>NW_028139081.1:0-425054 GCF_964270905.1 Leucopleurus acutus | reverse complement strand
GCTCACAAGAAAGCGAGTTGAAGAAAGGAGCTCAGGGGCACTGTAATTCACAAAACTGCAGAGTTATAAATGACAGCTATCGTCCAAAAATATACTGAAGTAAGGCTGCCAAGAGGACTTGAAAGCGGGGCAGAATTGCAGGAAACCGATTTCAGGAGGTAGACTGGAATTGCATTTAAAGCATAGGAAAAGAGGCAGAACGTCCACAATGATGCACTTGGCCAAAAAGGGCGTATGCGTTTTTTCCTGAATATATTCAGGAAAAAACGCATACGCCCTTTTTGGCCAACCAAGCAAGCTTGCAAAGGAAATCTGCACTACAATGAAGTCTCACTTCCCCCCCGGTCAAAAGGGCCACCTGAAAAAAGTGTAAAATCCAGAAAGGCAGGACAGGTCATGGAGAACTGGGAGCCTTGTTATGCTGATGGGCGGGATGTAAATTGCCAACAGCCACTCGGGAGAGGTGTATGGTGTTTCCTGAAACATCTAAAAAACAAAGCAACAGAGCCTAGGGCACTTCCACTTATGGTCCTATAGCTTAGGGAAATTAAAATCAAAAAGACACAGCCACGCGAAAGTTTGGGACGGCTCTGTTTACAAGAACCTCGTTTACGGTACAAGTTCAATATCGCAGAAAGTGAAAAATGGATAAAGAAGTTGTGGTACTTACGTACAATGCAATATCACTCAGCAATGAAATCTATGTCATCAGGCCCATAGCAGCATAATGAGTGGATTCAGGTATGATGATTCTAACTGAAATAAGTCACACAGAAAAAGAAGCATCATAAGATATCACTAATACACGGAATATAAACTTGGCTACACAGGAACTGGATTACAAAACAGAACAGGGTCTCAAATTTAGAAAACCAACTTATGCTTGCTTAAGGGGAAAGGTGAGTTGGGGTGCTGCATAAAACCATAGATTTAAATGAGCACAGATAAAGTTTCTTAAGCCAAATATGGAATAGACAAGAACTACTCCTTGCTCAACGAAATGGACTCAATACCCCATAGTAAACGCCTAAGAATGTACCTGACTAGTAAGTATCTTAAAACCTATGGATTGCTATGTCTCTGAAAGAAAATCAAGCGTGTGTACAGGGGCATAAACGCAGCAGTGATAGGATTGGAGAGGTTCGGTGAGCAAATGAAGACCCTTTGAAGTCTTATTGCATGGGACCCATTCCACGGGTCTCAACTCTCCAAGTTTAAGGGATTCTTCCTTCAGCTAAAACATGCACGTGGAACCCAGAGTATGATCAACCGTGTGATCGGGAGACGTGTTCCAATATGTCTCAGTTCTCGTCCCCTGGTACTCGGGTGCAACATTCCAGATGCTTTACTAACACTCTCCCGACTTGGAGAGTCAGTGCCTTTAACCTCCTGTTTGGCCCAGTTTGCAATTTCTGCGGAAGATGTACAGGAATAGGGAGAACCAATGAGAGACTAGCTGGAGGTGTCTGGACGGGCAAATTTAACTCTCATTTCCCACCAGGAAGAAGAATTGACCAAAGGCTCAGCGTGCCGTGCCGGAACCAGATTAGGGCCTGAAGCAATCCTGCGGTGTTGCGGCCAGCTCACAAGAAAGCGAGTTGAAGAAAGGAGCTCAGGGGCACTGTAATTCACAAACCTGCAGAGTTATAAATGACAGCTATCGTCCAAAAATATACTGAAGTAAGGCTGCCAAGAGGACTTGAAAGCGGGGCAGAATTGCAGGAAACCGATTTCAGGAGGTAGACTGGAATTGCATTTAAAGCATAGGAAAAGAGGCAGAACGTCCACAATGATGCACTTGGCCAAAAAGGGCGTATGCGTTTTTTCCTGAATATATTCAGGAAAAAACGCATACGCCCTTTTTGGCCAACCAAGCAAGCTTGCAAAGGAAATCTGCACTACAATGAAGTCTCACTTCCCCCCGGTCAGAAGGGTCACCTGAAAAAAGTGTAAAATCCAGAAAGGCAGGACAGGCCTTGGAGAAGTGGGAGCCTTGTTATGCTGATGGTCAGGATGTAAATTGCCAACAGCCACTCGGGAGAGGTGTATGGTGTTTCCTGAAACATCTAAAAAACAAAGCAACAGAGCCTAGGGCACTTCCACTTATGGTCCTATAGCTTAGGGAAATTAAAATCCAAAAGACACAGCCACGCGAAAGTTTGGGACGGCTCTGTTTACAAGAACCTCGTTTACGGTACAAGTTCAATATCGCAGAAAGTGAAAAATGGATAAAGAAGTTGTGGTACTTACGTACAATGCAATATCACTCAGCAATGAAATCTATGTCATCAGGCCCATAGCAGCATAATGAGTGGATTCAGGTATGATGATTCTAACTGAAATAAGTCACACAGAAAAAGAAACATCATAAGATATCACTAATACACGGAATATAAACTTGGCTACACAGGAACTGGATTACAAAACAGAACAGGGTCTCAAATTTAGAAAACCAACTTATGCTTGCTTAAGGGGAAAGGTGAGTTGGGGTGCTGCACAGAATCAGAGATTGAAATGAGCACAGATAAAGGTCCTTAAGCCAAATATGGAATAGACTAGAGCTACACCTTGCTCAACGAAATGGACTCAACACCCCATATTAAACGCCTAAGAATGTACCTGACTAGTAAGTATCTTAAAACCTATGGATTGCTATGTCTCCGAAAGAGAATCAAGCGGGTGTACAGGGGCATAAACGCAGCAGTGATAGGATTGGAGAGGTTCGGTGAGCAAATGAAGACGCTTTGAAGTCATATTGCACGGTACCCATTCCAAGGGTCTCAACTCTCCAGGTTTAAGGGATCCTTCCTTCAGCTAAAACATGCATGTGGAACCCAGAGTATGATCAACCGTGTGATCGGGAGATGTGTTCCAATATGTCTCAGTTCTGGTCCCCTGGTACTCGGGCGCAACATTCCAGATGATTTACTAACACTCTCCCGACTTGGAGAGTCAGTGCCTTTAACCTCCTGTTTGGCCCAGTTTGCAATTTCTGTGGAAGATGAACAGGAATAGGGAGAACCAATGAGAGACTAGCTGGAGGTGTCTGGACGGGCAAATTTAACTCTCATTTCCCACCAGGAAGAGGAATTAACCAAAGGCTCAGCGTGCCTTGCCGGAACCAGATTAGGGCCTGAAGCAATCCTGCGGTGTTGCGCCCAGCTCACAAGAAAGCGAGTTGAAGAAAGGAGCTCAGGGGCACTGTAATTCACAAACCTGCAGAGTTATAAATGACAGGTATCGTCCAAAAATATACTGAAGTAAGGCTGCCAAGAGGATTTGAAAGCGGGGCAGAACTGCGGGAAACCGATTTCAGGAAGTAGACTGGAATTGCATTTAAAGCATAGGAAAAGAGGCAGAACGTGGACAATGATGCACTTGGCCAAAAAGGGCCTATGCGTTTTTTCCTGAATATATTCAGGAAAAAACGCATAGGCCCTTTTTGGCCAACCAAGCAAGCTTGCAAAGGAAATCTGCACTACAATGAAGTCTCACTTCCCCCCGGTCAAAAGGGCCACCTGCAATAAGTGTAAAATCCAGATAAGCAGGACAAGCCATGGGGAACTGGGAGCCTTGTTATGCTGATGGGCGGGATGTAAATTGCCAACAGCCACTCTGGAGAAGTGTATGGTGTTTCCTGAAACATCTAAAAAACAAAACAACAGAGCCTAGGGCACTTCCACTTATGGTCCTATAGCTTAGGGAAATTAAAATCAAAAAGACACAGCCACCCCAAACTTTGGGACGGCTCTGTTTACAAGAACCTCGTTTACGGTACAAGTTCAATATCGCAGAAAGCAAAAAATGAATAAAGAAGTTGTGGTACTTACGAACAATGCATTATCACTCAGCAATGAAATCTATACCTTCAGTCCCATAGCAGCATAAAGAGTGGATTCAGGTATGATGATTCTAACTGAAATAAGACACACAGAAAAAGAAACATCATAAGATATCACTAATAAACGGAATGTAAACTTGGCTACACAGGAACTGAATTACTAAACAGAACAGGGTCTCAAAGTTAGAAAACCAACTTATGCTTGCTTAAGGGGAATGGTGAGATGCGGTGCTCCATAGATACAGCGATTGAAATGAGCACAGATAAAGTTCCTTAAGCCAAATATGGAATAGACAAGAGCTACTCCTTGCTCAACGAAATGGACTCAAAACCCCATATTAAACGCCTAAGAATGTACCTGACTGGTAAGTATCTTAAAACTTATGGATTGCTATGTCTCCAAAAGAGAATCCAGCGTGTGTACAGGGGCATAAATGCAGCAGTCATAGGATTGGAGAGGTTTGGTGAGCAAATGAAGACCCTTTGAAGTCATATTGCATGGTACCCATTCCACGGGTCTCAACTCTCCAGGTTTAAGGGATTCTTCCTTCAGCTAAAACATGCATGTGGAACCCAGAGTATGATCAACCATGTGATCGGGAGATGTGTTCAAATATGTCTCAGTTCTCATCTCCTGGTACTCGGGTGCAACATTCCAGACGCTTTACTAACACTCTCCCGACTTGGAGAGTCAGTGCCTTTAACCTCCTGTTTGGCCCAGTTTGCAATTTCTGCGGAAGATGAACAGGAATAGGGAGAACCAATGAGAGACTAGCTGGAGGTGTCTGGACGGGCAAATTTAACTCTCATTTCGCACCAGGAAGAGGAATTAACCAAAGGCTCAGCGTGCCGTGCCGGAACCAGATTAGGGCCTGAAGCAATCCTGCGGTGTTGCGGCCAGCTCACAAGAAAGCGAGTTGAAGAAAGGAGCTCAGGGGCACTGTAATTCACAAACCTGCAGAGTTATAAATGACAGCTATCGTCCAAAAATATACTGAAGTAAGGCTGCCAAGAGGACTTGAAAGCGGGGCAGAATTGCAGGAAACCGATTTCAGGAGGTAGACTGGAATTGCATTTAAAGCATAGGAAAAGAGGCAGAACGTCCACAATGATGCACTTGGCCATAAAGGGCATAAGCGTTTTTTCCTGAATATATTCAGGAAAAAACGCATACGCCCTTTTTGGCCAACCAAGCAAGCTTGCAAAGGAAATCTGCACTACAATGAAGTCTCACTTCCCCCCGGTCAAAAGGGCCACCTGAAAAAAGTGTAAAATCCAGAAAGGCAGGACAGGCCATGGAGAACTGGGAGCCTTGTTATGCTGATGAGCAGGATGTAAATTGCCAACAGCCACTCTGGAAAAGTGTATGGTGTTTCCTGAAACATGTAAAAAACAAAGCAACAGAGCCTAGGGCACTTCCACTTATGGTCCTATAGCTTAGGGAAATTAAAATCAAAAAGACACAGCCACCCCAAAGTTTGGGACGGCTCTGTTTACAAGAACCTCGTTTACGGTACAAGTTCAATATCGCAGAAAGTGAAAAATGGATAAAGAAATTGTGGTACTTACGTACAATTCAATATCACTCAGCAATGAAATCTATGTCATCAGGCCCGTAGCAGCATAATGAGTGGATTCAGGTATGATGATTCTAACTGAAATAAGTCACACAGAAAAAGAAACATCATAAGATATCACTAATACACGGAATATAAACTTGGCTACACAGGAACTGGATTACAAAACAGAAGAGGGTCTCAAATTTAGAAAACCAACTTATGCTTGCTTAAGGGGAAAGGTGAGTTGGGGTGCTGCACAGAATCAGAGATTGAAATGAGCACAGATAAAGGTCCTTAAGCCAAATATGGAATAGACTAGAGCTACACCTTGCTCAACGAAATGGACTCAACACCCCATATTAAACGCCTAAGAATGTACCTGACTAGTAAGTATCTTAAAACCTATGGATTGCTATGTCTCCGAAAGAGAATCAAGCGGGTGTACAGGGGCATAAACGCAGCAGTGATAGGATTGGAGAGGTTCGGTGAGCAAATGAAGACGCTTTGAAGTCATATTGCACGGTACCCATTCCAAGGGTCTCAACTCTCCAGGTTTAAGGGATTCTTCCTTCAGCTAAAACATGCATGTGGAACCCAGAGTATGATCAACCGTGTGATCGGGAGATGTGTTCCAATATGTCTCAGTTCTCGTCCCCTGGTACTCGGGCGCAACATTCCAGATGATTTACTAACACTCTCCCGACTTGGAGAGTCAGTGCCTTTAACCTCCTGTTTGGCCCAGTTTGCAATTTCTGTGGATGATGAACAGGAATAGGGAGAACCAATGAGAGACTAGCTGGAGGTGTCTGGACGGGCAAATTTAACTCTCATTTCCCACCAGGAAGAGGAATTAACCAAAGGCTCAGCGTGCCGTGCCGGAACCAGATTAGGGCCTGAAGCAATCCTGCGGTGTTGCGCCCAGCTCACAAGAAAGCGAGTTGAAGAAAGGAGCTCAGGGGCACTGTAATTCACAAACCTGCAGAGTTATAAATGACAGGTATCGTCCAAAAATATACTGAAGTAAGGCTGCCAAGAGGATTTGAAAGCGGGGCAGAACTGCGGGAAACCGATTTCAGGAAGTAGACTGGAATTGCATTTAAAGCATAGGAAAAGAGGCAGAACGTGGACAATGATGCACTTGGCCAAAAAGGGCCTATGCGTTTTTTCCTGAATATATTCAGGAAAAAACGCATACGCCCTTTTTGGCCAACCAAGCAAGCTTGCAAAGGAAATCTGCACTACAATGAAGTCTCACTTCCCCCCGGTCAAAAGGGCCACCTGAAATAAGTGTAAAATCCAGATAGGCAGGACAGGCCATGGGGAACTGGGAGCCTTGTTATGCTGATGGGCGGGATGTAAATTGCCAACAGCCACTCTGGAGAAGTGTATGGTGTTTCCTGAAACATCTAAAAAAGAAAGCAACAGAGCCTAGGGCACTTCCACTTATGGTCCTATAGCTTAGGGAAATTAAAATCAAAAAGACACTGCCACCCCAAACTTTGGGAAGGCTCTGTTTACAAGAACCTCGTTTACGGTACAAGTTCAATATCGCAGAAAGTGAAAAATGGATAAAGAATTTGTGGTACTTACGTACAATGCAATATCACTCAGCAATGAAATCTATGTCATCAGGCCCGTAGCAGCATAATGAGTGGATTCAGGTATGATGATTCTAACTGAAATAAGTCACACAGAAAAAGAAACAACATAAGATACCACTAATACACGGAATGTAAACTTGGGTACACAGGAACTGGATTACAAAACAGAACAGGGTCTCAAATTTAGAAAACCAACTTATGCTTGCTTAAGGGGAAAGGTGAGTTGGGGTGCTGCATAAAACCAGAGATTGAAATGAGCACAGATAAAGTTCCTTAAGCCAAATATGGAATAGACAAGAACTATTCCTTGCTCAACGAAATGGACTCAACACCCCATATTAAACGCCTAAGAATGTACCTGACTAGTAAGTATCTTAAAACCTATGGATTGCTATGTCTCTGAAAGAAAATCAAGCGTGTGTACAGAGGCATAAACGCAGCAGTGATAGGATTGGAGAGGTTCGGTGAGCAAATGAAGACCCTTTGAAGTCATATTGCATGGGACCCATTCCACGGATTTCAATCTCCAGGTTTAAGGGATTCTTCCTTCAGCTAAAACATGCACGTGGAACCCAGAGTATGATCAACCGTGTGATCGGGAGACGTGTTCCAATATGTCTCAGTTCTCGTCCCCTGGTACTCGGGTGCAACATTCCAGATGCTTTACTAACACTCTCCCGACTTGGAGAGTCAGTGCCTTTAACCTCCTGTTTGGCCCAGTTTGCAATTTCTGCGGAAGATGTACAGGAGTAGGGAGAACCAATGAGAGACTAGCTGGAGGTGTCTGGACGGGCAAATTTAACTCTCATTTCGCCCCAGGAAGAAGAATTGACCAAAGGCTCAGCGTGCCGTGCCGGAACCAGATTAGGGCCTGAAGCAATCCTGCGGTGTTGCGGCCAGCTCACAAGAAAGCGAGTTGAAGAAAGGAGCTCAGGGGCACTGTAATTCACAAACCTGCAGAGTTATAAATGACAGCTATCGTCCAAAAATATACTGAAGTAAGGCTGCCAAGAGGACTTGAAAGCGGGGCAGAATTGCAGGAAACCGATTTCAGGAGGTAGACTGGAATTGCATTTAAAGCATAGGAAAAGAGGCAGAACGTCCACAATGATGCACTTGGCCAAAAAGGGCGTATGCGTTTTTTCCTGAATATATTCAGGAAAAAACGCATACGCCCTTTTTGGCCAACCAAGCAAGCTTGCAAAGGAAATCTGCACTACAATGAGTCTCACTTCCCCCGGGTCAAAAGGGCCACCTGAAAAAAGTGTAAAATCCAGAAAGGCAGGACAGGCCATGGAGAACTGGGAGCCTTGTTATGCTGATGGGCGGGATGTAAATTGCCAACAGCCACTCTGGAGAGGTGTATGGTGTTTCCTGAAACATCTAAAAAACAAAGCAACAGAGCCTAGGGCACTTCCACTTATGGTCCTATAGCTTAGGGAAATTAAAATCAAAAAGACACAGCCACCCCAAAGTTTGGGACGGCTCTGTTTACAAGAACCTCGTTTACGGTACAAGTTCAATATCGCAGAAAGTGAAAAATGGATAAAGAAGTTGTGGTACTTACGTACAATGCAATATCACTCAGCAATGAAATCTATGTCATCAGGCCCGTAGCAGCATAATGAGTGGATTCAGGTATGATGATTCTAACTGAAATAAGTCACACAGAAAAAGAAACATCATAAGATACCACTAATACACGGAATGTAAACTTGGCTACACAGGAACTGGATTACAAAACAGAACAGGGTCTCAAATGTAGAAAACCAACTTATGCTTGCTTAAGGGGAAAGGTGAGTTGGGGTGCTGCATAAAACCAGAGATTGAAATGAGCACAGATAAAGTTCCTTAAGCCAAATATGGAATAGACAAGAACTACTCCTTGCTCAACGAAATGGACTCAACACCCCATATTAAACGCCTAGGAATGTACCTGACTAGTAAGTATCTTAAAACCTATGGATTGCTATGTCTCTGAAAGAAAATCAAGCGTGTGTACAGGGGCATAAACGCAGCAGTGATAGGATTGGAGAGGTTCGGTGAGCAAATGAAGACCCTTTGAAGTCATATTGCATGGGACCCATTCCACGGGTCTCAACTCTCCAGGTTTAAGGGATTCTTCCTTCAGCTAAAACATGCACGTGGAACCCAGAGTATGATCAACCGTGTGATCGGGAGACGTGTTCCAATATGTCTCAGTTCTCGTCCCCTGGTACTCGGGTGCAACATTCCAGATGCTTTACTAACACTCTCCCGACTTGGAGAGTCAGTGCCTTTAACCTCCTGTTTGGCCCAGTTTGCAATTTCTGCGGAAGATGTACAGGAATAGGGAGAACCAATGAGAGACTAGCTGGAGGTGTCTGGACGGGCAAATTTAACTCTCATTTCGCCCCAGGAAGAAGAATTGACCAAAGGCTCAGCGTGCCGTGCCGGAACCAGATTAGGGCCTGAAGCAATCCTGCGGTGTTGCGGCCAGCTCACAAGAAAGCGAGTTGAAGAAAGGAGCTCAGGGGCACTGTAATTCACAAACCTGCAGAGTTATAAATGACAGCTATCGTCCAAAAATATACTGAAGTAAGGCTGCCAAGAGGACTTGAAAGCGGGGCAGAATTGCAGGAAACCGATTTCAGGAGTTAGACTGGAATTGCATTTAAAGCATAGGAAAAGAGGCAGAACGTCCACAATGATGCACTTGGCCAAAAAGGGCGTATGCGTTTTTTCCTGAATATATTCAGGAAAAAACGCATACGCCCTTTTTGGCCAACCAAGCAAGCTTGCAAAGGAAATCTGCACTACAATGAAGTCTCACTTCCCCCCGGTCAAAAGGGCCACCTGAAAAAAGTGTAAAATCCAGAAAGGCAGGACAGGCCATGGAGAACTGGGAGCCTTGTTATGCTGATGGGCGGGATGTAAATTGCCAACAGCCACTCTGGAGAGGTGTATGGTGTTTCCTGAAACATCTAAAAAACAAAGCAACAGAGCCTAGGGCACTTCCACTTATGGTCCTATAGCTTAGGGAAATTAAAATCAAAAAGACACAGCCACCCCAAAGTTTGGGACGGCTCTGTTTACAAGAACCTCATTTACGGTACAAGTTCAATATCGCAGAAAGTGAAAAATGGATAAAGAAGTTGTGGTACTTACGTACAATGCAATATCACTCAGCAATGAAATCTATGTCATCAGGCCCATAGCAGCATAATGAGTGGATTCAGGTATGATGATTCTAACTGAAATAAGTCACACAGAAAAAGAAACATCATAAGATACCACTAATACACGGAATGTAAACTTGGCTACACAGGAACTGGATTACAAAACAGAACAGGGTCTCAAATTTAGAAAACCAACTTATGCTTGCTTAAGGGGAAAGGTGAGTTGGGGTGCTGCATAAAAGCAGAGATTGAAATGAGCACAGATAAAGTTCCTTAAGCCAAATATGGAATAGACAAGAACTACTCCTTGCTCAACGAAATGGACTCAACACCCCATATTAAACGCCTAAGAATGTACCTGACTAGTAAGTATCTTAAAACCTATGGAATGCTATGTCTCTGAAAGAAAATCAAGCGTGTGTACAGGGGCATAAACGCAGCAGTGATAGGATTGGAGAGGTTCGGTGAGAAAATGAAGACCCTTTGAAGTCATATTGCATGGGACCCATTCCACGGGTCTCAACTCTCCAGGTTTAAGGGATTCTTCCTTCAGCTAAAACATGCACGTGGAACCCAGAGTATGATCAACCGTGTGATCGGGAGACGTGTTCCAATATGTCTCAGTTCTCGTCCCCTGGTACTCGGGTGCAACATTCCAGATGCTTTACTAACACTCTCCCGACTTGGAGAGTCAGTGCCTTTAACCTCCTGTTTGGCCCAGTTTGCAATTTCTGCGGAAGATGTACAGGAATAGGGAGAACCAATGAGAGACTAGCTGGAGGTGTCTGGACGGGCAAATTTAACTCTCATTTCGCACCAGGAAGAAGAATTGACCAAAGGCTCAGCGTGCCGTGCCGGAACCAGATTAGGGCCTGAAGCAATCCTGCGGTGTTGCGGCCAGCTCACAAGAAAGCGAGTTGAAGAAAGGAGCTCAGGGGCACTGTAATTCACAAACCTGCAGAGTTATAAATGACAGCTATCGTCCAAAAATATACTGAAGTAAGGCTGCCAAGAGGACTTGAAAGCGGGGCAGAATTGCAGGAAACCGATTTCAGGAGGTAGACTGGAATTGCATTTAAAGCATAGGAAAAGAGGCAGAACGTCCACAATGATGCACTTGGCCAAAAAGGGCGTATGCGTTTTTTCCTGAATATATTCAGGAAAAAACGCATACGCCCTTTTTGGCCAACCAAGCAAGCTTGCAAAGGAAATCTGCACTACAATGAAGTCTCACTTCCCCCCGGTCAAAAGGGCCACCTGAAAAAAGTGTAAAATCCAGAAAGGCAGGACAGGCCATGGAGAACTGGAAGCCTTGTTATGCTGATGGGCGGGATGTAAATTACCAACAGCCACTCTGGAGAGGTGTATGGTGTTTCCTGAAACATCTAAAAAACAAAGCAACAGAGCCTAGGGCACTTCCACTTATGGTCCTATAGCTTAGGGAAATTAAAATCAAAAAGACACAGCCACCCGAAAATTTGGGACTGCTCTGTTTACAAGAACCTCATTTACGGTACAAGTTCAATATCGCAGAAAGTGAAAAATGGATAAAGAAGTTGTGGTACTTACGTACAATGCAATATCACTCAGCAATGAAATCTATGTCATCAGGCCCATAGCAGCATAATGAGTGGATTCAGGTATGATGATTCTAACTGAAATAAGTCACACAGAAAAAGAAACATCATAAGATACCACTAATACACGGAATGTAAACTTGGCTACACAGGAACTGGATTACAAAACAGAACAGGGTCTCAAATTTAGAAAACCAACTTATGCTTGCTTAAGGGGAAAGGTGAGTTGGGGTGCTGCATAAAACCAGAGATTGAAATGAGCACAGATAAAGTTCCTTAAGCCAAATATGGAATAGACAAGAACTACTCCTTGCTCAAAGAAGTGGACTCAACACCCCATATTAAACGCCTAAGAATGTACCTGACTAGTAAGTATCTTAAAACCTATGGATTGCTATGTCTCTGAAAGAAAATCAAGCGTGTGTACAGGGGCATAAACGCAGCAGTGATAGGATTGGAGAGGTTCGGTGAGCAAATGAAGACCCTTTGAAGTCATATTGCATGGTACCCATTCCACGGGTCTCAACTCTCCAGGTTTAAGGGATTCTTCCTTCAGCTAAAACATGCACGTGGAACCCAGAGTATGATCAACCGTGTGATCGGGAGACGTGTTCCAATATGTCTCAGTTCTCGTCCCCTGGTACTCGGGTGCAACATTCCAGATGCTTTACTAACACTCTCCCGACTTGGAGAGTCAGTGCCTTTAACCTCCTGTTTGGCCCAGTTTGCAATTTCTGCGGAAGATGTACAGGAATAGGGAGAACCAATGAGAGACTAGCTGGAGGTGTCTGGACGGGCAAATTTAACTCTCATTTCCCACCAGGAAGAAGAATTAACCAAAGGCTCAGCGTGCCGTGCCGGAACCAGATTAGGGCCTGAAGCAATCCTGCGGTGTTGCGGCCAGCTCACAAGAAAGCGAGTTGAAGAAAGGAGCTCAGGGGCACTGTAATTCACAAACCTGCAGAGTTATAAATGACAGCTATCGTCCAAAAATATACTGAAGTAAGGCTGCCAAGAGGACTTGAAAGCGGGGCAGAATTGCAGGAAACCGATTTCAGGAGGTAGACTGGAATTGCATTTAAAGCATAGGAAAAGAGGCAGAACGTCCACAATGATGCACTTGGCCAAAAAGGGCGTATGCGTTTTTTCCTGAATATATTCAGGAAAAAACGCATACGCCCTTTTTGGCCAACCAAGCAAGCTTGCAAAGGAAATCTGCACTACAATGAAGTCTCACTTCCCCCCGGTCAAAAGGGCCACCTGAAAAAAGTGTAAAATCCAGAAAGGCAGGACAGGCCATGGAGAACTGGGAGCCTTGTTATGCTGATGGGCGGGATGTAAATTGCCAACAGCCACTCGGGAGAGGTGTATGGTGTTTCCTGAAACATCTAAAAAACAAAGCAACAGAGCCTAGGGCACTTCCACTTATGGTCCTATAGCTTAGGGAAATTAAAATCAAAAAGACACAGCCACGCGAAAGTTTGGGACGGCTCTGTTTACAAGAACCTCATTTACGGTACAAGTTCAATATCGCAGAAAGTGAAAAATGGATAAAGAAGTTGTGGTACTTACGTACAATGCAATATCACTCAGCAATGAAATCTATGTCATCAGGCCCATAGCAGCATAATGAGTGGATTCAGGTATGATGATTCTAACTGAAATAAGTCACACAGAAAAAGAAACATCATAAGATATCACTAATACACGGAATGTAAACTTGGCTACACAGGAACTGGATTACAAAACAGAACAGGGTCTCAAATTTAGAAAACCAACTTATGCTTGCATAAGGGGAAAGGTGAGTTGGGGTGCTGCATAAAACGAGAGATTGAAATGAGCACAGATAAAGTTTCTTAAGCCAAATATGGAATAGACAAGAACTACTCCTTGCTCAACCAAATGGACTCAACACCCCATATTAAACGCCTAAGAATGTACCTGACTAGTAAGTATCTTAAAACCTATGGATTGCTATGTCTCTGAAAGAAAATCAAGCGTGTGTACAGGGGCATAAACGCAGCAGTGATAGGATTGGAGAGGTTCGGTGAGCAAATGAAGACCCTTTGAAGTCATATTGCATGGGACCCATTCCACGGGTCTCAACTCTCCAGGTTTAAGGGATTCTTCCTTCAGCTAAAACATGCATGTGGAACCCAGAGTATGATCAACCGTGTGATCGGGAGACGTGTTCCAATATGTCTCAGTTCTCGTCCCCTGGTACTCGGGTGCAACATTCCAGATGCTTTACTAACACTCTCCCGACTTGGAGAGTCAGTGCCTTTAACCTCCTCTTTGGCCCAGTTTGCAATTTCTGCGGAAGATGTACAGGAATAGGGAGAACCAATGAGAGACTAGCTGGAGGTGTCTGGACGGGCAAATTTAACTCTCATTTCCCACCAGGAAGAAGAATTGACCAAAGGCTCAGCGTGCCGTGCCGGAACCAGATTAGGGCCTGAAGCAATCCTGCGGTGTTGCGGCCAGCTCACAAGAAAGCGAGTTGAAGAAAGGAGCTCAGGGGCACTGTAATTCACAAACCTGCAGAGTTATAAATGACAGCTATCGTCCAAAAATATACTGAAGTAAGGCTGCCAAGAGGACTTGAAAGCGGGGCAGAATTGCAGGAAACCGATTTCAGGAGGTAGACTGGAATTGCATTTAAAGCATAGGAAAAGAGGCAGAACGTCCACAATGATGCACTTGGCCAAAAAGGGCGTATGCGTTTTTTCCTGAATATATTCAGGAAAAAACGCATACGCCCTTTTTGGACAACCAAGCAAGCTTGCAAAGGAAATCTGCACTACAATGAAGTCTCACTTCCCCCCGGTCAAAAGGGCCACCTGAAAAAAGTGTAAAATCCAGAAAGGCAGGACAGGCCATGGAGAACTGGGAGCCTTGTTATGCTGATGGGCGGGATGTAAATTGCCAACAGCCACTCGGGAGAGGTGTATGGTGTTTCCTGAAACATGTAAAAAACAAAGCAACAGAGCCTAGGGCACTTCCACTTATGGTCCTATAGCTTAGGGAAATTAAAATCAAAAAGACACAGCCACCCCAAAGTTTGGGACGGCTCTGTTTACAAGAACCTCATTTACGGTACAAGTTCAATATCGCAGAAAGTGAAAAATGGATAAAGAAGTTGTGGTACTTACGTACAATGCAATATCACTCAGCAATGAAATCTATGTCATCAGGCCCATAGCAGCATAATGAGTGGATTCAGGTATGATGATTCTAACTGAAATAAGTCACACAGAAAAAGAAACATCATAAGATACCACTAATACACGGAATGTAAACTTGGGTACACAGGAACTGGATTACAAAACAGAACAGGGTCTCAAATTTAGAAAACCAACTTATGCTTGCTTAAGGGGAAAGGTGAGTTGGGGTGCTGCATAAAACCAGAGATTGAAATGAGCACAGATAAAGTTCCTTAAGCCAAATATGGAATAGACAAGAACTACTCCTTGCTCAACGAAATGGACTCAACACCCCATATTAAACGCCTAAGAATGTACCTGACTAGTAAGTATCTTAAAACCTATGGATTGCTATGTCTCTGAAAGAAAATCAAGCGTGTGTACAGGGGCATAAACGCAGCAGTGATAGGATTGGAGAGGTTCGGTTAGCAAATGAAGACCCTTTGAAGTCATATTGCATGGGACCCATTCCACGGGTCTCAACTCTCCAGGTTTAAGGGATTCTTCCTTCAGCTAAAACATGCACTTGGAACCCAGAGTATGATCAACCGTGTGATCGGGAGACTTGTTCCAATATGTCTCAGTTCTCGTCCCCTGGTACTCGGGTGCAACATTCCAGATGCTTTACTAACACTCTCCCAACTTGGAGAGTCAGTGCCTTTAACCTCCTGTTTGGCCCAGTTTGCAATTTCTGCGGAAGATGTACAGGAATAGGGAGAACCAATGAGAGACTAGCTGGAGGTGTCTGGACGGGCAAATTTAACTCTCATTTCACCCCAGGAAGAAGAATTGACCAAAGGCTCAGCGTGCCGTGCCGGAACCAGATTAGGGCCTGAAGCAATCCTGCGGTGTTGCGGCCAGCTCACAAGAAAGCGAGTTGAAGAAAGGAGCTCAGGGGCACTGTAATTCACAAACCTGCAGAGTTATAAATGACAGCTATCGTCCAAAAATATACTGAAGTAAGGCTGCCAAGAGGACTTGAAAGCGGGGCAGAATTGCAGGAAACCGATTTCAGGAGTTAGACTGGAATTGCATTTAAAGCATAGGAAAAGAGGCAGAACGTCCACAATGATGCACTTGGACAAAAAGGGCGTATGCGTTTTTTCCTGAATATATTCAGGAAAAATCGCATACGCCCTTTTTGGCCAACCAAGCAAGCTTGCAAAGGAAATCTGCACTACAATGAAGTCTCACTTCCCCCCGGTCAAAAGGGCCACCTGAAAAAAGTGTAAAATCCAGAAAGGCAGGACAGGCCATGGAGAACTGGGAGCCTTGTTATGCTGATGGGCGGGATGTAAATTGCCAACAGCCACTCGGGAGAGGTGTATGGTGTTTCCTGAAACATCTAAAAAACAAAGCAACAGAGCCTAGGGCACTTCCACTTATGGTCCTATAGCTTAGGGAAATTAAAATCAAAAAGACACAGCCACGCGAAAGTTTGGGACGGCTCTGTTTACAAGAACCTCATTTACGGTACAAGTTCAATATCGCAGAAAGTGAAAAATGGATAAAGAAGTTGTGGTACTTACGTACAATGCAATATCACTCAGCAATGAAATCTATGTCATCAGGCCCATAGCAGCATAATGAGTGGATTCAGGTATGATGATTCTAACTGAAATAAGTCACACAGAAAAAGAAACATCATAAGATATCACTAATACACGGAATGTAAACTTGGCTACACAGGAACTGGATTACAAAACAGAACAGGGTCTCAAATTTAGAAAACCAACTTATGCTTGCTTAAGGGGAAAGGTGAGTTGGGGTGCTGCATAAAACCAGAGATTGAAATGAGCACAGATAAAGTTTCTTAAGCCAAATATGGAATAGACAAGAACTACTCCTTGCTCAACGAAATGGACTCAACACCCCATATTAAACGCCTAAGAATGTACCTGACTAGTAAGTATCTTAAAACCTATGGATTGCTATGTCTCTGAAAGAAAATCAAGCGTGTGTACAGGGGCATAAACGCAGCAGTGATAGGATTGGAGAGGTTCGGTGAGCAAATGAAGACCCTTTGAAGTCATATTGCATGGGACCCATTCCACGGGTCTCAACTCTCCAGGTTTAAGGGATTCTTCCTTCAGCTAAAACATGCACGTGGAACCCAGAGTATGATCAACCGTGTGATCGGGAGACGTGTTCCAATATGTCTCAGTTCTCGTCCCCTGGTACTCGGGTGCAACATTCCAGATGCTTTACTAACACTCTCCCGACTTGGAGAGTCAGTGCCTTTAACCTCCTGTTTGGCCCAGTTTGCAATTTCTGCGGAAGATGTACAGGAATAGGGAGAACCAATGAGAGACTAGCTGGAGGTGTCTGGACGGGCAAATTTAACTCTCATTTCGCCCCAGGAAGAAGAATTGACCAAAGGCTCAGCGTGCCGTGCCGGAACCAGATTAGGGCCTGAAGCAATCATGCGGTGTTGCGGCCAGCTCACAAGAAAGCAAGTTGAAGAAAGGAGCTCAGGGGCACTGTAATTCACAAACCTGCAGAGTTATAAATGACAGCTATCGTCCAAAAATATACTGAAGTAAGGCTGCCAAGAGGACTTGAAAGCGGGGCAGAATTGCAGGAAACCGATTTCAGGAGGTAGACTGGAATTGCATTTAAAGCATAGGAAAAGAGGCAGAACGTCCACAATGATGCACTTGGCCAAAAAGGGCGTATGCGTTTTTTCCTGAATATATTCAGGAAAAAACGCATACGCCCTTTTTGGCCAACCAAGCAAGCTTGCAAAGGAAATCTGCACTACAATGAAGTCTCACTTCCCCCCGGTCAAAAGGGCCACCTGAAAAAAGTGTAAAATCCAGAAAGGCAGGACAGGCCATGGAGAACTGGGAGCCTTGTTATGCTGATGGGCGGGATGTAAATTGCCAACAGCCACTCGGGAGAGGTGTATGGTGTTTCCTGAAACATCTAAAAAACAAAGCAACAGAGCCTAGGGCACTTCCACTTATGGTCCTATAGCTTAGGGAAATTAAAATCAAAAAGACACAGCCTCCCCAAAGTTTGGGACGGCTCTGTTTACAAGAACCTCATTTACGGTACAAGTTCAATATCGCAGAAAGTGAAAAATGGATAAAGAAGTTGTGGTACTTACGTACAATGCAATATCACTCAGCAATGAAATCTATGTCATCAGGCCCATAGCAGCATAATGAGTGGATTCAGGTATGATGATTCTAACTGAAATAAGTCACACAGAAAAAGAAACATCATAAGATACCACTAATACACGGAATGTAAACTTGGCTACACAGGAACTGGATTACAAAACAGAACAGGGTCTCAAATTTAGAAAACCAACTTATGCTTGCTTAAGGGGAAAGGTGAGTTGGGGTGCTGCATAAAACCAGAGATTGAAATGAGCACAGATAAAGTTCCTTAAGCCAAATATGGAATAGACAAGAACTACTCCTTGCTCAACGAAATGGACTCAACACCCCATATTAAACGCCTAAGAATGTACCTGACTAGTAAGTATCTTAAAACCTATGGACTGCTAGGTCTCTGAAAGAAAATCAAGCGTGTGTGCAGAGGAATAAACGCAGCAGTGATAGGATTGGAGAGGTTCGGTGAGCAAATGAAGACCCTTTGAAGTCATATTGCATGGGACCCATTCCACGGGTCTCAACTCTCCAGGTTTAAGGGATTCTTCCTTCAGCTAAAACATGCACGTGGAACCCAGAGTATGATCAACCGTGTGATCGGGAGACGTGTTCCAATATGTCTCAGTTCTCGTCCCCTGGTACTCGGGTGCAACATTCCAGATGCTTTACTAACACTCTCCCGACTTGGAGAGTCAGTGCCTTTAACCTCCTGTTTGGCCCAGTTTGCAATTTCTGCGGAAGATGTACAGGAATAGGGAGAACCAATGAGAGACTAGCTGGAGGTGTCTGGACGGGCAAATTTAACTCTCATTTCGCCCCAGGAAGAAGAATTGACCAAAGGCTCAGCGTGCCGTGCCGGAACCAGATTAGGGCCTGAAGCAATCATGCGGTGTTGCGGCCAGCTCACAAGAAAGCAAGTTGAAGAAAGGAGCTCAGGGGCACTGTAATTCACAAACCTGCAGAGTTATAAATGACAGCTATCGTCCAAAAATATACTGAAGTAAGGCTGCCAAGAGGACTTGAAAGCGGGGCAGAATTGCAGGAAACCGATTTCAGGAGGTAGACTGGAATTGCATTTAAAGCATAGGAAAAGAGGCAGAACGTCCACAATGATGCACTTGGCCAAAAAGGGCGTATGCGTTTTTTCCTGAATATATTCAGGAAAAAACGCATACGCCCTTTTTGGCCAACCAAGCAAGCTTGCAAAGGAAATCTGCACTACAATGAAGTCTCACTTCCCCCCGGTCAAAAGGGCCACCTGAAAAAAGTGTAAAATCCAGAAAGGCAGGACAGGCCATGGAGAACTGGGAGCCTTGTTATGCTGATGGGCGGGATGTAAATTGCCAACAGCCACTCGGGAGAGGTGTATGGTGTTTCCTGAAACATCTAAAAAACAAAGCAACAGAGCCTAGGGCACTTCCACTTATGGTCCTATAGCTTAGGGAAATTAAAATCAAAAAGACACAGCCTCCCCAAAGTTTGGGACGGCTCTGTTTACAAGAACCTCATTTACGGTACAAGTTCAATATCGCAGAAAGTGAAAAATGGATAAAGAAGTTGTGGTACTTACGTACAATGCAATATCACTCAGCAATGAAATCTATGTCATCAGGCCCATAGCAGCATAATGAGTGGATTCAGGTATGATGATTCTAACTGAAATAAGTCACACAGAAAAAGAAACATCATAAGATACCACTAATACACGGAATGTAAACTTGGCTACACAGGAACTGGATTACAAAACAGAACAGGGTCTCAAATTTAGAAAACCAACTTATGCTTGCTTAAGGGGAAAGGTGAGTTGGGGTGCTGCATAAAACCAGAGATTGAAATGAGCACAGATAAAGTTCCTTAAGCCAAATATGGAATAGACAAGAACTACTCCTTGCTCAACCAAATGGACTCAACACCCCATATTAAACGCCTAAGAATGTACCTGACTAGTAAGTATCTTAAAACCTATGGATTGCTATGTCTCTGAAAGAAAATCAAGCGTGTGTACAGAGGAATAAACGCAGCAGTGATAGGATTGGAGAGGTTCGGTGAGCAAATGAAGACCCTTTGAAGTCATATTGCATGGGACCCATTCCACGGGTCTCAACTCTCCAGGTTTAAGGGATTCTTCCTTCAGCTAAAACATGCACGTGGAACCCAGAGTATGATCAACCGTGTGATCGGGAGACGTGTTCCAATATGTCTCAGTTCTCGTCCCCTGGTACTCGGGTGCAACATTCCAGATGCTTTACTAACACTCTCCCGACTTGGAGAGTCAGTGCCTTTAACCTCCTGTTTGGCCCAGTTTGCAATTTCTGCGGAAGATGTACAGGAATAGGGAGAACCAATGAGAGACTAGCTGGAGGTGTCTGGACGGGCAAATTTAACTCTCATTTCCCACCAGGCAGAAGAATTAACCAAAGGCTCAGCGTGCCATGCCGGAACCAGATTAGGGCCTGAAGCAATCCTGCGGTGTTGCGGCCAGCTCACAAGAAAGCGAGTTGAAGAAAGGAGCTCAGGGGCACTGTAATTCACAAACCTGCAGAGTTATAAATGACAGCTATCGTCCAAAAATATACTGAAGTAAGGCTGCCAAGAGGACTTGAAAGCGGGGCAGAATTGCAGGAAACCGATTTCAGGAGGTAGACTGGAATTGCATTTAAAGCATAGGAAAAGAGGCAGAACGTCCACAATGATGCACTTGGCCAAAAAGGGCGTATGCGTTTTTTCCTGAATATATTCAGGAAAAAACGCATACGCCCTTTTTGGCCAACCAAGCAAGCTTGCAAAGGAAATCTGCACTACAATGAAGTCTCACTTCCCCCCGGTCAAAAGGGCCACCTGAAAAAAGTGTAAAATCCAGAAAGGCAGGACAGGCCATGGAGAACTGGGAGCCTTGTTATGCTGATGGGCGGGATGTAAATTGCCAACAGCCACTCGGGAGAGGTGTATGGTGTTTCCTGAAACATCTAAAAAACAAAGCAACAGAGCCTAGGGCACTTCCACTTATGGTCCTATAGCTTAGGGAAATTAAAATCAAAAAGACACAGCCACCCGAAAGTTTGGGACGGCTCTGTTTACAAGAACCTCATTTACGGTACAAGTTCAATATCGCAGAAAGTGAAAAATGGATAAAGAAGTTGTGGTACTTACGTACAATGCAATATCACTCAGCAATGAAATCTATGTCATCAGGCCCATAGCAGCATAATGAGTGGATTCAGGTATGATGATTCTAACTGAAATAAGTCACACAGAAAAAGAAACATCATAAGATACCACTAATACACGGAATGTAAACTTGGCTACACAGGAACTGGATTACAAAACAGAACAGGGTCTCAAATTTAGAAAACCAACTTATGCTTGCTTAAGGGGAAAGGTGAGTTGGGGTGCTGCATAAAACCAGAGATTGAAATGAGCACAGATAAAGTTCCTTAAGCCAAATATGGAATAGACAAGAACTACTCCTTGCTCAACGAAATGGACTCAACACCCCATATTAAACGCCTAAGAATGTACCTGACTAGTAAGTATCTTAAAACCTATGGATTGCTATGTCTCTGAAAGAAAATCAAGCGTGTGTACAGGGGCATAAACGCAGCAGTGATAGGATTGGAGAGGTTCGGTGAGCAAATGAAGACCCTTTGAAGTCTTATTGCATGGGACCCATTCCACGGGTCTCAACTCTCCAAGTTTAAGGGATTCTTCCTTCAGCTAAAACATGCACGTGGAACCCAGAGTATGATCAACCGTGTGATCGGGAGACGTGTTCCAATATGTCTCAGTTCTCGTCCCCTGGTACTCGGGTGCAACATTCCAGATGCTTTACTAACACTCTCCCGACTTGGAGAGTCAGTGCCTTTAACCTCCTGTTTGGCCCAGTTTGCAATTTCTGCGGAAGATGTACAGGAATAGGGAGAACCAATGAGAGACTAGCTGGAGGTGTCTGGACGGGCAAATTTAACTCTCATTTCGCCCCAGGAAGAAGAATTGACCAAAGGCTCAGCGTGCCATGCCGGAACCAGATTAGGGCCTGAAGCAATCCTGTGGTGTTGCGGCCAGCTCACAAGAAAGCGAGTTGAAGAAAGGAGCTCAGGGGCACTGTAATTCACAAACCTGCAGAGTTATAAATGACAGCTATCGTCCAAAAATATACTGAAGTAAGGCTGCCAAGAGGACTTGAAAGCGGGGCAGAATTGCAGGAAACCGATTTCAGGAGGTAGACTGGAATTGCATTTAAAGCATAGGAAAAGAGGCAGAACGTCCACAATGATGCACTTGGCCAAAAAGGGCGTATGCGTTTTTTCCTGAATATATTCAGGAAAAAACGCATACGCCCTTTTTGGCCAACCAAGCAAGCTTGCAAAGGAAATCTGCACTACAATGAAGTCTCACTTCCCCCCGGTCAAAAGGGCCACCTGAAAAAAGTGTAAAATCCAGAAAGGCAGGACAGGCCATGGAGAACTGGGAGCCTTGTTATGCTGATGGGCGGTATGTAAATTGCCAACAGCCACTCGGGAGAGGTGTATGGTGTTTCCTGAAACATCTAAAAAACAAAGCAACAGAGCCTAGGGCACTTCCACTTATGGTCCTATAGCTTAGGGAAATTAAAATCAAAAAGACACAGCCACCCGAAAGTTTGGGACGGCTCTGTTTACAAGAACCTCATTTACGGTACAAGTTCAATATCGCAGAAAGTGAAAAATGGATAAAGAAGTTGTGGTACTTACGTACAATGCAATATCACTCAGCAATGAAATCTATGTCATCAGGCCCATAGCAGCATAATGAGTGGATTCAGGTATGATGATTCTAACTGAAATAAGTCACACAGAAAAAGAAACATCATAAGATACCACTAATACACGGAATGTAAACTTGGCTACACAGGAACTGGATTACAAAACAGAACAGGGTCTCAAATTTAGAAAACCAACTTATGCTTGCTTAAGGGGAAAGGTGAGTTGGGGTGCTGCATAAAACGAGAGATTGAAATGAGCACAGATAAAGTTCCTTAAGCCAAATATGGAATAGACAAGAACTACTCCTTGCTCAACGAAATGGACTCAACACCCCATATTAAACGCCTAAGAATGTACCTGACTAGTAAGTATCTTAAAACCTATGGATTGCTATGTCTCTGAAAGAAAATCAAGCGTGTGTACAGGGACATAAACGCAGCAGTGATAGGATTGGAGAGGTTCGGTGAGCAAATGAAGACCCTTTGAAGTCTTATTGCATGGGACCCATTCCACGGGTCTCAACTCTCCAAGTTTAAGGGATTCTTCCTTCAGCTAAAACATGCACGTGGAACCCAGAGTATGATGAATCGCGTGATCGGGAGACGTGTTCCAATATGTCTCAGTTCTCGTCCCCTGGTACTCGGGTGCAACATTCCAGATGCTTTACTAACACTCTCCCGACTTGGAGAGTCAGTGCCTTTAACCTCCTGTTTGGCCCAGTTTGCAATTTCTGCGGAAGATGTACAGGAATAGGGAGAACCAATGAGAGACTAGCTGGAGGTGTCTGGACGGGCAAATTTAACTCTCATTTCGCCCCAGGAAGAAGAATTGACCAAAGGCTCAGCGTGCCGTGCCGGAACCAGATTAGGGCCTGAAGCAATCCTGCGGTGTTGCGGCCAGCTCACAAGAAAGCGAGTTGAAGAAAGGAGCTCAGGGGCACTGTAATTCACAAACCTGCAGAGTTATAAATGACAGCTATCGTCCAAAAATATACTGAAGTAAGGCTGCCAAGAGGACTTGAAAGCGGGGCAGAATTGCAGGAAACCGATTTCAGGAGGTAGACTGGAATTGCATTTAAAGCATAGGAAAAGAGGCAGAACGTCCACAATGATGCACTTGGCCAAAAAGGGCGTATGCGTTTTTTCCTGAATATATTCAGGAAAAAACGCATACGCCCTTTTTGGCCAACCAAGCAAGCTTGCAAAGGAAATCTGCACTACAATGAAGTCTCACTTCCCCCCGGTCAAAAGGGCCACCTGAAAAAAGTGTAAAATCCAGAAAGGCAGGACAGGCCATGGAGAACTGGGAGCCTTGTTATGCTGATGGGCGGGATGTAAATTGCCAACAGCCACTCGGGAGAGGTGTATGGTGTTTCCTGAAACATCTAAAAAACAAAGCAACAGAGCCTAGGGCACTTCCACTTATGGTCCTATAGCTTAGGGAAATTAAAATCAAAAAGACACAGCCACCCGAAAGTTTGCGACGGCTCTGTTTACAAGAACCTCATTTACGGTACAAGTTCAATATCGCAGAAAGTGAAAAATGGATAAAGAAGTTGTGGTACTTACGTACAATGCAATATCACTCAGCAATGAAATCTATGTCATCAGGCCCATAGCAGCATAATGAGTGGATTCAGGTATGATGATTCTAACTGAAATAAGTCACACAGAAAAAGAAACATCATAAGATACCACTAATACACGGAATGTAAACTTGGCTACACAGGAACTGGATTACAAAACAGAACAGGGTCTCAAATTTAGAAAACCAACTTATGCTTGCTTAAGGGGAAAGGTGAGTTGGGGTGCTGCATAAAACCAGAGATTGAAATGAGCACAGATAAAGTTCCTTAAGCCAAATATGGAATAGACAAGAACTACTCCTTGCTCAACCAAATGGACTCAACACCCCATATTAAACGCCTAAGAATGTACCTGACTAGTAAGTATCTTAAAACCTATGGATTGCTATGTCTCTGAAAGAAAATCAAGCGTGTGTACAGGGACATAAACGCAGCAGTGATAGGATTGGAGAGGTTCGGTGAGCAAATGAAGACCCTTTGAAGTCTTATTGCATGGGACCCATTCCACGGGTCTCAACTCTCCAAGTTTAAGGGATTCTTCCTTCAGCTAAAACATGCACGTGGAACCCAGAGTATGATGAACCGTGTGATCGGGAGACGTGTTCCAATATGTCTCAGTTCTCGTCCCCTGGTACTCGGGTGCAACATTCCAGATGCTTTACTAACACTCTCCCGACTTGGAGAGTCAGTGCCTTTAACCTCCTGTTTGGCCCAGTTTGCAATTTCTGCGGAAGATGTACAGGAATAGGGAGAACCAATGAGAGACTAGCTGGAGGTGTCTGGACGGGCAAATTTAACTCTCATTTCGCCCCAGGAAGAAGAATTGACCAAAGGCTCAGCGTGCCGTGCCGGAACCAGATTAGGGCCTGAAGCAATCCTGCGGTGTTGCGGCCAGCTCACAAGAAAGCGAGTTGAAGAAAGGAGCTCAGGGGCACTGTAATTCACAAACCTGCAGAGTTATAAATGACAGCTATCGTCCAAAAATATACTGAAGTAAGGCTGCCAAGAGGACTTGAAAGCGGGGCAGAATTGCAGGAAACCGATTTCAGGAGGTAGACTGGAATTGCATTTAAAGCATAGGAAAAGAGGCAGAACGTCCACAATGATGCACTTGGCCAAAAAGGGCGTATGCGTTTTTTCCTGAATATATTCAGGAAAAAACGCATACGCCCTTTTTGGCCAACCAAGCAAGCTTGCAAAGGAAATCTGCACTACAATGAAGTCTCACTTCCCCCCGGTCAAAAGGGCCACCTGAAAAAAGTGTAAAATCCAGAAAGGCAGGACAGGCCATGGAGAACTGGGAGCTTTGTTATGCTGATGGGCGGGATGTAAATTGCCAACAGCCACTCTGGAGAGGTGTATGGTGTTTCCTGAAACATCTAAAAAACAAAGCAACAGAGCCTAGGGCACTTCCACTTATGGTCCTATAGCTTAGGGAAATTAAAATCAAAAAGACACAGCCACCCGAAAGTTTGGGACGGCTCTGTTTACAAGAACCTCGTTTACGGTACAAGTTCAATATCGCAGAAAGTGAAAAATGGATAAAGAAGTTGTGGTACTTACGTACAATGCAATATCACTCAGCAATGAAATCTATGTCATCAGGCCCATAGCAGCATAAGGAGTGGATTCACGTATGATGATTCTAACTGAAATAAGTCACACAGAAAAAGAAACATCATAAGATATCACTAATACACGGAATGTAAACTTGGCTACACAGGAACTGGATTACAAAACAGAACAGGGTCTCAAATTTAGAAAACCAACTTATGCTTGCTTAAGGGGAAAGGTGAGTTGGGGTGCTGCATAAAACCAGAGATTGAAATGAGCACAGATAAAGTTTCTTAAGCCAAATATGGAATAGACAAGAACTACTCCTTGCTCAACCAAATGGACTCAACACCCCATATTAAACGCCTAAGAATGTACCTGACTAGTAAGTATCTTAAAACCTATGGATTGCTATGTCTCTGAAAGAAAATCAAGCGTGTGTACAGGGGCATAAACGCAGCAGTGATAGGATTGGAGAGGTTCGGTGAGCAAATGAAGACCCTTTGAAGTCATATTGCATGGGACCCATTCCACGGGTCTCAACTCTCCAGGTTTAAGGGATTCTTCCTTCAGCTAAAACATGCACGTGGAACCCAGAGTATGATCAACCGTGTGATCGGGAGACGTGTTCCAATATGTCTCAGTTCTCGTCCCCTGGTACTCGGGTGCAACATTCCAGATGCTTTACTAACACTCTCCCGACTTGGAGAGTCAGTGCCTTTAACCTCCTGTTTGGCCCAGTTTGCAATTTCTGCGGAAGATGTACAGGAATAGGGAGAACCAATGAGAGACTAGCTGGAGGTGTCTGGACGGGCAAATTTAACTCTCATTTCGCACCAGGAAGAAGAATTGACCAAAGGCTCAGCGTGCCGTGCCGGAACCAGATTAGGGCCTGAAGCAATCCTGCGGTGATGCGTCCAGCTCACAAGAAAGCGAGTTGAAGAATGGAGCTCGGGGGCACTGTAATTCACAAACCTGCAGAGTTATAAATGACAGCTATCGTCCAAAAATATACTGAAGTAAGGCTGCCAAGAGGACTTGAAAGCGGGGCAGAATTGCAGGAAACCGATTTCAGGAGGTAGACTGGAATTGCATTTAAAGCATAGGAAAAGAGGCAGAACGTCCACAGTGATGCACTTGGCCAAAAAGGGCGTATGCGTTTTTTCCTGAATATATTCAGGAAAAAACGCATACGCCCTTTTTGGCCAACCAAGCAAGCTTGCAAAGGAAATCTGCACTACAATGAAGTCTCACTTCCCCCCGGTCAAAAGGGCCACCTGAAAAAAGTGTAAAATCCAGAAAGGCAGGACAGGCCATGGAGAACTGGGAGCCTTGTTATGCTGATGGGCGGGATGTAAATTGCCAACAGCCACTCGGGAGAGGTGTATGGTGTTTCCTGAAACATCTAAAAAACAAAGCAACAGAGCCTAGGGCACTTCCACTTATGGTCCTATAGCTAAGGGAAATTAAAATCAAAAACACACAGCCACCCCAAAGTTTGGGACGGCTCTGTTTACAAGAACCTCATTTACGGTACAAGTTCAATATCGCAGAAAGCGAAAAATGGATAAAGAAGTTGTGGTACTTACGTACAATGCAATATCACTCAGCAATGAAATCTATGTCATCAGGCCCATAGCAGCATAATGAGTGGATTCAGGTATGATGATTCTAACTGAAATAAGTCACACAGAAAAAGAAACATCATAAGATATCACTAATACACGGAATGTAAACTTGGCTACACAGGAACTGGATTACAAAACAGAACAGGGTCTCAAATTTAGAAAACCAACTTATGCTTGCTTAAGGGGAAAGGTGAGTTGGGGTGCTGCATAAAACCAGAGATTGAAATGAGCACAGATAAAGTTCCTTAAGCCAAATATGGAATAGACAAGAACTATTCCTTGCTCAACGAAATGGACTCAACACCCCATATTAAACGCCTAAGAATGTACCTGACTAGTAAGTATCTTAAAACCTATGGATTGCTATGTCTCTGAAAGAAAATCAAGCGTGTGTACAGAGGCATAAACGCAGCAGTGATAGGATTGGAGAGGTTCGGTGAGCAAATGAAGACCCTTTGAAGTCATATTGCATGGGACCCATTCCACGGATTTCAATCTCCAGGTTTAAGGGATTCTTCCTTCAGCTAAAACATGCACGTGGAACCCAGAGTATGATCAACCGTGTGATCGGGAGACGTGTTCCAATATGTCTCAGTTCTCGTCCCCTGGTACTCGGGTGCAACATTCCAGATGCTTTACTAACACTCTCCCGACTTGGAGAGTCAGTGCCTTTAACCTCCTGTTTGGCCCAGTTTGCAATTTCTGCGGAAGATGTACAGGAGTAGGGAGAACCAATGAGAGACTAGCTGGAGGTGTCTGGACGGGCAAATTTAACTCTCATTTCGCCCCAGGAAGAAGAATTGACCAAAGGCTCAGCGTGCCGTGCCGGAACCAGATTAGGGCCTGAAGCAATCCTGCGGTGTTGCGGCCAGCTCACAAGAAAGCGAGTTGAAGAAAGGAGCTCAGGGGCACTGTAATTCACAAACCTGCAGAGTTATAAATGACAGCTATCGTCCAAAAATATACTGAAGTAAGGCTGCCAAGAGGACTTGAAAGCGGGGCAGAATTGCAGGAAACCGATTTCAGGAGGTAGACTGGAATTGCATTTAAAGCATAGGAAAAGAGGCAGAACGTCCACAATGATGCACTTGGCCAAAAAGGGCGTATGCGTTTTTTCCTGAATATATTCAGGAAAAAACGCATACGCCCTTTTTGGCCAACCAAGCAAGCTTGCAAAGGAAATCTGCACTACAATGAAGTCTCACTTCCCCCCGGTCAAAAGGGCCACCTGAAAAAAGTGTAAAATCCAGAAAGGCAGGACAGGCCATGGAGAACTGGGAGCCTTGTTATGCTGATGGGCGGGATGTAAATTGCCAACAGCCACTCGGGAGAGGTGTATGGTGTTTCCTGAAACATCTAAAAAACAAAGCAACAGAGCCTAGGGCACTTCCACTTATGGTCCTATAGCTTAGGGAAATTAAAATCAAAAAGACACAGCCACGCGAAAGTTTGGGACGGCTCTGTTTACAAGAACCTCGTTTACGGTACAAGTTCAATATCGCAGAAAGTGAAAAATGGATAAAGAAGTTGTGGTACTTACGTACAATGCAATATCACTCAGCAATGAAATCTATGTCATCAGGCCCATAGCAGCATAATGAGTGGATTCAGGTATGATGATTCTAACTGAAATAAGTCACACAGAAAAAGAAACATCATAAGATACCACTAATACACGGAATGTAAACTTGGCTACACAGGAACTGGATTACAAAACAGAACAGGGTCTCAAATTTAGAAAACCAACTTATGCTTGCTTAAGGGGAAAGGTGAGTTGGGGTGCTGCATAAAACCAGAGATTGAAATGAGCACAGATAAAGTTTCTTAAGCCAAATATGGAATAGACAAGAACTACTCCTTGCTCAACGAAATGGACTCAACACCCCATATTAAACGCCTAAGAATGTACCTGACTAGTAAGTATCTTAAAACCTATGGATTGCTATGTCTCTGAAAGAAAATCAAGCGTGTGTACAGGGGCATAAACGCAGCAGTGATAGGATTGGAGAGGTTCGGTGAGCAAATGAAGACCCTTTGAAGTCATATTGCATGGGACCCATTCCACGGGTCTAAACTCTCCAGGTTTAAGGGATTCTTCCTTCAGCTAAAACATGCACGTGGAACCCAGAGTATGATCAACCGTGTGATCGGGAGACGTGTTCCAATATGTCTCAGTTCTCGTCCCCTGGTACTCGGGTGCAACATTCCAGATGCTTTACTAACACTCTCCCGACTTGGAGAGTCAGTGCCTTTAACCTCCTGTTTGGCCCAGTTTGCAATTTCTGCGGAAGATGTACAGGAATAGGGAGAACCAATGAGAGACTAGCTGGAGGTGTCTGGACGGGCAAATTTAACTCTCATTTCGCCCCAGGAAGAAGAATTGACCAAAGGCTCAGCGTGCCGAGCCGGAACCAGATTAGGGCCTGAAGCAATCCTGCGGTGTTGTGGCCAGCTCACAAGAAAGCGAGTTGAAGAAAGGAGCTCAGGGGCACTGTAATTCACAAACCTGCAGAGTTATAAATGACAGCTATCGTCCAAAAATATACTGAAGTAAGGCTGCCAAGAGGACTTGAAAGCGGGGCAGAATTGCAGGAAACCGATTTCAGGAGGTAGACTGGAATTGCATTTAAAGCATAGGAAAAGAGGCAGAACGTCCACAATGATGCACTTGGCCAAAAAGGGCGTATGCGTTTTTTCCTGAATATATTCAGGAAAAAACGCATACGCCCTTTTTGGCCAACCAAGCAAGCTTGCAAAGGAAATCTGCACTACAATGAAGTCTCACTTCCCCCCGGTCAAAAGGGCCACCTGAAAAAAGTGTAAAATCCAGAAAGGCAGGACAGGCCATGGAGAACTGGGAGCCTTGTTATGCTGATGGGCGGGATGTAAATTGCCAACAGCCACTCGGGAGAGGTGTATGGTGTTTCCTGAAACATCTAAAAAACAAAGCAACAGAGCCTAGGGCACTTCCACTTATGGTCCTATAGCTAAGGGAAATTAAAATCAAAAACACACAGCCACCCGAAAGTTTGGGACGGCTCTGTTTACAAGAACCTCATTTACAGTACAAGTTCAATATCGCAGAAAGCGAAAAATGGATAAAGAAGTTGTGGTACTTACGTACAATGCAATATCACTCAGCAATGAAATCTATGTCATCAGGCCCATAGCAGCATAATGAGTGGATTCAGGTATGATGATTCTAACTGAAATAAGTCACACAGAAAAAGAAACATCATAAGATATCACTAATACACGGAATGTAAACTTGGCTACACAGGAACTGGATTACAAAACAGAACAGGGTCTCAAATTTAGAAAACCAACTTATGCTTGCTTAAGGGGAAAGGTGAGTTGGGGTGCTGCATAAAACCAGAGATTGAAATGAGCACAGATAAAGTTTCTTAAGCCAAATATGGAATAGACAAGAACTACTCCTTGCTCAACGAAATGGACTCAACACCCCATATTAAACACCTAAGAATGTACCTGACTAGTAAGTATCTTAAAACCTATGGATTGCTATGTCTCTGAAAGAAAATCAAGCATGTGTACAGGGGCATAAACGCAGCAGTGATAGGATTGGAGAGGTTCGGTGAGCAAATGAAGACCCTTTGAAGTCATATTGCATGGGACCCATTCCACGGGTCTCAACTCTCCAGGTTTAAGGGATTCTTCCTTCAGCTAAAACATGCACGTGGAACCCAGAGTATGATCAACCGTGTGATCGGGAGACGTGTTCCAATATGTCTCAGTTCTCGTCCCCTGGTACTCGGGTGCAACATTCCAGATGCTTTACTAACACTCTCCCGACTTGGAGAGTCAGTGCCTTTAACCTCCTGTTTGGCCCAGTTTGCAATTTCTGCGGAAGATGTACAGGAGTAGGGAGAACCAATGAGAGACTAGCTGGAGGTGTCTGGACGGGCAAATTTAACTCTCATTTCGCACCAGGAAGAAGAATTGACCAAAGGCTCAGCGTGCCGTGCCGGAACCAGATTAGGGCCTGAAGCAATCCTGCGGTGTTGCGGCCAGCTCACAAGAAAGCGAGTTGAAGAAAGGAGCTCAGGGGCACTGTAATTCACAAACCTGCAGAGTTATAAATGACAGCTATCGTCCAAAAATATACTGAAGTAAGGCTGCCAAGAGGACTTGAAAGCGGGGCAGAATTGCAGGAAACCGATTTCAGGAGGTAGACTGGAATTGCATTTAAAGCATAGGAAAAGAGGCAGAACGTCCACAATGATGCACTTGGACAAAAAGGGCGTATGCGTTTTTTCCTGAATATATTCAGGAAAAAACGCATACGCCCTTTTTGGCCAACCAAGCAAGCTTGCAAAGGAAATCTGCACTACAATGAAGTCTCACTTCCCCCCGGTCAAAAGGGCCACCTGAAAAAAGTGTAAAATCCAGAAAGGCAGGACAGGCCATGGAGAACTGGGAGCCTTGTTATGCTGATGGGCGGGATGTAAATTGCCAACAGCCACTCGGGAGAGGTGTATGGTGTTTCCTGAAACATCTAAAAAACAAAGCAACAGAGCCTAGGGCACTTCCACTTATGGTCCTATAGCTTAGGGAAATTAAAATCAAAAAGACACAGCCACGCGAAAGTTTGGGACGGCTCTGTTTACAAGAACCTCATTTACGGTACAAGTTCAATATCGCAGAAAGTGAAAAATGGATAAAGAAGTTGTGGTACTTACGTACAATGCAATATCACTCAGCAATGAAATCTATGTCATCAGGCCCATAGCAGCATAATGAGTGGATTCAGGTATGATGATTCTAACTGAAATAAGTCACACAGAAAAAGAAACATCATAAGATACCACTAATACACGGAATGTAAACTTGGGTACACAGGAACTGGATTACAAAACAGAACAGGGTCTCAAATTTAGAAAACCAACTTATGCTTGCTTAAGGGGAAAGGTGAGTTGGGGTGCTGCATAAAACCAGAGATTGAAATGAGCACAGATAAAGTTTCTTAAGCCAAATATGGAATAGACAAGAACTACTCCTTGCTCAACGAAATGGACTCAACACCCCATATTAAACGCCTAAGAATGTACCTGACTAGTAAGTATCTTAAAACCTATGGATTGCTATGTCTCTGAAAGAAAATCAAGCGTGTGTACAGGGGCATAAACGCAGCAGTGATAGGATTGGAGAGGTTCGGTGAGCAAATGAAGACCCTTTGAAGTCATATTGCATGGGACCCATTCCACGGGTCTAAACTCTCCAGGTTTAAGGGATTCTTCCTTCAGCTAAAACATGCACGTGGAACCCAGAGTATGATCAACCGTGTGATCGGGAGACGTGTTCCAATATGTCTCAGTTCTCGTCCCCTGGTACTCGGGTGCAACATTCCAGATGCTTTACTAACACTCTCCCGACTTGGAGAGTCAGTGCCTTTAACCTCCTGTTTGGCCCAGTTTGCAATTTCTGCGGAAGATGTACAGGAATAGGGAGAACCAATGAGAGACTAGCTGGAGGTGTCTGGACGGGCAAATTTAACTCTCATTTCGCCCCAGGAAGAAGAATTGACCAAAGGCTCAGCGTGCCGAGCCGGAACCAGATTAGGGCCTGAAGCAATCCTGCGGTGTTGTGGCCAGCTCACAAGAAAGCGAGTTGAAGAAAGGAGCTCAGGGGCACTGTAATTCACAAACCTGCAGAGTTATAAATGACAGCTATCGTCCAAAAATATACTGAAGTAAGGCTGCCAAGAGGACTTGAAAGCGGGGCAGAATTGCAGGAAACCGATTTCAGGAGGTAGACTGGAATTGCATTTAAAGCATAGGAAAAGAGGCAGAACGTCCACAATGATGCACTTGGCCAAAAAGGGCGTATGCGTTTTTTCCTGAATATATTCAGGAAAAAACGCATACGCCCTTTTTGGCCAACCAAGCAAGCTTGCAAAGGAAATCTGCACTACAATGAAGTCTCACTTCCCCCCGGTCAAAAGGGCCACCTGAAAAAAGTGTAAAATCCAGAAAGGCAGGACAGGCCATGGAGAACTGGGAGCCTTGTTATGCTGATGGGCGGGATGTAAATTGCCAACAGCCACTCGGGAGAGGTGTATGGTGTTTCCTGAAACATCTAAAAAACAAAGCAACAGAGCCTAGGGCACTTCCACTTATGGTCCTATAGCTAAGGGAAATTAAAATCAAAAACACACAGCCACCCGAAAGTTTGGGACGGCTCTGTTTACAAGAACCTCATTTACAGTACAAGTTCAATATCGCAGAAAGCGAAAAATGGATAAAGAAGTTGTGGTACTTACGTACAATGCAATATCACTCAGCAATGAAATCTATGTCATCAGGCCCATAGCAGCATAATGAGTGGATTCAGGTATGATGATTCTAACTGAAATAAGTCACACAGAAAAAGAAACATCATAAGATATCACTAATACACGGAATGTAAACTTGGCTACACAGGAACTGGATTACAAAACAGAACAGGGTCTCAAATTTAGAAAACCAACTTATGCTTGCTTAAGGGGAAAGGTGAGTTGGGGTGCTGCATAAAACCAGAGATTGAAATGAGCACAGATAAAGTTTCTTAAGCCAAATATGGAATAGACAAGAACTACTCCTTGCTCAACGAAATGGACTCAACACCCCATATTAAACACCTAAGAATGTACCTGACTAGTAAGTATCTTAAAACCTATGGATTGCTATGTCTCTGAAAGAAAATCAAGCATGTGTACAGGGGCATAAACGCAGCAGTGATAGGATTGGAGAGGTTCGGTGAGCAAATGAAGACCCTTTGAAGTCATATTGCATGGGACCCATTCCACGGGTCTCAACTCTCCAGGTTTAAGGGATTCTTCCTTCAGCTAAAACATGCACGTGGAACCCAGAGTATGATCAACCGTGTGATCGGGAGACGTGTTCCAATATGTCTCAGTTCTCGTCCCCTGGTACTCGGGTGCAACATTCCAGATGCTTTACTAACACTCTCCCGACTTGGAGAGTCAGTGCCTTTAACCTCCTGTTTGGCCCAGTTTGCAATTTCTGCGGAAGATGTACAGGAGTAGGGAGAACCAATGAGAGACTAGCTGGAGGTGTCTGGACGGGCAAATTTAACTCTCATTTCGCACCAGGAAGAAGAATTGACCAAAGGCTCAGCGTGCCGTGCCGGAACCAGATTAGGGCCTGAAGCAATCCTGCGGTGTTGCGGCCAGCTCACAAGAAAGCGAGTTGAAGAAAGGAGCTCAGGGGCACTGTAATTCACAAACCTGCAGAGTTATAAATGACAGCTATCGTCCAAAAATATACTGAAGTAAGGCTGCCAAGAGGACTTGAAAGCGGGGCAGAATTGCAGGAAACCGATTTCAGGAGGTAGACTGGAATTGCATTTAAAGCATAGGAAAAGAGGCAGAACGTCCACAATGATGCACTTGGACAAAAAGGGCGTATGCGTTTTTTCCTGAATATATTCAGGAAAAAACGCATACGCCCTTTTTGGCCAACCAAGCAAGCTTGCAAAGGAAATCTGCACTACAATGAAGTCTCACTTCCCCCCGGTCAAAAGGGCCACCTGAAAAAAGTGTAAAATCCAGAAAGGCAGGACAGGCCATGGAGAACTGGGAGCCTTGTTATGCTGATGGGCGGGATGTAAATTGCCAACAGCCACTCGGGAGAGGTGTATGGTGTTTCCTGAAACATCTAAAAAACAAAGCAACAGAGCCTAGGGCACTTCCACTTATGGTCCTATAGCTTAGGGAAATTAAAATCAAAAAGACACAGCCACGCGAAAGTTTGGGACGGCTCTGTTTACAAGAACCTCATTTACGGTACAAGTTCAATATCACAGAAAGTGAAAAATGGATAAAGAAGTTGTGGTACTTACGTACAATGCAATATCACTCAGCAATGAAATCTATGTCATCAGGCCCATAGCAGCATAATGAGTGGATTCAGGTATGATGATTCTAACTGAAATAAGTCACACAGAAAAAGAAACATCATAAGATACCACTAATACACGGAATGTAAACTTGGGTACACAGGAACTGGATTACAAAACAGAACAGGGTCTCAAATTTAGAAAACCAACTTATGCTTGCTTAAGGGGAAAGGTGAGTTGGGGTGCTGCATAAAACCAGAGATTGAAATGAGCACAGATAAAGTTTCTTAAGCCAAATATGGAATAGACAAGAACTACTCCTTGCTCAACGAAATGGACTCAACACCCCATATTAAACGCCTAAGAATGTACCTGACTAGTAAGTATCTTAAAACCTATGGATTGCTATGTCTCTGAAAGAAAATCAAGCGTGTGTACAGGGGCATAAACGCAGCAGTGATAGGATTGGAGAGGTTCGGTGAGCAAATGAAGACCCTTTGAAGTCATATTGCATGGGACCCATTCCACGGGTCTAAACTCTCCAGGTTTAAGGGATTCTTCCTTCAGCTAAAACATGCACGTGGAACCCAGAGTATGATCAACCGTGTGATCGGGAGACGTGTTCCAATATGTCTCAGTTCTCGTCCCCTGGTACTCGGGTGCAACATTCCAGATGCTTTACTAACACTCTCCCGACTTGGAGAGTCAGTGCCTTTAACCTCCTGTTTGGCCCAGTTTGCAATTTCTGCGGAAGATGTACAGGAATAGGGAGAACCAATGAGAGACTAGCTGGAGGTGTCTGGACGGGCAAATTTAACTCTCATTTCGCCCCAGGAAGAAGAATTGACCAAAGGCTCAGCGTGCCGAGCCGGAACCAGATTAGGGCCTGAAGCAATCCTGCGGTGTTGTGGCCAGCTCACAAGAAAGCGAGTTGAAGAAAGGAGCTCAGGGGCACTGTAATTCACAAACCTGCAGAGTTATAAATGACAGCTATCGTCCAAAAATATACTGAAGTAAGGCTGCCAAGAGGACTTGAAAGCGGGGCAGAATTGCAGGAAACCGATTTCAGGAGGTAGACTGGAATTGCATTTAAAGCATAGGAAAAGAGGCAGAACGTCCACAATGATGCACTTGGCCAAAAAGGGCGTATGCGTTTTTTCCTGAATATATTCAGGAAAAAACGCATACGCCCTTTTTGGCCAACCAAGCAAGCTTGCAAAGGAAATCTGCACTACAATGAAGTCTCACTTCCCCCCGGTCAAAAGGGCCACCTGAAAAAAGTGTAAAATCCAGAAAGGCAGGACAGGCCATGGAGAACTGGGAGCCTTGTTATGCTGATGGGCGGGATGTAAATTGCCAACAGCCACTCGGGAGAGGTGTATGGTGTTTCCTGAAACATCTAAAAAACAAAGCAACAGAGCCTAGGGCACTTCCACTTATGGTCCTATAGCTAAGGGAAATTAAAATCAAAAACACACAGCCACCCGAAAGTTTGGGACGGCTCTGTTTACAAGAACCTCATTTACAGTACAAGTTCAATATCGCAGAAAGCGAAAAATGGATAAAGAAGTTGTGGTACTTACGTACAATGCAATATCACTCAGCAATGAAATCTATGTCATCAGGCCCATAGCAGCATAATGAGTGGATTCAGGTATGATGATTCTAACTGAAATAAGTCACACAGAAAAAGAAACATCATAAGATATCACTAATACACGGAATGTAAACTTGGCTACACAGGAACTGGATTACAAAACAGAACAGGGTCTCAAATTTAGAAAACCAACTTATGCTTGCTTAAGGGGAAAGGTGAGTTGGGGTGCTGCATAAAACCAGAGATTGAAATGAGCACAGATAAAGTTTCTTAAGCCAAATATGGAATAGACAAGAACTACTCCTTGCTCAACGAAATGGACTCAACACCCCATATTAAACACCTAAGAATGTACCTGACTAGTAAGTATCTTAAAACCTATGGATTGCTATGTCTCTGAAAGAAAATCAAGCGTGTGTACAGGGGCATAAACGCAGCAGTGATAGGATTGGAGAGGTTCGGTGAGCAAATGAAGACCCTTTGAAGTCATATTGCATGGGACCCATTCCACGGGTCTCAACTCTCCAGGTTTAAGGGATTCTTCCTTCAGCTAAAACATGCACGTGGAACCCAGAGTATGATCAACCGTGTGATTGGGAGACGTGTTCCAATATGTCTCAGTTCTCGTCCCCTGGTACTCGGGTGCAACATTCCAGATGCTTTACTAACACTCTCCCGACTTGGAGAGTCAGTGCCTTTAACCTCCTGTTTGGCCCAGTTTGCAATTTCTGCGGAAGATGTACAGGAGTAGGGAGAACCAATGAGAGACTAGCTGGAGGTGTCTGGACGGGCAAATTTAACTCTCATTTCGCACCAGGAAGAAGAATTGACCAAAGGCTCAGCGTGCCGTGCCGGAACCAGATTAGGGCCTGAAGCAATCCTGCGGTGTTGCGGCCAGCTCACAAGAAAGCGAGTTGAAGAAAGGAGCTCAGGGGCACTGTAATTCACAAACCTGCAGAGTTATAAATGACAGCTATCGTCCAAAAATATACTGAAGTAAGGCTGCCAAGAGGACTTGAAAGCGGGGCAGAATTGCAGGAAACCGATTTCAGGAGGTAGACTGGAATTGCATTTAAAGCATAGGAAAAGAGGCAGAACGTCCACAATGATGCACTTGGACAAAAAGGGCGTATGCGTTTTTTCCTGAATATATTCAGGAAAAAACGCATACGCCCTTTTTGGCCAACCAAGCAAGCTTGCAAAGGAAATCTGCACTACAATGAAGTCTCACTTCCCCCCGGTCAAAAGGGCCACCTGAAAAAAGTGTAAAATCCAGAAAGGCAGGACAGGCCATGGAGAACTGGGAGCCTTGTTATGCTGATGGGCGGGATGTAAATTGCCAACAGCCACTCGGGAGAGGTGTATGGTGTTTCCTGAAACATCTAAAAAACAAAGCAACAGAGCCTAGGGCACTTCCACTTATGGTCCTATAGCTTAGGGAAATTAAAATCAAAAAGACACAGCCACGCGAAAGTTTGGGACGGCTCTGTTTACAAGAACCTCATTTACGGTACAAGTTCAATATCACAGAAAGTGAAAAATGGATAAAGAAGTTGTGGTACTTACGTACAATGCAATATCACTCAGCAATGAAATCTATGTCATCAGGCCCATAGCAGCATAATGAGTGGATTCAGGTATGATGATTCTAACTGAAATAAGTCACACAGAAAAAGAAACATCATAAGATATCACTAATACACGGAATGTAAACTTGGCTACACAGGAACTGGATTACAAAACAGAACAGGGTCTCAAATTTAGAAAACCAACTTATGCTTGCTTAAGGGGAAAGGTGAGTTGGGGTGCTGCATAAAACCAGAGATTGAAATGAGCACAGATAAAGTTTCTTAAGCCAAATATGGAATAGACAAGAACTACTCCTTGCTCAACGAAATGGACTCAACACCCCATATTAAACACCTAAGAATGTACCTGACTAGTAAGTATCTTAAAACCTATGGATTGCTATGTCTCTGAAAGAAAATCAAGCATGTGTACAGGGGCATAAACGCAGCAGTGATAGGATTGGAGAGGTTCGGTGAGCAAATGAAGACCCTTTGAAGTCATATTGCATGGGACCCATTCCACGGGTCTCAACTCTCCAGGTTTAAGGGATTCTTCCTTCAGCTAAAACATGCACGTGGAACCCAGAGTATGATCAACCGTGTGATCGGGAGACGTGTTCCAATATGTCTCAGTTCTCGTCCCCTGGTACTCGGGTGCAACATTCCAGATGCTTTACTAACACTCTCCCGACTTGGAGAGTCAGTGCCTTTAACCTCCTGTTTGGCCCAGTTTGCAATTTCTGCGGAAGATGTACAGGAGTAGGGAGAACCAATGAGAGACTAGCTGGAGGTGTCTGGACGGGCAAATTTAACTCTCATTTCGCACCAGGAAGAAGAATTGACCAAAGGCTCAGCGTGCCGTGCCGGAACCAGATTAGGGCCTGAAGCAATCCTGCGGTGTTGCGGCCAGCTCACAAGAAAGCGAGTTGAAGAAAGGAGCTCAGGGGCACTGTAATTCACAAACCTGCAGAGTTATAAATGACAGCTATCGTCCAAAAATATACTGAAGTAAGGCTGCCAAGAGGACTTGAAAGCGGGGCAGAATTGCAGGAAACCGATTTCAGGAGGTAGACTGGAATTGCATTTAAAGCATAGGAAAAGAGGCAGAACGTCCACAATGATGCACTTGGACAAAAAGGGCGTATGCGTTTTTTCCTGAATATATTCAGGAAAAAACGCATACGCCCTTTTTGGCCAACCAAGCAAGCTTGCAAAGGAAATCTGCACTACAATGAAGTCTCACTTCCCCCCGGTCAAAAGGGCCACCTGAAAAAAGTGTAAAATCCAGAAAGGCAGGACAGGCCATGGAGAACTGGGAGCCTTGTTATGCTGATGGGCGGGATGTAAATTGCCAACAGCCACTCGGGAGAGGTGTATGGTGTTTCCTGAAACATCTAAAAAACAAAGCAACAGAGCCTAGGGCACTTCCACTTATGGTCCTATAGCTTAGGGAAATTAAAATCAAAAAGACACAGCCACGCGAAAGTTTGGGACGGCTCTGTTTACAAGAACCTCATTTACGGTACAAGTTCAATATCACAGAAAGTGAAAAATGGATAAAGAAGTTGTGGTACTTACGTACAATGCAATATCACTCAGCAATGAAATCTATGTCATCAGGCCCATAGCAGCATAATGAGTGGATTCAGGTATGATGATTCTAACTGAAATAAGTCACACAGAAAAAGAAACATCATAAGATACCACTAATACACGGAATGTAAACTTGGGTACACAGGAACTGGATTACAAAACAGAACAGGGTCTCAAATTTAGAAAACCAACTTATGCTTGCTTAAGGGGAAAGGTGAGTTGGGGTGCTGCATAAAACCAGAGATTGAAATGAGCACAGATAAAGTTTCTTAAGCCAAATATGGAATAGACAAGAACTACTCCTTGCTCAACGAAATGGACTCAACACCCCATATTAAACGCCTAAGAATGTACCTGACTAGTAAGTATCTTAAAACCTATGGATTGCTATGTCTCTGAAAGAAAATCAAGCGTGTGTACAGGGGCATAAACGCAGCAGTGATAGGATTGGAGAGGTTCGGTGAGCAAATGAAGACCCTTTGAAGTCATATTGCATGGGACCCATTCCACGGGTCTAAACTCTCCAGGTTTAAGGGATTCTTCCTTCAGCTAAAACATGCACGTGGAACCCAGAGTATGATCAACCGTGTGATCGGGAGACGTGTTCCAATATGTCTCAGTTCTCGTCCCCTGGTACTCGGGTGCAACATTCCAGATGCTTTACTAACACTCTCCCGACTTGGAGAGTCAGTGCCTTTAACCTCCTGTTTGGCCCAGTTTGCAATTTCTGCGGAAGATGTACAGGAATAGGGAGAACCAATGAGAGACTAGCTGGAGGTGTCTGGACGGGCAAATTTAACTCTCATTTCGCCCCAGGAAGAAGAATTGACCAAAGGCTCAGCGTGCCGAGCCGGAACCAGATTAGGGCCTGAAGCAATCCTGCGGTGTTGTGGCCAGCTCACAAGAAAGCGAGTTGAAGAAAGGAGCTCAGGGGCACTGTAATTCACAAACCTGCAGAGTTATAAATGACAGCTATCGTCCAAAAATATACTGAAGTAAGGCTGCCAAGAGGACTTGAAAGCGGGGCAGAATTGCAGGAAACCGATTTCAGGAGGTAGACTGGAATTGCATTTAAAGCATAGGAAAAGAGGCAGAACGTCCACAATGATGCACTTGGCCAAAAAGGGCGTATGCGTTTTTTCCTGAATATATTCAGGAAAAAACGCATACGCCCTTTTTGGCCAACCAAGCAAGCTTGCAAAGGAAATCTGCACTACAATGAAGTCTCACTTCCCCCCGGTCAAAAGGGCCACCTGAAAAAAGTGTAAAATCCAGAAAGGCAGGACAGGCCATGGAGAACTGGGAGCCTTGTTATGCTGATGGGCGGGATGTAAATTGCCAACAGCCACTCGGGAGAGGTGTATGGTGTTTCCTGAAACATCTAAAAAACAAAGCAACAGAGCCTAGGGCACTTCCACTTATGGTCCTATAGCTAAGGGAAATTAAAATCAAAAACACACAGCCACCCGAAAGTTTGGGACGGCTCTGTTTACAAGAACCTCATTTACAGTACAAGTTCAATATCGCAGAAAGCGAAAAATGGATAAAGAAGTTGTGGTACTTACGTACAATGCAATATCACTCAGCAATGAAATCTATGTCATCAGGCCCATAGCAGCATAATGAGTGGATTCAGGTATGATGATTCTAACTGAAATAAGTCACACAGAAAAAGAAACATCATAAGATATCACTAATACACGGAATGTACACTTGGCTACACAGGAACTGGATTACAAAACAGAACAGGGTCTCAAATTTAGAAAACCAACTTATGCTTGCTTAAGGGGAAAGGTGAGTTGGGGTGCTGCATAAAACCAGAGATTGAAATGAGCACAGATAAAGTTTCTTAAGCCAAATATGGAATAGACAAGAACTACTCCTTGTTCAACGAAATGGACTCAACACCCCATATTAAACACCTAAGAATGTACCTGACTAGTAAGTATCTTAAAACCTATGGATTGCTATGTCTCTGAAAGAAAATCAAGCATGTGTACAGGGGCATAAACGCAGCAGTGATAGGATTGGAGAGGTTCGGTGAGCAAATGAAGACCCTTTGAAGTCATATTGCATGGGACCCATTCCACGGGTCTCAACTCTCCAGGTTTAAGGGATTCTTCCTTCAGCTAAAACATGCACGTGGAACCCAGAGTATGATCAACCGTGTGATCGGGAGACGTGTTCCAATATGTCTCAGTTCTCGTCCCCTGGTACTCGGGTGCAACATTCCAGATGCTTTACTAACACTCTCCCGACTTGGAGAGTCAGTGCCTTTAACCTCCTGTTTGGCCCAGTTTGCAATTTCTGCGGAAGATGTACAGGAGTAGGGAGAACCAATGAGAGACTAGCTGGAGGTGTCTGGACGGGCAAATTTAACTCTCATTTCGCACCAGGAAGAAGAATTGACCAAAGGCTCAGCGTGCCGTGCCGGAAACAGATTAGGGCCTGAAGCAATCCTGCGGTGTTGCGGCCAGCTCACAAGAAAGCGAGTTGAAGAAAGGAGCTCAGGGGCACTGTAATTCACAAACCTGCAGAGTTATAAATGACAGCTATCGTCCAAAAATATACTGAAGTAAGGCTGCCAAGAGGACTTGAAAGCGGGGCAGAATTGCAGGAAACCGATTTCAGGAGGTAGACTGGAATTGCATTTAAAGCATAGGAAAAGAGGCAGAACGTCCACAATGATGCACTTGGACAAAAAGGGCGTATGCGTTTTTTCCTGAATATATTCAGGAAAAAACGCATACGCCCTTTTTGGCCAACCAAGCAAGCTTGCAAAGGAAATCTGCACTACAATGAAGTCTCACTTCCCCCCGGTCAAAAGGGCCACCTGAAAAAAGTGTAAAATCCAGAAAGGCAGGACAGGCCATGGAGAACTGGGAGCCTTGTTATGCTGATGGGCGGGATGTAAATTGCCAACAGCCACTCGGGAGAGGTGTATGGTGTTTCCTGAAACATCTAAAAAACAAAGCAACAGAGCCTAGGGCACTTCCACTTATGGTCCTATAGCTTAGGGAAATTAAAATCAAAAAGACACAGCCACGCGAAAGTTTGGGACGGCTCTGTTTACAAGAACCTCATTTACGGTACAAGTTCAATATCACAGAAAGTGAAAAATGGATAAAGAAGTTGTGGTACTTACGTACAATGCAATATCACTCAGCAATGAAATCTATGTCATCAGGCCCATAGCAGCATAATGAGTTGATTCAGGTATGATGATTCTAACTGAAATAAGTCACACAGAAAAAGAAACATCATAAGATACCACTAATACACGGAATGTAAACTTGGCTACACAGGAACTGGATTACAAAACAGAACAGGGTCTCAAATTTAGAAAACCAACTTATGCTTGCTTAAGGGGAAAGGTGAGTTGGGGTGCTGCATAAAACCAGAGATTGAAATGAGCACAGATAAAGTTCCTTAAGCCAAATATGGAATAGACAAGAACTACTCCTTGCTCAACCAAATGGACTCAACACCCCATATTAAACGCCTAAGAATGTACCTGACTAGTAAGTATCTTAAAACCTATGGATTGCTATGTCTCTGAAAGAAAATCAAGCGTGTGTACAGGGGCATAAACGCAGCAGTGATAGGATTGGAGAGGTTCGGTGAGCAAATGAAGACCCTTTGAAGTCATATTGCATGGGACCCATTCCACGGGTCTCAACTCTCCAGGTTTAAGGGATTCTTCCTTCAGCTAAAACATGCACGTGGAACCCAGAGTATGATCAACCGTGTGATCGGGAGACTTGTTCCAATATGTCTCAGTTCTCGTCCCCTGGTACTCGGGTGCAACATTCCAGATGCTTTACTAACACTCTCCCGACTTGGAGAGTCAGTGCCTTTAACCTCCTGTTTGGCCCAGTTTGCAATTTCTGCGGAAGATGTACAGGAATAGGGAGAACCAATGAGAGACTAGCTGGAGGTGTCTGGACGGGCAAATTTTACTCTCATTTCCCACCAGGAAGAAGAATTGACCAAAGGCTCAGCGTGCCGTGCCGGAACCAGATTAGGGCCTGAAGCAATCCTGCGGTGTTGCGGCCAGCTCACAAGAAAGCGAGTTGAAGAAAGGAGCTCAGGGGCACTGTAATTCACAAACCTGCAGAGTTATAAATGACAGCTATCGTCCAAAAATATACTGAAGTAAGGCTGCCAAGAGGACTTGAAAGCGGGGCAGAATTGCAGGAAACCGATTTCAGGAGGTAGACTGGAATTGCATTTAAAGCATAGGAAAAGAGGCAGAACGTCCACAATGATGCACTTGGCCAAAAAGGGCGTATGCGTTTTTTCCTGAATATATTCAGGAAAAAACGCATACGCACTTTTTAGCCAACCAAGCAAGCTTGCAAAGGAAATCTGCACTACAATGAAGTCTCACTTCCCCCCGGTCAAAAGGGCCACCTGAAAAAAGAGTAAAATCCAGAAAGGCAGGACAGGCCATGGAGAACTGGGAGCGTTGTTATGCTGATGGGCGGGATGTAAATTGCCAACAGCCACTCGGGAGAGGTGTATGGTGTTTCCTGAAACATCTAAAAAACAAAGCAACAGAGCCTAGGGCACTTCCACTTATGGTCCTATAGCTTAGGGAAATTAAAATCAAAAAGACACAGCCACGCGAAAGTTTGGGACGGCTCTGTTTACAAGAACCTCATTTACGGTACAAGTTCAATATCGCAGAAAGTGAAAAATGGATAAAGAAGTTGTGGTACTTACGTACAATGCAATATCACTCAGCAATGAAATCTATGTCATCAGGCCCATAGCAGCATAATGAGTGGATTCAGGTATGATGATTCTAACTGAAATAAGTCACACAGAAAAAGAAACATCATAAGATACCACTAATACACGGAATGTAAACTTGGCTACACAGGAACTGGATTACAAAACAGAACAGGGTCTCAAATTTAGAAAACCAACTTATGCTTGCTTAAGGGGAAAGGTGAGTTGGGGTGCTGCATAAAACCAGAGATTGAAATGAGCACAGATAAAGTTTCTTAAGCCAAATATGGAATAGACAAGAACTACTCCTTGCTCAACGAAATGGGCTCAACACCCCATATTAAACGCCTAAGAATGTACCTGACTAGTAAGTATCTTAAAACCTATGGATTGCTATGTCTCTGAAAAAAAATCAAGCGTGTGTACAGGGGCATAAACGCAGCAGTGATAGGATTGGAGAGGTTCGGTGAGCAAATGAAGACCCTTTGAAGTCATATTGCATGGGACCCATTCCACGGGTCTCAACTCTCCAGGTTTAAGGGATTCTTCCTTCAGCTAAAACATGCACGTGGAACCCAGAGTATGATCAACCGTGTGATCGGAAATGTGTTCCAATATGTCTCAGTTCTCGTCCCCTGGTACTCGGGTGCAACATTCCAGATGCTTTACTAACACTCTCCCGACTTGGAGAGTCAGTGCCTTTAACCTCCTGTTTGGCCCAGTTTGCAATTTCTGCGGAAGATGAACAGGAATAGGGAGAACCAATGAGAGACTAGCTGGAGGTGTCTGGACGGGCAAATTTAACTCTCATTTCCCACCAGGAAGAAGAATTGACCAAAGGCTCAGCGTGCCGTGCCGGAACCAGATTAGGGCCTGAAGCAATCCTGCGGTGTTGCGGCCAGCTCACAAGAAAGCGAGTTGAAGAAAGGAGCTCAGGGGCACTGTAATTCACAAACCTGCAGAGTTATAAATGACAGCAATCGTCCAAAAATATACTGAAGTAAGGCTGCCAAGAGGACTTGAAAGCGGGGCAGAATTGCAGGAAACCGATTTCAGGAGGTAGACTGGAATTGCATTTAAAGCATAGGAAAAGAGGCAGAACGTCCACAATGATGCACTTGGCCAAAAAGGGCATATGCGTTTTTTCCTGAATATATTCAGGAAAAAACGCATACGCCCTTTTTGGACAACCAAGCAAGCTTGCAAAGGAAATCTGCACTACAATGAAGTCTCACTTCTCCTCGGTCAGAAGTGTCACCTGAAAAAAGTGTAAAATCCAGAAAGGCAGGACAGGCCATGGAGAACTGGGAGCCTTGTTATGCTGATGGGCGGGATGTAAATTGCCAACAGCCACTCGGGAGAGGTGTATGGTGTTTCCTGAAACATCTAAAAAACAAAGCAACAGAGCCTAGGGCACTTCCACTTATGGTCCTATAGCTTAGGGAAATTAAAATCAAAAAGACACAGCCACGCGAAAGTTTGGGACGGCTCTGTTTACAAGAACCTCGTTTACGGTACAAGTTCAATATCGCAGAAAGTGAAAAATGGATAAAGAAGTTGTGGTACTTACGTACAATGCAATATCACTCAGCAATGAAATCTATGTCATCAGGCCCATAGCAGCATAATGAGTGGATTCAGGTATGATGATTCTAACTGAAATAAGTCACACAGAAAAAGAAACATCATAAGATATCACTAATACACGGAATGTAAACTTGGCTACACAGGAACTGGATTACAAAACAGAACAGGGTCTCAAATTTAGAAAACCAACTTATGCTTGCTTAAGGGGAAAGGTGAGTTGGGGTGCTGCATAAAACCAGAGATTTAAATGAGCACAGATAAAGTTTCTTAAGCCAAATATGGAATAGACAAGAACTACTCCTTGCTCAACGAAATGGACTCAACACCCCATAGTAAACGCCTAAGAATGTACCTGACTAGTAAGTATCTTAAAACCTATGGATTGCTATGTCTCTGAAAGAAAATCAAGCGTGTGTACAGGGGCATAAATGCAGCAGTGATAGGATTGGAGAGGTTCGGTGAGCAAATGAAGACCCTTTGAAGTCATATTGCATGGGACCCATTCCACGGGTCTCAACTCTCCAGGTTTAAGGGATTCTTCCTTCAGCTAAAACATGCACGTGGAACCCAGAGTATGATCAACCATGTGATCGGGAGACGTGTTCCAATATGTCTCAGTTCTCGTCCCCTGGTACTCGGGTGCAACATTCCAGATGCTTTACTAACACTCTCCCGACTTGGAGAGTCAGTGCCTTTAACCTCCTGTTTGGCCCAGTTTGCAATTTCTGCGGAAGATGTACAGGAATAGGGAGAACCAATGAGAGACTAGCTGGAGGTGTCTGGACGGGCAAATTTAACTCTCATTTCCCACCAGGAAGAAGAATTGACCAAAGGCTCAGCGTGCCGTGCCGGAACCAGATTAGGGCCTGAAGCAATCCTGCGGTGTTGCGGCCAGCTCACAAGAAAGCGAGTTGAAGAAAGGAGCTCAGGGGCACTGTAATTCACAAACCTGCAGAGTTATAAATGACAGCTATCGTCCAAAAATATACTGAAGTAAGGCTGCCAAGAGGACTTGAAAGCGGGGCAGAATTGCAGGAAACCGATTTCAGGAGGTAGACTGGAATTGCATTTAAAGCATAGGAAAAGAGGCAGAACGTCCACAATGATGCACTTGGCCATAAAGGGCGTATGCGTTTTTTCCTGAATATATTCAGGAAAAAACGCATACGCCCTCTTTGGCCAACCAAGCAAGCTTGCAAAGGAAATCTGCACTACAATGAAGTCTCACTTCCCCCCGGTCAAAAGGGCCACCTGAAAAAAGTGTAAAATCCAGAAAGGCAGGACAGGTCATGGAGAACTGGGAGCCTTGTTATGCTGATGGGCGGGATGTAAATTGCCAACAGACACTCGGGAGAGGTGTATGGTGTTTCCTGAAACATCTAAAAAACAAAGCAACAGAGCCTAGGGCACTTCCACTTATGGTCCTATAGCTTAGGGAAATTAAAATCAAAAAGACACAGCCACGCGAAAGTTTGGGACGGCTCTGTTTACAAGAACCTCATTTACGGTACAAGTTCAATATCGCAGAAAGTGAAAAATGGATAAAGAAGTTGTGGTACTTACGTACAATGCAATATCACTCAGCAATGAAATCTATGTCATCAGGCCCATAGCAGCATAATGAGTGGATTCAGGTATGATGATTCTAACTGAAATAAGTCACACAGAAAAAGAAACATCATAAGATACCACTAATACACGGAATGTAAACTTGGCTACACAGGAACTGGATTACAAAACAGAACAGGGTCTCAAATTTAGAAAACCAACTTATGCTTGCTTAAGGGGAAAGGTGAGTTGGGGTGCTGCATAAAACCAGAGATTGAAATGAGCACAGATAAAGTTTCTTAAGCCAAATATGGAATAGACAAGAACTACTCCTTGCTCAACGAAATGGACTCAACACCCCATATTAAACGCCTAAGAATGTACCTGACTAGTAAGTATCTTAAAACCTATGGATTGCTATGTCTCTGAAAGAAAATCAAGCGTGTGTACAGGGGCATAAACGCAGCAGTGATAGGATTGGAGAGGTTCGGTGAGCAAATGAAGACCCTTTGAAGTCATATTGCATGGGACCCATTCCACGGGTCTCAACTCTCCAGGTTTAAGGGATTCTTCCTTCAGCTAAAACATGCACGTGGAACCCAGAGTATGATCAACCGTGTGATCGGGAGACGTGTTCCAATATGTCTCAGTTCTCGTCCCCTGGTACTCGGGTGCAACATTCCAGATGCTTTACTAACACTCTCCCGACTTGGAGAGTCAGTGCCTTTAACCTCCTGTTTGGCCCAGTTTGCAATTTCTGCGGAAGATGTACAGGAATAGGGAGAACCAATGAGAGACTAGCTGGAGGTGTCTGGACGGGCAAATTTAACTCTCATTTCGCACCAGGAAGAAGAATTGACCAAAGGCTCAGCGTGCCGAGCCGGAACCAGATTAGGGCCTGAAGCAATCCTGCGGTGTTGTGGCCAGCTCACAAGAAAGCGAGTTGAAGAAAGGAGCTCAGGGGCACTGTAATTCACAAACCTGCAGAGTTATAAATGACAGCTATCGTCCAAAAATATACTGAAGTAAGGCTGCCAAGAGGACTTGAAAGCGGGGCAGAATTGCAGGAAACCGATTTCAGGAGGTAGACTGGAATTGCATTTAAAGCATAGGAAAAGAGGCAGAACGTCCACAATGATGCACTTGGCCAAAAAGGGCGTATGCGTTTTTTCCTGAATATATTCAGGAAAAAACGCATACGCCCTTTTTGGCCAACCAAGCAAGCTTGCAAAGGAAATCTGCACTACAATGAAGTCTCACTTCCCCCCGGTCAAAAGGGCCACCTGAAAAAAGTGTAAAATCCAGAAAGGCAGGACAGGCCATGGAGAACTGGGAGCCTTGTTATGCTGATGGGCGGGATGTAAATTGCCAACAGCCACTCGGGAGAGGTGTATGGTGTTTCCTGAAACATCTAAAAAACAAAGCAACAGAGCCTAGGGCACTTCCACTTATGGTCCTATAGCTAAGGGAAATTAAAATCAAAAACACACAGCCACCCCAAAGTTTGGGACGGCTCTGTTTACAAGAACCTCATTTACGGTACAAGTTCAATATCGCAGAAAGCGAAAAATGGATAAAGAAGTTGTGGTACTTACGTACAATGCAATATCACTCAGCAATGAAATCTATGTCATCAGGCCCATAGCAGCATAATGAGTGGATTCAGGTATGATGATTCTAACTGAAATAAGTCACACAGAAAAAGAAACATCATAAGATATCACTAATACACGGAATGTAAACTTGGCTACACAGGAACTGGATTACAAAACAGAACAGGGTCTCAAATTTAGAAAACCAACTTATGCTTGCTTAAGGGGAAAGGTGAGTTGGGGTGCTGCATAAAACCAGAGATTGAAATGAGCACAGATAAAGTTTCTTAAGCCAAATATGGAATAGACAAGAACTACTCCTTGCTCAACGAAATGGACTCAACACCCCATATTAAACACCTAAGAATGTACCTGACTAGTAAGTATCTTAAAACCTATGGATTGCTATGTCTCTGAAAGAAAATCAAGCATGTGTACAGGGGCATAAACGCAGCAGTGATAGGATTGGAGAGGTTCGGTGAGCAAATGAAGACCCTTTGAAGTCATATTGCATGGGACCCATTCCACGGGTCTCAACTCTCCAGGTTTAAGGGATTCTTCCTTCAGCTAAAACATGCACGTGGAACCCAGAGTATGATCAACCGTGTGATCGGGAGACGTGTTCCAATATGTCTCAGTTCTCGTCCCCTGGTACTCGGGTGCAACATTCCAGATGCTTTACTAACACTCTCCCGACTTGGAGAGTCAGTGCCTTTAACCTCCTGTTTGGCCCAGTTTGCAATTTCTGCGGAAGATGTACAGGAGTAGGGAGAACCAATGAGAGACTAGCTGGAGGTGTCTGGACGGGCAAATTTAACTCTCATTTCGCACCAGGAAGAAGAATTGACCAAAGGCTCAGCGTGCCGTGCCGGAACCAGATTAGGGCCTGAAGCAATCCTGCGGTGTTGCGGCCAGCTCACAAGAAAGCGAGTTGAAGAAAGGAGCTCAGGGGCACTGTAATTCACAAACCTGCAGAGTTATAAATGACAGCTATCGTCCAAAAATATACTGAAGTAAGGCTGCCAAGAGGACTTGAAAGCGGGGCAGAATTGCAGGAAACCGATTTCAGGAGGTAGACTGGAATTGCATTTAAAGCATAGGAAAAGAGGCAGAACGTCCACAATGATGCACTTGGACAAAAAGGGCGTATGCGTTTTTTCCTGAATATATTCAGGAAAAAACGCATACGCCCTTTTTGGCCAACCAAGCAAGCTTGCAAAGGAAATCTGCACTACAATGAAGTCTCACTTCCCCCCGGTCAAAAGGGCCACCTGAAAAAAGTGTAAAATCCAGAAAGGCAGGACAGGCCATGGAGAACTGGGAGCCTTGTTATGCTGATGGGCGGGATGTAAATTGCCAACAGCCACTCGGGAGAGGTGTATGGTGTTTCCTGAAACATCTAAAAAACAAAGCAACAGAGCCTAGGGCACTTCCACTTATGGTCCTATAGCTTAGGGAAATTAAAATCAAAAAGACACAGCCACGCGAAAGTTTGGGACGGCTCTGTTTACAAGAACCTCATTTACGGTACAAGTTCAATATCACAGAAAGTGAAAAATGGATAAAGAAGTTGTGGTACTTACGTACAATGCAATATCACTCAGCAATGAAATCTATGTCATCAGGCCCATAGCAGCATAATGAGTGGATTCAGGTATGATGATTCTAACTGAAATAAGTCACACAGAAAAAGAAACATCATAAGATACCACTAATACACGGAATGTAAACTTGGCTACACAGGAACTGGATTACAAAACAGAACAGGGTCTCAAATTTAGAAAACCAACTTATGCTTGCTTAAGGGGAAAGGTGAGTTGGGGTGCTGCATAAAACCAGAGATTGAAATGAGCACAGATAAAGTTTCTTAAGCCAAATATGGAATAGACAAGAACTACTCCTTGCTCAACGAAATGGACTCAACACCCCATATTAAACGCCTAAGAATGTACCTGACTAGTAAGTATCTTAAAACCTATGGATTGCTATGTCTCTGAAAGAAAATCAAGCGTGTGTACAGGGGCATAAACGCAGCAGTGATAGGATTGGAGAGGTTCGGTGAGCAAATGAAGACCCTTTGAAGTCATATTGCATGGGACCCATTCCACGGGTCTCAACTCTCCAGGTTTAAGGGATTCTTCCTTCAGCTAAAACATGCACGTGGAACCCAGAGTATGATCAACCGTGTGATCGGGAGACGTGTTCCAATATGTCTCAGTTCTCGTCCCCTGGTACTCGGGTGCAACATTCCAGATGCTTTACTAACACTCTCCCGACTTGGAGAGTCAGTGCCTTTAACCTCCTGTTTGGCCCAGTTTGCAATTTCTGCGGAAGATGTACAGGAATAGGGAGAACCAATGAGAGACTAGCTGGAGGTGTCTGGACGGGCAAATTTTACTCTCATTTCCCACCAGGAAGAAGAATTGACCAAAGGCTCAGCGTGCCGTGCCGGAACCAGATTAGGGCCTGAAGCAATCCTGCGGTGTTGCGGCCAGCTCACAAGAAAGCGAGTTGAAGAAAGGAGCTCAGGGGCACTGTAATTCACAAACCTGCAGAGTTATAAATGACAGCTATCGTCCAAAAATATACTGAAGTAAGGCTGCCAAGAGGACTTGAAAGCGGGGCAGAATTGCAGGAAACCGATTTCAGGAGGTAGACTGGAATTGCATTTAAAGCATAGGAAAAGAGGCAGAACGTCCACAATGATGCACTTGGCCAAAAAGGGCGTATGCGTTTTTTCCTGAATATATTCAGGAAAAAACGCATACGCCCTTTTTGGCCAACCAAGCAAGCTTGCAAAGGAAATCTGCACTACAATGAAGTCTCACTTCCCCCCGGTCAAAAGGGCCACCTGAAAAAAGTGTAAAATCCAGAAAGGCAGGACAGGCCATGGAGAACTGGGAGCGTTGTTATGCTGATGGGCGGGATGTAAATTGCCAACAGCCACTCGGGAGAGGTGTATGGTGTTTCCTGAAACATCTAAAAAACAAAGCAACAGAGCCTAGGGCACTTCCACTTATGGTCCTATAGCTTAGGGAAATTAAAATCAAAAAGACACAGCCACGCGAAAGTTTGGGACGGCTCTGTTTACAAGAACCTCATTTACGGTACAAGTTCAATATCGCAGAAAGTGAAAAATGGATAAAGAAGTTGTGGTACTTACGTACAATGCAATATCACTCAGCAATGAAATCTATGTCATCAGGCCCATAGCAGCATAATGAGTGGATTCAGGTATGATGATTCTAACTGAAATAAGTCACACAGAAAAAGAAACATCATAAGATACCACTAATACACGGAATGTAAACTTGGCTACACAGGAACTGGATTACAAAACAGAACAGGGTCTCAAATTTAGAAAACCAACTTATGCTTGCTTAAGGGGAAAGGTGAGTTGGGGTGCTGCATAAAACCAGAGATTGAAATGAGCACAGATAAAGTTCCTTAAGCCAAATATGGAATAGACAAGAACTACTCCTTGCTCAACGAAATGGACTCAACACCCCATATTAAATGCCTAAGAATGTACCTGACTAGTAAGTATCTTAAAACCTATGGATTGCTATGTCTCTGAAAGAAAATCAAGCGTGTGTACAGGGGCATAAACGCAGCAGTGATAGGATTGGAGAGGTTCGGTGAGCAAATGAAGACCCTTTGAAGTCATATTGCATGGGACCCATTCCACGGGTCTCAACTCTCCAGGTTTAAGGGATTCTTCCTTCAGCTAAAACATGCACGTGGAACCCAGAGTATGATCAACCGTGTGATCGGGAGACGTGTTCCAATATGTCTCAGTTCTCGTCCCCTGGTACTCGGGTGCAACATTCCAGATGCTTTACTAACACTCTCCCGACTTGGAGAGTCAGTGCCTTTAACCTCCTGTTTGGCCCAGTTTGCAATTTCTGCGGAAGATGTACAGGAATAGGGAGAACCAATGAGAGACTAGCTGGAGGTGTCTGGACGGGCAAATTTAACTCTCATTTCCCACCAGGAAGAAGAATTAACCAAAGGCTCAGCGTGCCGTGCCGGAACCAGATTAGGGCCTGAAGCAATCCTGCGGTGTTGCGGCCAGCTCACAAGAAAGCGAGTTGAAGAAAGGAGTTCAGGGGCACTGTAATTCACAAACCTGCAGAGTTATAAATGACAGCTATCGTCCAAAAATATACTGAAGTAAGGCTGCCAAGAGGACTTGAAAGCGGGGCAGAATTGCAGGAAACCGATTTCAGGAGGTAGACTGGAATTGCATTTAAAGCATAGGAAAAGAGGCAGAACGTCCACAATGATGCACTTGGCCAAAAAGGGCATATGCGTTTTTTCCTGAATATATTCAGGAAAAAACGCATACGCCCTTTTTGGACAACCAAGCAAGCTTGCAAAGGAAATCTGCACTACAATGAAGTCTCACTTCTCCTCGGTCAGAAGTGTCACCTGAAAAAAGTGTAAAATCCAGAAAGGCAGGAAAGGCCATGGAGAACTGGAAGCCTTGTTATGCTGATGGGCGGGATGTAAATTGCCAACAGCCACTCGGGAGAGGTGTATGGTGTTTCCTGAAACATCTAAAAAACAAAGCAACAGAGCCTAGGGCACTTCCACTTATGGTCCTATAGCTTAGGGAAATTAAAATCAAAAAGACACAGCCACGCGAAAGTTTGGGACGGCTCTGTTTACAAGAACCTCATTTACGGTACAAGTTCAATATCGCAGAAAGTGAAAAATGGATAAAGAAGTTGTGGTACTTACGTACAATGCAATATCACTCAGCAATGAAATCTATGTCATCAGGCCCATAGCAGCATAATGAGTGGATTCAGGTATGATGATTCTAACTGAAATAAGTCACACAGAAAAAGAAACATCATAAGATACCACTAATACACGGAATGTAAACTTGGCTACACAGGAACTGGATTACAAAACAGAACAGGGTCTCAAATTTAGAAAACCAACTTATGCTTGCTTAAGGGGAAAGGTGAGTTGGGGTGCTGCATAAAACCAGAGATTGAAATGAGCACAGATAAAGTTCCTTAAGCCAAATATGGAATAGACAAGAACTACTCCTTGCTCAACGAAATGGACTCAACACCCCATAGTAAACGCCTAAGAATGTACCTGACTAGTAAGTATCTTAAAACCTATGGATTGCTATGTCTCTGAAAGAAAATCAAGCGTGTGTACAGGGGCATAAACGCAGCAGTGATAGGATTGGAGAGGTTCGGTGAGCAAATTAAGACCCTTTGAAGTCATATTGCATGGGACCCATTCCACGGGTCTCAACTCTCCAGGTTTAAGGGATTCTTCCTTCAGCTAAAACATGCACGTGGAACCCAGAGTATGATCAACCGTGTGATCGGGAGACGTGTTCCAATATGTCTCAGTTCTCGTCCCCTGGTACTCGGGTGCAACATTCCAGATGCTTTACTAACACTCTCCCGACTTGGAGAGTCAGTGCCTTTAACCTCCTGTTTGGCCCAGTTTGCAATTTCTGCGGAAGATGTACAGGAATAGGGAGAACCAATGAGAGACTAGCTGGAGGTGTCTGGACGGGCAAATTTAACTCTCATTTCCCACCAGGAAGAAGAATTGACCAAAGGCTCAGCGTGCCGTGCCGGAACCAGATTAGGGCCTGAAGCAATCCTGCGGTGTTGCGGCCAGCTCACAAGAAAGCGAGTTGAAGAAAGGAGCTCAGGGGCACTGTAATTCACAAAACTGCAGAGTTATAAATGACAGCTATCGTCCAAAAATATACTGAAGTAAGGCTGCCAAGAGGACTTGAAAGCGGGGCAGAATTGCAGGAAACCGATTTCAGGAGGTAGACTGGAATTGCATTTAAAGCATAGGAAAAGAGGCAGAACGTCCACAATGATGCACTTGGCCAAAAAGGGCGTATGCGTTTTTTCCTGAATATATTCAGGAAAAAACGCATACGCCCTTTTTGGCCAACCAAGCAAGCTTGCAAAGGAAATCTGCACTACAATGAAGTCTCACTTCCCCCCGGTCAAAAGGGCCACCTGAAATAAGTGTAAAATCCAGAAAGGCAGGACAGGCCATGGAGAACTGGGAGCCTTGTTATGCTGATGGGCGGGATGTAAATTGCCAACAGCCACTCGGGAGAGGTGTATGGTGTTTCCTGAAACATCTAAAAAACAAAGCAACAGAGCCTAGGGCAAGTCCACTTATGGTCCTATAGCTTAGGGAAATTAAAATCAAAAAGACACAGCCACCACAAATTTGGGACGGCCCTGTTTACAAGAATCCCGTTTATGGTACAAGTTCAATATCGCAGAAAGTGAAAAATGAATAAAGAAGTTGTGGTAATTACGTACAATGCAATATCACTCAGCAATGATATCTATGTCATCAGGCCCGTAGCAGCATATTGAGTGGATTCAGGTATGATGATTCGAACTGAAATAAGTCACACAGAAAAAGAAACATCATAAGATATCACTAATACACGGAATGTAATCTTGGCTACACAGGAACTGGATTACAAAACAGAACAGGGTCTCAAATTTAGAAAACCAACTTATGCTTGCTTAAGGGGAAAGGTGAGTTGGGGTGCTGCATAAAACCAGAGATTGAAATGAGCACAGATAAAGTTCCTTAAGCCAAATATGGAATAGACAAGAGCTACTCCTTGCTCAACGCAATGGACTCAACACCCCATATTAAACGCCTAAGAATGTACCTGACTAGTAAGTATCTTAAAACCTATGGATTGCTAAGTTTCCGAAAGAGAATCAAGCGTGTGTACAGGGGCATAAACGCAGCAGTGATAGGATTGGAGAGTTTCGGTGAGCAAATGAAGACCCTTTGAAGTCATATTGCATGGTACCCATTCCACGGGTCTCAACTCTCCAGGTTTAAGGGATTCTTCCTTCAGCTAAAACATGCATGTGGAATCCAGAGTATGATCAACCATGTGATCAGGAGACGTGTTCCAATATGTCTCAGTTCTCGTCCCCTGGTACTCGGGTGCAACATTCCAGAATCTTTACTAACACTCTCCCAACTTGGAGAGTCAGTGCCTTTAACCTCCTGTTTGGCCCAGTTTGCAATTTCTGCGGAAGATGAACAGGAATAGGGAGAACCAATGAGAGACTAGCTGGAGCTGTCTGGACAGGGAAATTTAACTCTAATTTCCCACCAGGAATAGGAATTAACCAAAGGCTCAGCGTGCTGTGCCAGAACCAGATTAGGTCCTGAAGCAATCCTGCGGTGTTGCGGCCAGCTCACAAGAAAGCGAGTTGAAGAAAGGAGCTCAGGGGCACTGTAATTCACAAGCCTGAAGAGTTATAAATGACAGGTATCGTCCAAAAATATACTGAAGTAAGGCTGCCGAGAAGATTTGAAAGCAGGGCGGAATTGCAGGAAACCAATTATAGCAGGTAGAATGGAATTGCATTTAAAGCATAGGAAAAGAGGCAGAACGTCCACAATGATGCACTTGGCCAAAAAGGGCGTATGCGTTTTTTCCTGAATATATTCAGGAAAAAACGCATACGCCCTTTTTGGCCAACCAAGCAAGCTTGCAAAGGAAATCTGCACTACAATGAAGTCTCACTCCCCCCCGGTCAAAAGGGCCACCTGCAATAAGTGTAAAATCCAGATAGGCAGGACAGGCCATGGGGAACTGGGAGCCTTGTTATGCTGATGGGCGGGATGTAAATTGCCAACAGCCACTCTGGAGAAGTGTATGGTGTTTCCTGAAACATCTAAAAAACAAAGCAACAGAGCCTAGGGCACTTCCACTTATGGTCCTATAGCTTAGGGAAATTAAAATCAAAAAGACTCTGCCACCCCAAACTTTGGGACGGCTCTGTTTACAAGAACCTCGTTTACGGTACAAGTTCAATATCGCAGAAAGCAAAAAATGAATAAAGAAGTTGTGGTACTTACGAACAATGCATTATCACTCAGCAATGAAATCTATACCTTCAGTCCCATAGCAGCATAAAGAGTGGATTCAGGTATGATGATTCTAACTGAAATAAGTCAAACAGAAAAAGAAACATCATAAGATATCACTAATACACGGAATGTAAACTTGGCTACACAGGAACTGGATTACAAAACAGAAGAGGGTCTCAAATTTAGAAAACCAACTTATGCTTGCTTAAGGGGAATGGTGAGATGCGGTGCTCCATAGAACCAGCGATTGAAATGAGCACAGTTAAAGTTCCTTAAGCCAAATATGGAGTATACAAGAGCTACTCCTTGCTCAACGAAATGGACTCAAAACCCCATATTAAACGCCTAAGAATGTACCTGACTGGTAAGTATCTTAAAACCTATGGATTGCTATGTCTCCGAAAGAGAATCAAGCGGCTGTACAGGGGCATAAATGCAGCAGTCATAGGATTGGAGAGGGTTGGTGAGCAAATGAAGACCCTTTGAAGTCCTATTGCATGGAACCCATTCCACGGGTCTCAACTCTCCAGGTTTAAGGGATTCTTCCTTCAGCTAAAACATGCATGTGGAACCCAGAGTATGATCAACCGTGTGATCGGGAGATGTGTTCAAATATGTCTCAGTTCTCATCTCCTGGTACTCGGGTGCAACATTCCAGATGCTTTACTAACACTCTCCGGACTTGGAGAGTCAGTGCCTTTAAACTCCTGTTTGGCCCAGTTTGCAATTACTGCGGAAGATGAACAGGAATAGGGAGAACCAATGAGAGACTAGCTGGAGGTGTCTGGACGGGCAAATTTAACTCTCATTTCCCACCTGGAAGAGGAATTAACCAAAGGCTCAGCGTGCCGTGCCGGAACCAGATTAGGGCCTGAAGCAATCCTGCGGTGTTGCGGCCAGCTCACAAGAAAGCGAGTTGAAGAAAGGAGCTCAGGGGCACTGTAATTCACAAACCTGCAGAGTTATAAATGACAGCTATCGTCCAAAAATATACTGAAGTAAGGCTGCCAAGAGGACTTGAAAGCGGGGCAGAATTGCAGGAAACCGATTTCAGGAGGTAGACTGGAATTGCATTTAAAACATAGGAAAAGAGGCAGAACGTCCACAATGATGCACTTGGCCAAACAGGGCATATGCGTTTTTTCCTGAATATATTCAGGAAAAAACGCATACGCCGTTTTTGGGCAACCAAGCAAGCTTGCAAAGGAAATCTGCACTACAATGAAGTCTCACTTCCCCCCGGTCAAAAGGGCCACCTGAAAAAAGTGTAAAATCCAGAAAGGCAGGACAGGCCATGGAGAACTGGGAGCCTTGTTATGCTGATGAGCGGGATGTAAATTGCCAATAGCCACTCTGGAAAAGTGTATGGTGTTTCCTGAAACATGTAAAAAACAAAGCAACAGAGCCTAGGGCACTTCCACTTATGGTCCTATAGCTTAGGGAAATTAAAATCAAAAAGACACAGCCCCCCCCAAAGTTTGGGACGGCTCTGTTTACAAGAACCTCGTTTACGGTACAAGTTCAATATCGCAGAAAGTGAAAAATGGATAAAGAAGTTGTGGTACTTACGTACAATGCAATATCACTCAGCAATGATATCTATGACTTCAGGCCCATAGCAGCATAAAGAGTGGATTAAGGTATGAAGATTCCTACTGAAATAAGTCACACAGAAGAAGAAACATCATAAGATATCACTAATACACGGAATGTAAACTTGGGTACACAGGAACTGGATTACAAAACAGAACAGGGTCTCAAATTTAGAAAACAAACTTATGCTTGCTTAAGGGGAAAGGTGAGTTGGGGTGCTGCATAAAACCAGAGATTGAAATGAGCACAGATAAAGTTCCTTAAGCCAAATATGGAATAGACAAGAACTACTCCTTGCTCAACCAAATGGACTCAACACCCCATATTAAACGCCTAAGAATGTACCTGACTAGTAAGTATCTTAAAACCTATGGATTGCTATGTCTCTGAAAGAAAATCAATCGTGTGTACAGAGGCATAAACGCAGCAGTGATAGGATTGGAGAGGTTCGGTGAGCAAATGAAGACCCTTTGAAGTCATATTGCATGGGACCCATTCCACGGGTCTCAACTCTCCAGGTTTAAGGGATTCTTCCTTCAGCTAAAACATGCACGTGGAACCCAGAGTATGATCAACCGTGTGATCGGGAGACGTGTTCCAATATGTCTCAGTTCTCGTCCCCTGGTACTCGGGTGCAACATTCCAGATGCTTTACTAACACTCTCCCGACTTGGAGAGTCAGTGCCTTTAACCTCCTGTTTGGCCCAGTTTGCAATTTCTGTGGAAGATGTACAGGAATAGGGAGAACCAATGAGAGACTAGCTGGAGGTGTCTGGACGGGCAAATTTAACTCTCATTTCGCACCAGGAAGAAGAATTGACCAAAGGCTCAGCGTGCCGTGCCGGAACCAGATTAGGGCCTGAAGCAATCCTGCGGTGTTGCGGCCAGCTCACAAGAAAGCGAGTTGAAGAAAGGAGCTCAGGGGCACTGTAATTCACAAACCTGCAGAGTTATAAATGACAGCTATCGTCCAAAAATATACTGAAGTAAGGCTGCCAAGAGGACTTGAAAGCGGGGCAGAATTGCAGGAAACCGATTTCAGGAGGTAGACTGGAATTGCATTTAAAGCATAGGAAAAGAGGCAGAACGTCCACAATGATGCACTTGGACAAAAAGGGCGTATGCGTTTTTTCCTGAATATATTCAGGAAAAAACGCATACGCCCTTTTTGGCCAACCAAGCAAGCTTGCAAAGGAAATCTGCACTACAATGAAGTCTCACTTCCCCCCGGTCAAAAGGGCCACCTGAAAAAAGTGTAAAATCCAGAAAGGCAGGACAGGCCATGGAGAACTGGGAGCCTTGTTATGCTGATGGGCGGGATGTAAATTGCCAACAGCCACTCGGGAGAGGTGTATGGTGTTTCCTGAAACATCTAAAAAACAAAGCAACAGAGCCTAGGGCACTTCCACTTATGGTCCTATAGCTTAGGGAAATTAAAATCAAAAAGACACAGCCACCCGAAAATTTGGGACTGCTCTGTTTACAAGAACCTCATTTACGGTACAAGTTCAATATCGCAGAAAGTGAAAAATGGATAAAGAAATTGTGGTACTTACGTACAATGCAATATCACTCAGCAATGAAATCTATGTCATCAGGCCCATAGCAGCATAATGAGTGGATTCAGGTATGATGATTCTAACTGAAATAAGTCACACAGAAAAAGAAACATCATAAGATACCACTAATACACGGAATGTAAACTTGGGTACACAGGAACTGGATTACAAAACAGAACAGGGTCTCAAATTTAGAAAACCAACTTATGCTTGCTTAAGGGGAAAGGTGAGTTGGGGTGCTGCATAAAACCAGAGATTGAAATGAGCACAGATAAAGTTCCTTAAGCCAAATATGGAATAGACAAGAACTACTCCTTGCTCAATGAAATGGACTCAACACCCCATATTAAACGCCTAAGAATGTACCTGACTAGTAAGTATCTTAAAACCTATGGAATGCTATGTCTCTGAAAGAAAATCAAGCGTGTGTACAGGGGCATAAACGCAGCAGTGATAGGATTGGAGAGGTTCGGTGAGCAAATGAAGACCCTTTGATGTCATATTGCATGGTACCCATTCCACGGGTCTCAACTCTCCAGATTTAAGGGATTCTTCCTTCAGCTAAAACATGCACGTGGAACCCAGAGTATGATCAACCGTGTGATCGGGAGACGTGTTCCAATATGTCTCAGTTCTCGTCCCCTGGTACTCGGGTGCAACTTTCCAGATGCTTTACTAACACTCTCCCGACTTGGAGAGTCAGTGCCTTTAACCTCCTGTTTGGCCCAGTTTGCAATTTCTGTGGAAGATGTACAGGAATAGGGAGAACCAATGAGAGACTAGCTGGAGGTGTCTGGACGGGCAAATTTAACTCTCATTTCCCACCAGGAAGAAGAATTGACCAAAGGCTCAGCGTGCCGTGCCGGAACCAGATTAGGGCCTGCAGCAATCCTGCGGTGTTGCGGCCAGCTCACAAGAAAGCGAGTTGAAGAAAGGAGCTCAGGGGCACTGTAATTCACAAACCTGCAGAGTTATAAATGACAGCTATCGTCCAAAAATATACTGAAGTATGGCTGCCAAGAGGACTTGAAAGCGGGGCAGAATTGCAGGAAACCGATTTCAGGAGTTAGACTGGAATTGCATTTAAAACATAGGAAAAGAGGCAGAACGTCCACAATGATGCACTTGGCCAAAAAGGGCATATGCGTTTTTTCCTGAATATATTCAGGAAAAAACGCATACGCCCTTTTTGGCCAACCAAGCAAGCTTGCAAAGGAAATCTGCACTACAATGAAGTCTCACTCCCCCCCGGTCAAAAGGGCCACCTGAAAAATGTGTAAAATCCAGAAAGGCAGGACAGGCCATGGAGAACTGGGAGCCTTGTTATGCTGATGGGCGGGATGTAAATTGCCAACAGCCACTCGGGAGAGGTGTATGGTGTTTCCTGAAACATCTAAAAAACAAAGCAACAGAGCCTAGGGCACTTCCACTTATGGTCCTATAGCTTAGGGAAATTAAAATCAAAAAGACACAGCCACCCGAAAGTTTGGGACGGCTCTCTTTACAAGAACCTCATTTACGGTACAAGTTCAATATCGCAGAAAGTGAAAAATGGATAAAGAAGTTGTGGTACTTACGTACAATGCAATATCACTTAGCAATGAAATCTATGTCATCAGGCCCATAGCAGCATAATGAGTGGATTCAGCTATGATGATTCTAACTGAAATAAGTCACACAGAAAAAGAAACATCATAAGATACCACTAATACACGGAATGTAAACTTGGGTACACAGGAACTGGATTACAAAACAGAACAGGGTCTCAAATTTAGAAAACCAACTTATGCTTGCTTAAGGGGAAAGGTGAGTTGGGGTGCTGCATAAAACCAGAGATTGAAATGAGCACAGATAAAGTTCCTTAAGCCAAATATGGAATAGACAAGAACTACTCCTTGCTCAACGAAATGGACTCAACACCCCATATTAAACGCCTAAGAATGTACCTGACTAGTAAGTATCTTAAAACCTATGGATTGCTATGTCTCTGAAAGAAAATCAAGCGTGTGTACAGGGGCATAAACGCAGCAGTGATAGGATTGGAGAGGTTCGGTGAGCAAATGAAGACCCTTTGAAGTCATATTGCATGGGACCCATTCCACGGGTCTCAACTCTCCAGGTTTAAGGGATTCTTCCTTCAGCTAAAACATGCACGTGGAACCCAGAGTATGATCAACCGTGTGATCGGGAGACGTGTTCCAATATGTCTCAGTTCTCGTCCCCTGGTACTCGGGTGCAACATTCCAGATGCTTTACTAACACTCTCCCGACTTGGAGAGTCAGTGCCTTTAACCTCCTGTTTGGCCCAGTTTGCAATTTCTGCGGAAGATGTACAGGAATAGGGAGAACCAATGAGAGACTAGCTGGAGGTGTCTGGACGGGCAAATTTAACTCTCATTTCGCACCAGGAAGAAGAATTGACCAAAGGCTCAGCGTGCCGTGCCGGAACCAGATTAGGGCCTGAAGCAATCCTGCGGTGTTGCGGCCAGCTCACAAGAAAGCGAGTTGAAGAAAGGAGCTCAGGGGCACTGTAATTCACAAACCTGCAGAGTTATAAATGACAGCTATCGTCCAAAAATATACTGAAGTAAGGCTGCCAAGAGGACTTGAAAGCGGGGCAGAATTGCAGGAAACCGATTTCAGGAGGTAGACTGGAATTGCATTTAAAGCATAGGAAAAGAGGCAGAACGTCCACAATGATGCACTTGGCCAAAAAGGGCGTATGCGTTTTTTCCTGAATATATTCAGGAAAAAACGCATACGCCCTTTTTGGCCAACCAAGCAAGCTTGCAAAGGAAATCTGCACTACAATGAAGTCTCACTTCCCCCCGGTCAAAAGGGCCACCTGAAAAAAGTGTAAAATCCAGAAAGGCAGGACAGGCCATGGAGAACTGGAAGCCTTGTTATGCTGATGGGCGGGATGTAAATTGCCAACAGCCACTCGGGAGAGGTGTATGGTGTTTCCTGAAACATCTAAAAAACAAAGCAACAGAGCCTAGGGCACTTCCACTTATGGTCCTATAGCTTAGGGAAATTAAAATCAAAAAGACACAGCCACCCGAAAATTTGGGACTGCTCTGTTTACAAGAACCTCATTTACGGTACAAGTTCAATATCGCAGAAAGTGAAAAATGGATAAAGAAGTTGTGGTACTTACGTACAATGCAATATCACTCAGCAATGAAATCTATGTCATCAGGCCCATAGCAGCATAATGAGTGGATTCAGGTATGATGATTCTAACTGAAATAAGTCACACAGAAAAAGAAACATCATAAGATACCACTAATACACGGAATGTAAACTTGGCTACACAGGAACTGGATTACAAAACAGAACAGGGTCTCAAATTTAGAAAACCAACTTATGCTTGCTTAAGGGGAAAGGTGAGTTGGGGTGCTGCATAAAACCAGAGATTGAAATGAGCACAGATAAAGTTCCTTAAGCCAAATATGGAATAGACAAGAACTACTCCTTGCTCAAAGAAGTGGACTCAACACCCCATATTAAACGCCTAAGAATGTACCTGACTAGTAAGTATCTTAAAACCTATGGATTGCTATGTCTCTGAAAGAAAATCAAGCCTGTGTACAGGGGCATAAACGCAGCAGTGATAGGATTGGAGAGGTTCGGTGAGCAAATGAAGACCCTTTGAAGTCATATTGCATGGTACCCATTCCACGGGTCTCAACTCTCCAGGTTTAAGGGATTCTTCCTTCAGCTAAAACATGCACGTGGAACCCAGAGTATGATCAACCGTGTGATCGGGAGACGTGTTCCAATATGTCTCAGTTCTCGTCCCCTGGTACTCGGGTGCAACATTCCAGATGCTTTACTAACACTCTCCCGACTTGGAGAGTCAGTGCCTTTAACCTCCTGTTTGGCCCAGTTTGCAATTTCTGCGGAAGATGTACAGGAATAGGGAGAAGCAATGAGAGACCAGCTGGAGGTGTCTGGACGGGCAAATTTAACTCTCATTTCCCACCAGGAAGAAGAATTAACCAAAGGCTCAGCGTGCCGTGCCGGAACCAGATTAGGGCCTGAAGCAATCCTGCGGTGTTGCGGCCAGCTCACAAGAAAGCGAGTTGAAGAAAGGAGCTCAGGGGCACTGTAATTCACAAACCTGCAGAGTTATAAATGACAGCTATCGTCCAAAAATATACTGAAGTAAGGCTGCCAAGAGGACTTGAAAGTGGGGCAGAATTGCAGGAAACCGATTTCAGGAGGTAGACTGGAATTGCATTTAAAGCATAGGAAAAGAGGCAGAACGTCCACAATGATGCACTTGGCCAAAAAGGGCGTATGCGTTTTTTCCTGAATATATTCAGGAAAAAACGCATACGCCCTATTTGGACAACCAAGCAAGCTTGCAAAGGAAATCTGCACTACAATGAAGTCTCACTTCCCCCCGGTCAAAAGGGCCACCTGAAAAAAGTGTAAAATCCAGAAAGGCAGGACAGGCCATGGAGAACTGGGAGCCTTGTTATGCTGATGGGCGGGATGTAAATTGCCAACAGCCACTCGGGAGAGGTGTATGGTGTTTCCTGAAACATCTAAAAAACAAAGCAACAGAGCCTAGGGCACTTCCACTTATGGTCCTATAGCTTAGGGAAATTAAAATCAAAAAGACACAGCCACCCCAAAGTTTGGGACGGCTCTGTTTACAGGAACCTCATTTACGGTACAAGTTCAATATCGCAGAAAGTGAAAAATGGATAAAGAAGTTGTGGTACTTACGTACAATGCAATATCACTCAGCAATGAAATCTATGTCATCAGGCCCATAGCAGCATAATGAGTGGATTCAGGTATGATGATTCTAACTGAAATAAGTCACACAGAAAAAGAAACATCATAAGATATCACTAATACACGGAATGTAAACTTGGCTACACAGGAACTGGATTACAAAACAGAACAGGGTCTCAAATTTAGAAAACCAACTTATGCTTGCTTAAGGGGAAAGGTGAGTTGGGGTGCTGCATAAAACCAGAGATTGAAATGAGCACAGATAAAGTTTCTTAAGCCAAATATGGAATAGACAAGAACTACTCCTAGCTCAACCAAATGGACTCAACACCCCATATTAAACGCCTAAGAATGTACCTGACTAGTAAGTATCTTAAAACCTATGGATTGCTATGTCTCTGAAAGAAAATCAAGCGTGTGTACAGGGGCATAAACGCAGCAGTGATAGGATTGGAGAGGTTCGGTGAGCAAATGAAGACCCTTTGAAGTCATATTGCATGGGACCCATTCCACGGGTCTCAACTCTCCAGGTTTAAGGGATTCTTCCTTCAGCTAAAACATGCACGTGGAACCCAGAGTATGATCAACCGTGTGATCAGGAGACGTGTTCCAATATGTCTCAGTTCTCGTCCCCTGGTACTCGGGTGCAACATTCCAGATGCTTTACTAACACTCTCCCGACTTGGAGAGTCAGTGCCTTTAACCTCCTGTTTGGCCCAGTTTGCAATTTCTGCGGAAGATGTACAGGAATAGGGAGAACCAATGAGAGACTAGCTGGAGGTGTCTGGACGGGCAAATTTAACTCTCATTTCGCACCAGGAAGAAGAATTGACCAAAGGCTCAGCGTGCCGTGCCGGAACCAGATTAGGGCCTGAAGCAATCCTGCGGTGTTGCGGCCAGCTCACAAGAAAGCGAGTTGAAGAAAGGAGCTCAGGGGCACTGTAATTCACAAACCTGCAGAGTTATAAATGACAGCTATCGTCCAAAAATATACTGAAGTAAGGCTGCCAAGAGGACTTGAAAGCGGGGCAGAATTGCAGGAAACCGATTTCAGGAGGTAGACTGGAATTGCATTTAAAGCATAGGAAAAGAGGCAGAACGTCCACAATGATGCACTTGGACAAAAAGGGCGTATGCGTTTTTTCCTGAATATATTCAGGAAAAAACGCATACGCCCTTTTTGGCCAAACAAGCAAGCTTGCAAAGGAAATCTGCACTACAATGAAGTCTCACTTCCCCCCGGTCAAAAGGGCCACCTGAAAAAAGTGTAAAATCCAGAAAGGCAGGACAGGCCATGGAGAACTGGGAGCCTTGTTATGCTGATGGGCGGGATGTAAATTGCCAACAGCCACTCGGGAGAGGTGTATGGTGTTTCCTGAAACATCTAAAAAACAAAGCAACAGAGCCTAGGGCACTTCCACTTATGGTCCTATAGCTAAGGGAAATTAAAATCAAAAAGACACAGCCACCCCAAAGTTTGGGATGGCTCTGTTTACAAGAACCTCATTTACGGTACAAGTTCAATATCGCAGAAAGCGAAAAATGGATAAAGAAGTTGTGGTACTTACGTACAATGCAATATCACTCAGCAATGAAATCTATGTCATCAGGCCCATAGCAGCATAATGAGTGGATTCAGGTATGATGATTCTAACTGAAATAAGTCACACAGAAAAAGAAACATCATAAGATACCACTAATACACGGAATGTAAACTTGGGTACACAGGAACTGGATTACAAAACAGAACAGGGTCTCAAATTTAGAAAACCAACTTATGCTTGCTTAAGGGGAAAGGTGAGTTGGGGTGCTGCATAAAACCAGAGATTGAAATGAGCACAGATAAAGTTCCTTAAGCCAAATATGGAATAGACAAGAACTACTCCTTGCTCAACGAAATGGACTCAACACCCCATATTAAACGCCTAAGAATGTACCTGACTAGTAAGTATCTTAAAACCTATGGATTGCTATGTCTCTGAAAGAAAATCAAGCGTGTGTACAGGGACATAAACGCAGCAGTGATAGGATTGGAGAGGTTCGGTGAGCAAATGAAGACCCTTTGAAGTTTTATTGCATGGGACCCATTCCACGGGTCTCAACTCTCCAAGTTTAAGGGATTCTTCCTTCAGCTAAAACATGCACGTGGAACCCAGAGTATGATCAACCGTGTGATCGGGAGACGTGTTCCAATATGTCTCAGTTCTCGTCCCCTGGTACTCGGGTGCAACATTCCAGATGCTTTACTAACACTCTCCCGACTTGGAGAGTCAGTGCCTTTAACCTCCTGTTTGGCCCAGTTTGCAATTTCTGCGGAAGATGTACAGGAATAGGGAGAACCAATGAGAGACTAGCTGGAGGTGTCTGGACGGGCAAATTTAACTCTCATTTCGCCCCAGGAAGAAGAATTGACCAAAGGCTCAGCGTGCCATGCCGGAACCAGATTAGGGCCTGAAGCAATCCTGCGGTGTTGCGGCCAGCTCACAAGAAAGCGAGTTGAAGAAAGGAGCTCGGGGCACTGTAATTCACAAACCTGCAGAGTTATAAATGACAGCTATCGTCCAAAAATATACTGAAGTAAGGCTGCCAAGAGGACTTGAAAGCGGGGCAGAATTGCAGGAAACCGATTTCAGGAGGTAGACTGGAATTGCATTTAAAGCATAGGAAAAGAGGCAGAACGTCCACAATGATGCACTTGGCCAAAAAGGGCGTATGCGTTTTTTCCTGAATATATTCAGGAAAAAACGCATACGCCCTTTTTGGACAACCAAGCAAGCTTGCAAAGGAAATCTGCACTACAATGAAGTCTCACTTCCCCCCGGTCAAAAGGGCCACCTGAAAAAAGTGTAAAATCCAGAAAGGCAGGACAGGCCATGGAGAACTGGGAGCCTTGTTATGCTGATGGGCGGGATGTAAATTGCCAACAGCCACTCGGGAGAGGTGTATGGTGTTTCCTGAAACATCTAAAAAACAAAGCAACAGAGCCTAGGGCACTTCCACTTATGGTCCTATAGCTAAGGGAAATTAAAATCAAAAAGACACAGCCACCCCAAAGTTTGGGACGGCTCTGTTTACAAGAACCTCATTTACGGTACAAGTTCAATATCGCAGAAAGCGAAAAATGGATAAAGAAGTTGTGGTACTTACGTACAATGCAATATCACTCAGCAATGAAATCTATGTCATCAGGCCCATAGCAGCATAATGAGTGGATTCAGGTATGATGATTCTAACTGAAATAAGTCACACAGAAAAAGAAACATCATAAGATACCACTAATACACGGAATGTAAACTTGGGTACAAAGGAACTGGATTACAAAACAGAACAGGGTCTCAAATTTAGAAAACCAACTTATGCTTGCTTAAGGGGAAAGGTGAGTTGGGGTGCTGCATAAAACCAGAGATTGAAATGAGCACAGATAAAGTTCCTTAAGCCAAATATGGAATAGACAAGAACTACTCCTTTCTCAACCAAATGGACTCAACACCCCATATTAAACGCCTAAGAATGTACCTGACTAGTAAGTATCTTAAAACCTATGGATTGCTATGTCTCTGAAAGAAAATCAAGCGTGTGTACAGGGGCATAAACGCAGCAGTGATAGGATTGGAGAGGTTCGGTGAGCAAATGAAGACCCTTTGAAGTCATATTGCATGGGACCCATTCCACGGGTCTCAACTCTCCAGGTTTAAGGGATTCTTCCTTCAGCTAAAACATGCACGTGGAACCCAGAGTATGATCAACCGTGTGATCGGGAGACGTGTTCCAATATGTCTCAGTTCTCGTCCCCTGGTACTCGGGTGCAACATTCCAGATGCTTTACTAACACTCTCCCGACTTGGAGAGTCAGTGCCTTTAACCTCCTGTTTGGCCCAGTTTGCAATTTCTGCGGAAGATGTACAGGAGTAGGGAGAACCAATGAGAGACTAGCTGGAGGTGTCTGGACGGGCAAATTTAACTCTCATTTCGCACCAGGAAGAAGAATTGACCAAAGGCTCAGCGTGCCGTGCCGGAACCAGATTAGGGCCTGAAGCAATCCTGCGGTGTTGCGGCCAGCTCACAAGAAAGCGAGTTGAAGAAAGGAGCTCAGGGGCACTGTAATTCACAAACCTGCAGAGTTATAAATGACAGCTATCGTCCAAAAATATACTGAAGTAAGGCTGCCAAGAGGACTTGAAAGCGGGGCAGAATTGCAGGAAACCGATTTCAGGAGGTAGACTGGAATTGCATTTAAAGCATAGGAAAAGAGGCAGAACGTCCACAATGATGCACTTGGCCAAAAAGGGCGTATGCGTTTTTTCCTGAATATATTCAGGAAAAAACGCATACGCCCTTTTTGGCCAAGCAAGCAAGCTTGCAAAGGAAATCTGCACTACAATGAAGTCTCACTTCCCCCCGGTCAAAAGGGCCACCTGAAAAAAGTGTAAAATCCAGAAAGGCAGGACAGGCCATGGAGAACTGGGAGCCTTGTTATGCTGATGGGCGGTATGTAAATTGCCAACAGCCACTCGGGAGAGGTGTATGGTGTTTCCTGAAACATCTAAAAAACAAAGCAACAGAGCCTAGGGCACTTCCACTTATGGTCCTATAGCTTAGGGAAATTAAAATCAAAAAGACACAGCCACCCCAAAGTTTGGGACGGCTCTGTTTACAGGAACCTCATTTACGGTACAAGTTCAATATCGCAGAAAGTGAAAAATGGATAAAGAAGTTGTGGTACTTACGTACAATGCAATATCACTCAGCAATGAAATCTATGTCATCAGGCCCATAGCAGCATAATGAGTGGATTCAGGTATGATGATTCTAACTGAAATAAGTCACACAGAAAAAGAAACATCATAAGATATCACTAATACACGGAATGTAAACTTGGCTACACAGGAACTGGATTACAAAACAGAACAGGGTCTCAAATTTAGAAAACCAACTTATGCTTGCTTAAGGGGAAAGGTGAGTTGGGGTGCTGCATAAAACCAGAGATTGAAATGAGCACAGATAAAGTTTCTTAAGCCAAATATGGAATAGACAAGAACTACTCCTAGCTCAACCAAATGGACTCAACACCCCATATTAAACGCCTAAGAATGTACCTGACTAGTAAGTATCTTAAAACCTATGGATTGCTATGTCTCTGAAAGAAAATCAAGCGTGTGTACAGGGGCATAAACGCAGCAGTGATAGGATTGGAGAGGTTCGGTGAGCAAATGAAGACCCTTTGAAGTCATATTGCATGGGACCCATTCCACGGGTCTCAACTCTCCAGGTTTAAGGGATTCTTCCTTCAGCTAAAACATGCATGTGGAACCCAGAGTATGATCAACCGTGTGATCAGGAGACGTGTTCCAATATGTCTCAGTTCTCGTCCCCTGGTACTCGGGTGCAACATTCCAGATGCTTTACTAACACTCTCCCGACTTGGAGAGTCAGTGCCTTTAACCTCCTGTTTGGCCCAGTTTGCAATTTCTGCGGAAGATGTACAGGAATAGGGAGAACCAATGAGAGACTAGCTGGAGGTGTCTGGACGGGCAAATTTAACTCTCATTTCGCACCAGGAAGAAGAATTGACCAAAGGCTCAGCGTGCCGTGCCGGAACCAGATTAGGGCCTGAAGCAATCCTGCGGTGTTGCGGCCAGCTCACAAGAAAGCGAGTTGAAGAAAGGAGCTCAGGGGCACTGTAATTCACAAACCTGCAGAGTTATAAATGACAGCTATCGTCCAAAAATATACTGAAGTAAGGCTGCCAAGAGGACTTGAAAGCGGGGCAGAATTGCAGGAAACCGATTTCAGGAGGTAGACTGGAATTGCATTTAAAGCATAGGAAAAGAGGCAGAACGTCCACAATGATGCACTTGGACAAAAAGGGCGTATGCGTTTTTTCCTGAATATATTCAGGAAAAAACGCATACGCCCTTTTTGGCCAAACAAGCAAGCTTGCAAAGGAAATCTGCACTACAATGAAGTCTCACTTCCCCCCGGTCAAAAGGGCCACCTGAAAAAAGTGTAAAATCCAGAAAGGCAGGACAGGCCATGGAGAACTGGGAGCCTTGTTATGCTGATGGGCGGGATGTAAATTGCCAACAGCCACTCGGGAGAGGTGTATGGTGTTTCCTGAAACATCTAAAAAACAAAGCAACAGAGCCTAGGGCACTTCCACTTATGGTCCTATAGCTAAGGGAAATTAAAATCAAAAAGACACAGCCACCCCAAAGTTTGGGATGGCTCTGTTTACAAGAACCTCATTTACGGTACAAGTTCAATATCGCAGAAAGCGAAAAATGGATAAAGAAGTTGTGGTACTTACGTACAATGCAATATCACTCAGCAATGAAATCTATGTCATCAGGCCCATAGCAGCATAATGAGTGGATTCAGGTATGATGATTCTAACTGAAATAAGTCACACAGAAAAAGAAACATCATAAGATACCACTAATACACGGAATGTAAACTTGGGTACACAGGAACTGGATTACAAAACAGAACAGGGTCTCAAATTTAGAAAACCAACTTATGCTTGCTTAAGGGGAAAGGTGAGTTGGGGTGCTGCATAAAACCAGAGATTGAAATGAGCACAGATAAAGTTCCTTAAGCCAAATATGGAATAGACAAGAACTACTCCTTGCTCAACGAAATGGACTCAACACCCCATATTAAACGCCTAAGAATGTACCTGACTAGTAAGTATCTTAAAACCTATGGATTGCTATGTCTCTGAAAGAAAATCAAGCGTGTGTACAGGGACATAAACGCAGCAGTGATAGGATTGGAGAGGTTCGGTGAGCAAATGAAGACCCTTTGAAGTTTTATTGCATGGGACCCATTCCACGGGTCTCAACTCTCCAAGTTTAAGGGATTCTTCCTTCAGCTAAAACATGCACGTGGAACCCAGAGTATGATCAACCGTGTGATCGGGAGACGTGTTCCAATATGTCTCAGTTCTCGTCCCCTGGTACTCGGGTGCAACATTCCAGATGCTTTACTAACACTCTCCCGACTTGGAGAGTCAGTGCCTTTAACCTCCTGTTTGGCCCAGTTTGCAATTTCTGCGGAAGATGTACAGGAATAGGGAGAACCAATGAGAGACTAGCTGGAGGTGTCTGGACGGGCAAATTTAACTCTCATTTCGCCCCAGGAAGAAGAATTGACCAAAGGCTCAGCGTGCCATGCCGGAACCAGATTAGGGCCTGAAGCAATCCTGCGGTGTTGCGGCCAGCTCACAAGAAAGCGAGTTGAAGAAAGGAGCTCGGGGCACTGTAATTCACAAACCTGCAGAGTTATAAATGACAGCTATCGTCCAAAAATATACTGAAGTAAGGCTGCCAAGAGGACTTGAAAGCGGGGCAGAATTGCAGGAAACCGATTTCAGGAGGTAGACTGGAATTGCATTTAAAGCATAGGAAAAGAGGCAGAACGTCCACAATGATGCACTTGGCCAAAAAGGGCGTATGCGTTTTTTCCTGAATATATTCAGGAAAAAACGCATACGCCCTTTTTGGACAACCAAGCAAGCTTGCAAAGGAAATCTGCACTACAATGAAGTCTCACTTCCCCCCGGTCAAAAGGGCCACCTGAAAAAAGTGTAAAATCCAGAAAGGCAGGACAGGCCATGGAGAACTGGGAGCCTTGTTATGCTGATGGGCGGGATGTAAATTGCCAACAGCCACTCGGGAGAGGTGTATGGTGTTTCCTGAAACATCTAAAAAACAAAGCAACAGAGCCTAGGGCACTTCCACTTATGGTCCTATAGCTAAGGGAAATTAAAATCAAAAAGACACAGCCACCCCAAAGTTTGGGACGGCTCTGTTTACAAGAACCTCATTTACGGTACAAGTTCAATATCGCAGAAAGCGAAAAATGGATAAAGAAGTTGTGGTACTTACGTACAATGCAATATCACTCAGCAATGAAATCTATGTCATCAGGCCCATAGCAGCATAATGAGTGGATTCAGGTATGATGATTCTAACTGAAATAAGTCACACAGAAAAAGAAACATCATAAGATACCACTAATACACGGAATGTAAACTTGGGTACAAAGGAACTGGATTACAAAACAGAACAGGGTCTCAAATTTAGAAAACCAACTTATGCTTGCTTAAGGGGAAAGGTGAGTTGGGGTGCTGCATAAAACCAGAGATTGAAATGAGCACAGATAAAGTTCCTTAAGCCAAATATGGAATAGACAAGAACTACTCCTTTCTCAACCAAATGGACTCAACACCCCATATTAAACGCCTAAGAATGTACCTGACTAGTAAGTATCTTAAAACCTATGGATTGCTATGTCTCTGAAAGAAAATCAAGCGTGTGTACAGGGGCATAAACGCAGCAGTGATAGGATTGGAGAGGTTCGGTGAGCAAATGAAGACCCTTTGAAGTCATATTGCATGGGACCCATTCCACGGGTCTCAACTCTCCAGGTTTAAGGGATTCTTCCTTCAGCTAAAACATGCACGTGGAACCCAGAGTATGATCAACCGTGTGATCGGGAGACGTGTTCCAATATGTCTCAGTTCTCGTCCCCTGGTACTCGGGTGCAACATTCCAGATGCTTTACTAACACTCTCCCGACTTGGAGAGTCAGTGCCTTTAACCTCCTGTTTGGCCCAGTTTGCAATTTCTGCGGAAGATGTACAGGAGTAGGGAGAACCAATGAGAGACTAGCTGGAGGTGTCTGGACGGGCAAATTTAACTCTCATTTCGCACCAGGAAGAAGAATTGACCAAAGGCTCAGCGTGCCGTGCCGGAACCAGATTAGGGCCTGAAGCAATCCTGCGGTGTTGCGGCCAGCTCACAAGAAAGCGAGTTGAAGAAAGGAGCTCAGGGGCACTGTAATTCACAAACCTGCAGAGTTATAAATGACAGCTATCGTCCAAAAATATACTGAAGTAAGGCTGCCAAGAGGACTTGAAAGCGGGGCAGAATTGCAGGAAACCGATTTCAGGAGGTAGACTGGAATTGCATTTAAAGCATAGGAAAAGAGGCAGAACGTCCACAATGATGCACTTGGCCAAAAAGGGCGTATGCGTTTTTTCCTGAATATATTCAGGAAAAAACGCATACGCCCTTTTTGGCCAAGCAAGCAAGCTTGCAAAGGAAATCTGCACTACAATGAAGTCTCACTTCCCCCCGGTCAAAAGGGCCACCTGAAAAAAGTGTAAAATCCAGAAAGGCAGGACAGGCCATGGAGAACTGGGAGCCTTGTTATGCTGATGGGCGGTATGTAAATTGCCAACAGCCACTCGGGAGAGGTGTATGGTGTTTCCTGAAACATCTAAAAAACAAAGCAACAGAGCCTAGGGCACTTCCACTTATGGTCCTATAGCTTAGGGAAATTAAAATCAAAAAGATACAGCCACCCCAAAGTTTGAGACGGCTCTGTTTACAAGAACCTCGTTTACGGTACAAGTTCAATATCGCAGAAAGTGAAAAATGGATAAAGAATTTGTGGTACTTACGTACAATGCAATATCACTCAGCAATGAAATCTATGTCATCAGGCCCGTAGCAGCATAATGAGTGGATTCAGGTATGATGATTCTAACTGAAATAAGTCACACAGAAAAAGAAACATCATAAGATACCACTAATACACGGAATGTAAACTTGGGTACAAAGGAACTGGATTACAAAACAGAACAGGGTCTCAAATTTAGAAAACCAACTTATGCTTGCTTAAGGGGAAAGGTGAGTTGGGGTGCTGCATAAAACCAGAGATTGAAATGAGCACAGATAAAGTTCCTTAAGCCAAATATGGAATAGACAAGAACTACTCCTTGCTCAACCAAATGGACTCAACACCCCATATTAAACGCCTAAGAATGTACCTGACTAGTAAGTATCTTAAAACCTATGGATTGCTATGTCTCTGAAAGAAAATCAAGCATGTGTACAGGGGCATAAACGCAGCAGTGATAGGATTGGAGAGGTTCGGTGAGCAAATGAAGACCCTTTGAAGTCATATTGCATGGGACCCATTCCACGGGTCTCAACTCTCCAGGTTTAAGGGATTCTTCCTTCAGCTAAAACATGCACGTGGAACCCAGAGTATGATCAACCGTGTGATCGGGAGACGTGTTCCAATATGTCTCAGTTCTCGTCCCCTGGTACTCGGGTGCAACATTCCAGATGCTTTACTAACACTCTCCCGACTTGGAGAGTCAGTGCCTTTAACCTCCTGTTTGGCCCAGTTTGCAATTTCTGCGGAAGATGTACAGGAGTAGGGAGAACCAATGAGAGACTAGCTGGAGGTGTCTGGACGGGCAAATTTAACTCTCATTTCGCCCCAGGAAGAAGAATTGACCAAAGGCTCAGCGTGCCGTGCCGGAACCAGATTAGGGCCTGAAGCAATCCTGCGGTGTTGCGGCCAGCTCACAAGAAAGCGAGTTGAAGAAAGGAGCTCAGGGGCACTGTAATTCACAAACCTGCAGAGTTATAAATGACAGCTATCGTCCAAAAATATACTGAAGTAAGGCTGCCAAGAGGACTTGAAAGCGGGGCAGAATTGCAGGAAACCGATTTCAGGAGGTAGACTGGAATTGCATTTAAAGCATAGGAAAAGAGGCAGAACGTCCACAATGATGCACTTGGACAAAAAGGGCGTATGCGTTTTTTCCTGAATATATTCAGGAAAAAACGCATACGCACTTTTTGGACAACCAAGCAAGCTTGCAAAGGAAATCTGCACTACAATGAAGTCTCACTTCCCCCCGGTCAAAAGGGCCACCTGAAAAAAGTGTAAAATCCAGAAAGGCAGGACAGGCCATGGAGAACTGGGAGCCTTGTTATGCTGATGGGCGGGATGTAAATTGCCAACAGCCACTCGGGAGAGGTGTATGGTGTTTCCTGAAACATCTAAAAAACAAAGCAACAGAGCCTAGGGCACTTCCACTTATGGTCCTATAGCTTAGGGAAATTAAAATCAAAAAGATACAGCCACCCCAAAGTTTGAGACGGCTCTGTTTACAAGAACCTCGTTTACGGTACAAGTTCAATATCGCAGAAAGTGAAAAATGGATAAAGAATTTGTGGTACTTACGTACAATGCAATATCACTCAGCAATGAAATCTATGTCATCAGGCCCGTAGCAGCATAATGAGTGGATTCAGGTATGATGATTCTAACTGAAATAAGTCACACAGAAAAAGAAACATCATAAGATACCACTAATACACGGAATGTAAACTTGGGTACAAAGGAACTGGATTACAAAACAGAACAGGGTCTCAAATTTAGAAAACCAACTTATGCTTGCTTAAGGGGAAAGGTGAGTTGGGGTGCTGCATAAAACCAGAGATTGAAATGAGCACAGATAAAGTTTCTTAAGCCAAATATGGAATAGACAAGAACTACTCCTTGCTCAACGAAATGGACTCAACACCCCATATTAAACGCCTAAGAATGTACCTGACTAGTAAGTATCTTAAAACCTATGGATTGCTATGTCTCTGAAAGAAAATCAAGCGTGTGTACAGGGGCATAAACGCAGCAGTGATAGGATTGGAGAGGTTCGGTGAGCAAATGAAGACCCTTTGAAGTCATATTGCATGGGACCCATTCCACGGGTCTCAACTCTCCAGGTTTAAGGGATTCTTCCTTCAGCTAAAACATGCACGTGGAACCCAGAGTATGATCAACCGTGTGATCGGGAGACGTGTTCCAATATGTCTCAGTTCTCGTCCCCTGGTACTCGGGTGCAACATTCCAGATGCTTTACTAACACTCTCCCGACTTGGAGAGTCAGTGCCTTTAACCTCCTGTTTGGCCCAGTTTGCAATTTCTGCGGAAGATGTACAGGAATAGGGAGAACCAATGAGAGACTAGCTGGAGGTGTCTGGACGGGCAAATTTAACTCTCATTTCCCACCAGGAAGAAGAATTGACCAAAGGCTCAGCATGCCGTGCCGGAACCAGATTAGGGCCTGAAGCAATCCTGCGGTGTTGCGGCCAGCTCACAAGAAAGCGAGTTGAAGAAAGGAGCTCAGGGGCACTGTAATTCACAAACCTGCAGAGTTATAAATGACAGCTATCGTCCAAAAATATACTGAAGTAAGGCTGCCAAGAGGACTTGAAAGCGGGGCAGAATTGCAGGAAACCGATTTCAGGAGGTAGACTGGAATTGCATTTAAAGCATAGGAAAAGAGGCAGAACGTCCACAATGATGCACTTGGCCAAAAAGGGCGTATGCGTTTTTTCCTGAATATATTCAGGAAAAAACGCATACGCCCTTTTTGGCCAACCAAGCAAGCTTGCAAAGGAAATCTGCACTACAATGGAGTCTCACTTCCCCCCGGTCAAAAGGGTCACCTGAAAAAAGTGTAAAATCCAGAAAGGCAGGACAGGCCATGGAGAACTGGGAGCCTTGTTATGCTGATGGGCGGGATGTAAATTGCCAACAGCCACTCGGGAGAGGTGTATGGTGTTTCCTGAAACATCTAAAAAACAAAGCAACAGAGCCTAGTGCACTTCCACTTATGGTCCTATAGCTTAGGGAAATTAAAATCAAAAAGACACAGCCACGCGAAAGTTTGGGACGGCTCTGTTTACAAGAACCTCATTTACGGTACAAGTTCAATATCGCAGAAAGTGAAAAATGGATAAAGAAGTTGTGGTACTTACGTACAATGCAATATCACTCAGCAATGAAATCTATGTCATCAGGCCCATAGCAGCATAATGAGTGGATTCAGGTATGATGATTCTAACTGAAATAAGTCACACAGAAAAAGAAACATCATAAGATACCACTAATACACGGAATGTAAACTTGGGTACACAGGAACTGGATTACAAAACAGAACAGGGTCTCAAATTTAGAAAACCAACTTATGCTTGCTTAAGGGGAAAGGTGAGTTGGGGTGCTGCATAAAATCAGAGATTGAAATGAGCACAGATAAAGTTCCTTAAGCCAAATATGGAATAGACAAGAGCTACTCCTTGCTCAACGAAATGGACTCAACACCCCATATTAAACGCCTAAGAATGTACCTGACTAGTAAGGATCTTAAAACCTATGGAATGCTATGTCTCCGAAAGAGAATCAAGCATGTGTACAGGGGCATAAACGCAGCAGTGATAGGATTGGAGAGGTTCGGTGAGCAAATGAAGACCCTTTGAAGTCATATTGCATGGTACCCATTCCACGGGTCTCAACTCTCCAGGTTTAAGGGATTCTGCCTTCCGCTAAAACATGCATGTGGAACCCAGATTATGATCAACCGTGTGATCGGGAGACGTGTTCCAATATGTCTCAGTTCTTGTCCCCTGGTACACGGGTGCAACATTCCAGATGCTTTACTAACACTCTCCCGACTTGGAGAGTCAGTGCCTTTAACCTCCTGTTTGGCCCAGTTTGCAATTTCTGCGGAAGATGAACAGGAATAGGGAGAACCAATGAGAGACTAGCTGGAGGTGTCTGGACGGGCAAATTTAACTCTCATTTCCCACCAGGAAGAGGAATTAACCAAAGGCTCAGCGTGCCGTGCCGCAACCAGATTAGGGCCTGAAGCAATCCTGCGGTTTTGCGGCCAGCTCACAAGAAAGCGAGTTGAAGAAAGGAGCTCAGGGGCACTGTAATTCACAAACCTGCAGAGTTATAAATGACAGCTATCGTCCAAAAATATACTGAAGTAAGGCTGCCAAGAGGACTTGAAAGCGGGGCAGAATTGCAGGAAACCGATTTCAGGAGGTAGACTGGAATTGCATTTAAAGCATAGGAAAAGAGGCAGAACGTCCACAATGATGCACTTGGACAAAAAGGGCGTATGCGTTTTTTCCTGAATATATTCAGGAAAAAACGCATACGCACTTTTTGGACAACCAAGCAAGCTTGCAAAGGAAATCTGCACTACAATGAAGTCTCACTTCCCCCCGGTCAAAAGGGCCACCTGAAAAAAGTGTAAAATCCAGAAAGGCAGGACAGGCCATGGAGAACTGGGAGCCTTGTTATGCTGATGGGCGGGATGTAAATTGCCAACAGCCACTCGGGAGAGGTGTATGGTGTTTCCTGAAACATCTAAAAAACAAAGCAACAGAGCCTAGGGCACTTCCACTTATGGTCCTATAGCTTAGGGAAATTAAAATCAAAAAGATACAGCCACCCCAAAGTTTGAGACGGCTCTGTTTACAAGAACCTCGTTTACGGTACAAGTTCAATATCGCAGAAAGTGAAAAATGGATAAAGAAGTTGTGGTACTTACGTACAATGCAATATCACTCAGCAATGAAATCTATGTCATCAGGCCCGTAGCAGCATAATGAGTGGATTCAGGTATGATGATTCTAACTGAAATAAGTCACACAGAAAAAGAAACATCATAAGATACGACTAATACACGGAATGTAAACTTGGGTACAAAGGAACTGGATTACAAAACAGAACAGGGTCTCAAATTTAGAAAACCAACTTATGCTTGCTTAAGGGGAAAGGTGAGTTGGGGTGCTGCATAAAACCAGAGATTGAAATGAGCACAGATAAAGTTTCTTAAGCCAAATATGGAATAGACAAGAACTACTCCTTGCTCAACGAAATGGACTCAACACCCCATATTAAACGCCTAAGAATGTACCTGACTAGTAAGTATCTTAAAACCTATGGATTGCTATGTCTCTGAAAGAAAATCAAGCGTGTGTACAGGGGCATAAACGCAGCAGTGATAGGATTGGAGAGGTTCGGTGAGCAAATGAAGACCCTTTGAAGTCATATTGCATGGGACCCATTCCACGGGTCTCAACTCTCCAGGTTTAAGGGATTCTTCCTTCAGCTAAAACATGCACGTGGAACCCAGAGTATGATCAACCGTGTGATCGGGAGACGTGTTCCAATATGTCTCAGTTCTCGTCCCCTGGTACTCGGGTGCAACATTCCAGATGCTTTACTAACACTCTCCCGACTTGGAGAGTCAGTGCCTTTAACCTCCTGTTTGGCCCAGTTTGCAATTTCTGCGGAAGATGTACAGGAATAGGGAGAACCAATGAGAGACTAGCTGGAGGTGTCTGGACGGGCAAATTTAACTCTCATTTCCCACCAGGAAGAAGAATTGACCAAAGGCTCAGCATGCCGTGCCGGAACCAGATTAGGGCCTGAAGCAATCCTGCGGTGTTGCGGCCAGCTCACAAGAAAGCGAGTTGAAGAAAGGAGCTCAGGGGCACTGTAATTCACAAACCTGCAGAGTTATAAATGACAGCTATCGTCCAAAAATATACTGAAGTAAGGCTGCCAAGAGGACTTGAAAGCGGGGCAGAATTGCAGGAAACCGATTTCAGGAGGTAGACTGGAATTGCATTTAAAGCATAGGAAAAGAGGCAGAACGTCCACAATGATGCACTTGGCCAAAAAGGGCGTATGCGTTTTTTCCTGAATATATTCAGGAAAAAACGCATACGCCCTTTTTGGCCAACCAAGCAAGCTTGCAAAGGAAATCTGCACTACAATGGAGTCTCACTTCCCCCCGGTCAAAAGGGTCACCTGAAAAAAGTGTAAAATCCAGAAAGGCAGGACAGGCCATGGAGAACTGGGAGCCTTGTTATGCTGATGGGCGGGATGTAAATTGCCAACAGCCACTCGGGAGAGGTGTATGGTGTTTCCTGAAACATCTAAAAAACAAAGCAACAGAGCCTAGTGCACTTCCACTTATGGTCCTATAGCTTAGGGAAATTAAAATCAAAAAGACACAGCCACCCCAAAGTTTGGGACAGCTCTGTTTACAAGAACCTCATTTACGGTACAAGTTCAATATCGCAGAAAGTGAAAAATGGATAAAGAAGTTGTGGTACTTACGTACAATGCAATATCACTCAGCAATGAAATCTATGTCATCAGGCCCATAGCAGCATAATGAGTGGATTCAGGTATGATGATTCTAACTGAAATAAGTCACACAGAAAAAGAAACATCATAAGATACCACTAATACACGGAATGTAAACTTGGGTACACAGGAACTGGATTACAAAACAGAACAGGGTCTCAAATTTAGAAAACCAACTTATGCTTGCTTAAGGGGAAAGGTGAGTTGGGGTGCTGCATAAAATCAGAGATTGAAATGAGCACAGATAAAGTTCCTTAAGCCAAATATGGAATAGACAAGAGCTACTCCTTGCTCAACGAAATGGACTCAACACCCCATATTAAACGCCTAAGAATGTACCTGACTAGTAAGGATCTTAAAACCTATGGAATGCTATGTCTCCGAAAGAGAATCAAGCATGTGTACAGGGGCATAAACGCAGCAGTGATAGGATTGGAGAGGTTCGGTGAGCAAATGAAGACCCTTTGAAGTCATATTGCATGGTACCCATTCCACGGGTCTCAACTCTCCAGGTTTAAGGGATTCTGCCTTCCGCTAAAACATGCATGTGGAACCCAGATTATGATCAACCGTGTGATCGGGAGACGTGTTCCAATATGTCTCAGTTCTTGTCCCCTGGTACACGGGTGCAACATTCCAGATGCTTTACTAACACTCTCCCGACTTGGAGAGTCAGTGCCTTTAACCTCCTGTTTGGCCCAGTTTGCAATTTCTGCGGAAGATGAACAGGAATAGGGAGAACCAATGAGAGACTAGCTGGAGGTGTCTGGACGGGCAAATTTAACTCTCATTTCCCACCAGGAAGAGGAATTAACCAAAGGCTCAGCGTGCCGTGCCGCAACCAGATTAGGGCCTGAAGCAATCCTGCGGTTTTGCGGCCAGCTCACAAGAAAGCGAGTTGAAGAAAGGAGCTCAGGGGCACTGTAATTCACAAACCTGCAGAGTTATAAATGACAGCTATCGTCCAAAAATATACTGAAGTAAGGCTGCCAAGAGGACTTGAAAGCGGGGCAGAATTGCAGGAAACCGATTTCAGGAGGTAGACTGGAATTGCATTTAAAGCATAGGAAAAGAGGCAGAACGTCGACAATGAGGCACTTGGCCAAAAAGGGCATATGCGTTTTTTCCTGAATATATTCAGGAAAAAAAGCATACGCCCTTTTTGGCCAACCAAGCAAGCTTGCAAAGGAAATCTGCACTACAATGAAGTCTCACTTCCCCCCGGACAAAAGGGCCATCTGAAAAAAGTGTAAAATCCAGAAAGGCAGGACAGGCCATGGAGAACTGGGAGCCTTTTTATGCTGATGGGAGGGATGTAAATTGCCAACAGCCACTGGGGAGAAGTGTATGGTGTTTCCTGAAACATCTAAAAAACAAAGCAACAGAGCCTAGGGCACTTCCACTTATGGTCCTATGGCTTAGGGAAATTAAAATCAAAAAGACACAGCCACCGCAAAAGTTTGGGTCGGCTCTATTTACAAGAACCTCGTTTATGGTACAAGTTCATATCACAGAAAGTGAAAAATGGATAAAGAAGTTGTGGTACTTACGTACAATGCAATATCACTCAGCAATGACATCTATGTCATCAGGCCCGTAGCAGCACAATGAGTGGATTTAGGTATGATGATTCTAACTGAAATAAGTCACACAGAAAAAGAAACATGATAAGAGATCACTAATACACGGAATGTGAACTTGGCTACACATGAACTGAATTACAGAACAGAACAGGGTCTCAAGTTTAGAAAACCAACTTATTCTTGCTTAAGGGGGAAGTTGATTTGGGGTGCTGCATAAAACCAGAGTTTGACTTTAGCACAGATACTGTTCCATAAGCCAAATATGTAATAGACAAGACCTACCCCTTGCTCAACAAAATGGACTCAACAATGATGTATCACCTCACAGCTGATAGAATGTGCATCATCAGAAAATCTACAAACAAAAAATGCTGGAAAGGGTGTGGAGAAAAGGAACCCTCTTCCACTATTGTTGGGAATATAAATTGATACAGTCACTGGAGAACAATATGGAGTTCTTAAGAAACTAACAATAGAATTACCATATGATACAGTAATCCCAGTACTGGACATATACCCAGACAAAACCATAAATCAAAAAGAGACATTCACCGCAATGTTCATTGCATCACTATTTACAATATCGAGGTAATGGAAGCAACCTAAATGCCCACAGACAGACGAATGCATAAAGCTGTGGTACATATATGAAATGGAATATTACTAAGCCATGAAAAGGAATGAAATTGGGTCATTTGTAGAGACGTCGATGGATCTAGAGACTGTCATACAGAGTGAATTAAGTCAGAAAGAGAAAAACAAATCTTGTATATTCATGCATATATGTGGAACCTAGAAAAACCGTACAGATTAACCATTTTGCAAGGCATAAATAGAGCAACAGATGTAGACAACAAATGTATGGACAACAAGGGGGGAAAGCTGTTGGGGGGGTGGTGGTGGGAGGAGTTGAGAGACTGGGATTGGCATGTATACATTTATATGTATAAAATAGATAACCAATAAGAACCTGCTGTATAAAAATATAAAATAAAATTCAAAATTGAAAAGAAATAAAATTTAAAAAATAAAACGGAAAAAACAATTATTCCCTTCACATACATGTATTTATATGAATAAATTATTTCCATGCTTCTATCTGTAAATACAAAAAAGAGGAATAAAATCTACCTTGAACCAAAAATGAAAAAGAGAAAAAAAACACAGAACCCACCAGTTCCACAGAGGAAAACCGTATCAGGGCACTTGCTCCAGTTGTAAACAATTCTGAAGTTGGTCAGTGGTGGGGAATCGTCTCCCATTCAGCCAGCAGCCCCCACGCAACAAGCGTCCTCATTGCAAAGCTGGTGCACTGTGCCGAGGCATCTGTGAGTAAACGTGAGCTGAGCCCCAGGCCAGTTGCTGCTGAACTATTCCCACCCATCCCAGGTAAAACACCTGAATATATACAAGGACTTGAAAGCCTAGAGGAAGGGCCATAGAGCCACACGAGTGACAGCATGCCGGCCGACTTGGTGCCTGCAGGCCAGCCAGGATGGTCCTGGCCCTGGGTGCTCTTCTGGAAGATTTCCATTTCCCTGCCTGAGATACCCGTCCTGTCCCTGCCCCCACTGCTTTTTTCCTTCCTCACCTCTGCCCAGGGAGAAATTCCAGCAGCAGGTATGGGTGACACATCCTCTTCTTTAGCAGGTGGCAGCCTGGCAACTGCTGCAGAAAGTCCAGCAGAGCCCCACTCACACTGGGCCACCCACAAAGCCGTGGCCTCTCACTCCCTCCCACCAGCCCAGCCCCGAGACTGCTGACAGGGCAGAGAAAATGGCGTCAGGCATGGCTGCAGGGGCTCTTGCTGCCTGGAGTGGTATTTATATTGATCTCAACCCAGGCACACCTGGGGAGGGCTGGCCGGCACGGTAAGGCTGCCCAGCTCAGCCAATCATCACCCCTCAGGGGCTCACAGTTGCAGAAAATGGAACTTGCTGAACCGGCCAGGTCCAAGGAACAGGTGTGGGCTCCTGAGAGTCAGGATAGACAAGGGGCTGCAGCTTTGGCTTGTTTTCTAATCATTTTATCTGGCCCATGAGTGGGAGACAACTTCAAGAAAACCCTCTCCTAATGAGAGGAACCCAGGAGTCAGGGAGAGGAGGAGTGGGTGGTGGTTGGAGACAGAGGCCTGGTGCCCCGGGTGCAGTGGAAGTCTCTGGAAGACCAGGTGGAGGGAGGCCGCACAGAGTGATGCCCAGGGTCACAGACCTGTCGCAGCTGCTGTTTGTTAGTTCAAGTCCTGCTCTGAGGTGCTCTGTGTCAGCTCTGAGCGACAGGTGAGCTGGGGGTGCTCTGCAATGAGGGCTATGTGCACGGTTCCTGTGTGCCCAGCCCTGCCACAGTACCTGCAAGGGTAGCTCTGTATCCTGGGAGGGGCCTGACCACGAGAGCCCCGTGGGCTGGGGTGGGGGGTGGGGTACCTGCCCAGGTGAGCTCCATATTCTGGGATTGGTCTGACCACGAGAGCCCCATGGGCTGCTGGGGACCTGGTAAAGGATGTCAGGACAGTCAGTGAAGCCACCGAGGATATACCTCCAGTTGCTCCTAATTCCTACACCCTGCTGGTCATTCTACCAACCACCAGGACATGGTATTCTGTATTAGTCTTCAATGATGCCTTCTTTTGTATTCCATTAGTCCCAGAGTCACAAGAAATTTTGGCTTGTGAGTGGCAGGACTCAACATACAACTAAAACAATACTTCCGGGCCGTCTTGCCCCAAGGGTGCAAAAATTCCCACACTATCTTTGGGGAAACCTTAGCTAAAGACCTAAAAGTTCTACCTCTGGAAAAGGAAACCCTCCTTCAATACGCAGACGACATTCTGATCACCAGCCCTACTAAGGAGGCCTCTGAACTACCAAGCCAATAAAGGATAGAAGTTGTCCAAGAAAAAGCTCAAATATCACAGACTGCGGTGACCTGCCTGGGCTTCATTCTCACAGAAGGTCGGAGAAGCCCATCCCAGGAAAGGGAAGAAACCATTTTCGGCCTTACCCCTTTCTAAAACTAGAAGACAGCTTAGGGGTTCCTGGGGAGGCCAGGGTTTGCTGCTTCTGGATCCCTAACTACAGTCTACTAGCTGGGCCTCTATATGAAACACTGAAAGGAAAAGATGATGATCCTTTTGAATAGAATCCAGAAGTGGCCTTTCAAGAATGGAAAGAGCAGTCAATTCAGACCCTTGCCCTGGAACTCCCTAATTTAGCTAAACCCTTTGACCTTTACATTCCCAGTGAAAGGTGAATCGCCATTGGAGAATTAGTGCAAAAACTGGGACCACTTGAAATGGAACAATGCAAGAATGCCATCCAGGTAGGATAAACTACGGTCACCAAGGGGCTTGGCCCACTGCCGCATCTGGCCAAGATACTGGCGGTATCTAAAAACCTGGAAATCAGCAGCCCAAAAGGCCTCCTCCCTCCTAAGGGAAAAGGACCCCACGTGGTGATCCTAACCACCAACCATGCCCTGAAGTTGCAGGGTTTGCTCCGTGGACACACCAACCTCGAGTGAGGAGGTCCTCCAACTCCAACATCCAGAGAGATAACCGGGGGCAACAGGGCACCATGACGACTCGTGTGAACATCACTTGACCTGGAGTTTCTCTCATAAAACAACAAGAGTGTGTCCCAAAAGAGTAGACTACTGCTTGCAGGACTTACTGCACCCAGAGGGGAGCTAGTAATCTTGGCGGGGGAACCGTATATCACACTGTCACCATAGAAAAGCCTACAGACACCGTGATGATGGTGGCCAATAAGACTGGCTGGACTCCTGTTTACTTCAAAAGGCTGTTGACTCAGTGGCCATCATGGTCCTTGATCACCACTGACCCTGGACTGCCTGGGAGTTGAGCGGGCAGGGCTCTGACACCTGGTGCTGTTTGTACGTTAATTCAGGGGCCTAATTGAAGAAAGCACAGACTACTGTTCAGAGCATCTAGGCTGGCAGAAACGGTCAGCCTAAGGTGGCCGAACAAATGTGGGGCGGGGTGAAACCGGCCCCCACAGCGTCTCTGCACATCTCTTTCCTGGACCCTTAAAGGTCATTAGAATCTATAACGCTTCCAATGCTGGTGCTCAGGTGGACGAGCAGGGAGGCAGGGGGCCTGGGGACAATCAACGTCACCTGGAGGCTGCTGGGGAGAAGCTCTGACCCTCGCCCCTTGGTATGAGGGCTCCCAACTCAGCACTCAGCAGTTACAGAAGAAGGGTCTGCACCCTCAGCACTCCAAGAATGAGGAACGGGACAAAAGGCAGAGGAGGGGTTTGTCCCCAGCAAAGCCCATTAAAAATCCCTGGGAGATAAAAATAGAATCTGGGCAATAAAGTCAAGTCTAACCTTTTTTATCCTTTGTGCTTTGTCTAATTTCATGTGCTCCTAGGGTCCCGCATGCAGAGGTTCCACACCCGGCACTTCAGACCAGATTTCCTAGTGCAGAATGGCTGGGTCGACACCTCAGCTCCTGGGGCCCAGTGCAGACTCCGCGATATAGAGCCTGAGCTGCAGCCAACCCGGACCTCGAGAGCTCCGCCCCCTCCCTCCCACTGACTCTGACAGGATCTCTACACAGCAGCCCAGCCCACAGCCCACGGGGTAGTGCATGTTCTCACCTCTCCATTCTCTGATCAAAATATAAAGTTTCCTTTGCTTGTGAACCAAACTCAGTCTCGATCTGTTGGCCCCAATGACACTGCGCAGGGGGACACTTGTTGGGGTCCACTCTGGAGGATCAGTAACAGAAATTGAGACTATTGTAACCTCAATGAACAGATGTGTGAGCCAAACTGTAGTTAACATAGAACAGTGTATAAGGCTCGGGTAAAATAAGATGTTTCTAACGCTTCCATTGGCTATTTCCATCACTTTATTATAAGCAAGTTCAGTGAAAAGGTTTGTCTTATTTGTCAGGTCAATATTAGAGAAACGAAGTGATTTCTTTCCAAGGATGTACATCTAATAATCTTGGTTAAAGCTTCAATCTTGTTTTAAATGCTTTTCCATTGAAAATGATACCTCTCTTTCAGCTCCCCCATTTCTGAGAAGTATAAAATCTTATAATTTATTATTACCAAAGGGGAAAGGTGGGAGGAGGGATAAATTAACAGTTTGGGATTAACACATACACACTGCTATGTATAAAATAGATCATCAACAAGAAACTACTGTATAGCACAGGGAACTACACTCAACATTTTGCAATAACCTATAAGGGGAAATAATCTGAAAAAGAATAGATATTTTTATTGACATCATCTATCAATGACAGTTAAAGTGTAACCTAAGGGAAGCTGGTGGTGAGTGCTTCTGACCCTGAAGACTTCAATCATCTAAAGTTTGGACTCTGCCTACTTCCCAAGGCCCTTAATGAACATATGTGTAGCCGTAGCTTAAAAAATTCCCCAGTTTGGGTTTCGGGGAGACACTGATTTTGAAAAAGCCCTGGTGTTCTCCTTACATGAATGGGACTCTTCCTACTGCTAAAACATGTCTGTCACACCCAGAGGATGGTATACCGTCTGATCGGGAAGAGTTTGGAAAAGGCATCTCATCTCCTCATCTCCTGGTGCTCGGGTTCACCCATCCAGCGTCTTTACTAACAGTCTCCCCACTTGGAGATGGCAGCACTGTCAACATCCTGTTGCGTACAGTTTGGAATTTGTCCAGAGGATGAAGCGGAAGGATGAGGAACAATGAGAGACAAGTCCTAGGTGTTCAGACAGGCACATGTCACTCTAATTTCCAATCAGGAAGACGAATTGACCAAAGGCTAGGGTTGCCTATGGAAACAGTATAGGGCTTGAGGAAATCCCGCTGCTTTGTGGCCAGTTCCCATAAACACAAGTTGAACAATGGAACTCAGGGACAGTAAAATTCACGAAACTGCAGAGTTGAAAATATCCATCACTGAAAAATGTCTTGAGGAAAGTCAGAGAAAAGGACTTGTAAGCAAGGGAGAATGGCAGGAAAGGGATTTGAGGAGGTAGAAAGGACTCGCCATTAAGCACAAGAAAAGGAGCTGAACATTGCCAACATTGCAGTTGGCCAAAAAGGGTGTATGCGTTTTTTTCTGTATATATTCAAGAAAAGGGCATACACTTTTTTAGCCAACCAAACAGGTGGGCACTGGAAGTCAATACTACAAGAGATATCACTTCGCATCAGTCAGAAGAGCCATCCTCATAAAGCGTAAACAACAGAAATGCAGGACAGGGCAAGGAGAAGAGGGAGACCTGTGAGACTTATAGTGGAAATGTATATTGCCAACGGCCATTCTGGAGAAGTGTATTGTGTTTACTAAAGCATCTAAAAAATGAGCTACAGAGCATAGGGCACTTGCACTCATGGGCGTATATCTTGGGAAAAACAAAAATCGAGAGGACACAGGCACCCCAATGTTTACCCCCTCTCTGTTTAAAAGATCCTCGACTAGGATATAACTTAAATGTCTCTGGAGAGAAAAAATGGATAGAGATGTGGTACTTAGGTAGAGTGGAATATTATTCAGCCTGGAAATCAATGAAATATGGCCAGTTGTAACAACTCTGGAGGAGTTACGTATGATCATTCTAAGTGACATAATTCAAAAAGAAAAAGACACATATCATAAGATATCACTTAAAGGTGGAATCCAAAATGGCTACACATGAAATAAATTACAAAAAAAAACATAGTCAAATATGTAGAAAACACGCATAAGGCTGCTAAACGGGAAAGGTGGGGAGGGGTGAGGCATCATCCAGGAGGTTGAAATTAGCAAAGATACCATTCCAAATACCAAACTGATAATCAACAAGGCCTACACGGTAGCTAAAAGAACTGCACTCAGCACACTCAAGTCACCGGAAAAGAATATATACGACTGGTAAGAATCTGAAAAAGAATTTACTGATGTCTCTCTGTACGTGAATCAAGTGGATGTACAGCAGCAAGAAACAGAGCTTTGAAAATCAGCTGTAACCAATATAGTAATAAATTGAAAAAAATAAACGACAGAGAGACAGAGAAAACCTCTTACAACTTTTCCTCAGGGCCGGTGATGCAACATGGATTGAACACATCTAGACCCACAGCAGGATGAGACATAAGGCTGGAAACTGTTTGCACTAAGAGAAATGTGAGGTTGGGTGAGGAAATGCACACCCTTTAAAATAATACTACCTGGTACCCATTCAATGGGTCCCAAATCTGCAGGTTCAAGGGATCTTCCTACAGCTAAAACATGCATGGAAAACCCAGAGGATTGTACACCATGTGATCGGGAGATGTGTCTAAAATGCAGCTCATTTATCCTCTCCTGGTGCTCCTGTTCACCATTCCAGCCACGTTACTTAGAATCTCCCCACTTGGAGAATCAGCACATTTCAACTTCTGTTTCACACATTTTGCAAATTGTGAGGAGGATGAACGGGAAGAGGGGGAACCAATGAGAGAATAGTTGTAGGGGTTCGGACGGGCACATATCACTCTAATTTCCCATTAAGAATAAGAATTGCAAAAAGGCTCAGCCCGCCTCGCCCGAGCCAAAATAGGGCCTGAAGCAATCCTGCGGGTTTGAGGCCAGCTCACAAAAGAGCAACTTAAAAAATGGAGCTCAGGGTCACTGCAATTCACAAACCTGCAGAGTTATAAATGAAAACTAACGTCCAAAAATATGTTGAGGTAAGGCAAAGAAGAGGATCTGAATGCAAGACAGAATTGCAAGAAACAGATTTCAAGAGATAGATTGGACTCATCTTTAAAGCACATGAAAAGCGGCAGATTTTCGACAATGATGCAGTTGGCCCAAAAGGGCGTATGCGTTTTTTCCTGATTATATCCAGGAAAAAACGCATACGCACTTTATGGGCAACGAAGCAAGCAAGCAATGCAAATGTGCACAACAAAGAAGTCTCATTTCCCACTGGTCAAAAGGGCCATCCTAAAAAATTGTAAAAACCAGAAATGCAGGACAGGCCATGGAGAACAGGGAGCCTTTATACGCTGATGGGCAGTGTGTGAAGTGCCGAGAGCCCCTCTGGAGAAGTGTATGGTGGTTCCTAAATCATCTAAAAAACAGAGCTACAGAGCATAGGACACTTCCAATCATGGGAGTATATCTAGGGAAGTCTAAAAATCAACAAGACACAAGCACACCACAGTTTAGGGCTACTCTGTTTACAAGAACCTCAACTTCAGTACACCTTAAATATCCCAGGAAAGAGAACAATGGATAAAGAAGATGTGGTACTTATGTACAATGGAATATCTCTTCACCATGATATCAATGTAATAAGGCTAGTAGAAGGATAAAGAGTGGATTTAGGTCCAATAATACTACTTGAAATAAGTCAAACAGAAAAAGAAACATATCATAAGATATCACTTATAGAGGGAGGGTAAATATGGCTGCACAAGAAATGAATTACAGAACAGAACAGTGTCTCACATTTAGAAAACACACTTATTTCAGCTTAAGGGGAAAGGAGAGGTGGGGTGATGCATAAAACCAGAGTTTGAAATTAGCACAGATACCGTTCAATAAACCAAATAGATATTAGACAAGATCTACACCTTGCTCAATGAACTGGCCTCAACACACCCTATACACCGCAGAGAAATATATCTGAGTAATAAGAATCTTAAAACCCATGTATTGATATATCTCCATAAGGGAATCAAGTGTGTGCAGAGCGGCACAAACACAGCAGTGAAAATGAGCTAAACCCCATTATAGAAATAAATTTTAAAAACAAAACGCAGAAACAATGAAAGAGAGAAAAATTCTTACAAAATTCGCTCAGGGGCTGTGATGCAACCTGGATTGACCACATATAAACCCACAGCTGGATAAGACATAAGGCTGGACACTTGGGGCTGAGAGGATTGGTGAGCTTTGGTGAGCAACTGCCAAAAGTTTCATGCAATACTTCATGCTACTCATTCCAAGGGTCCCAACACTCCAGGTTGAAGGGAATCTTCCTACAGCTAAACCATGCTTGGGAAACCCAGCGACTGGTATACCATATGATCGGGAAAGGTTTCTAAAACGCACCTCATTTTTCCTCTCCTGGGGCTCCGGATCGACATTCCAGCCGCTTTACTAAAAATATCCCTACATGGAGAGTCAATGCCTTTAAGTTCTAGTATCGCACAGTCTGCAGTTAGTGCAGAGGATGAATGGGAATAGGGGGAACCAGTGAGAAACTAGCTGTGGCGGTTTCAATGGGCACATGTCACTCTAATTTCACATCAGTAAGAAGAAAAACCCTAACCCTAACCCTTCCCCGAAGCCTTCCCCTCACCCGTCCCCTAATCCTAACCCGTACGCTCACACTAACCCGCGCCCTCACACGTACGCTCCCCCTAAACCGTTGTCGTACCCTCTCCTGGACCCTAAACCGTCCCCATCCCCTAACCCTAACCCTAGCCCGAACCCTAACCCTAACACTTCCCCGAAGCCTTCCCCTCACCTGTCCCCTAATCCTAAACCGTATGCTCACACTAACCCGCGCCCTCAAACGTACGCTCCCCCTAAACAGTTGTTGTACCCTCACCTGGACCCTAAACCGTCCCCATCCCCTAACCCTAACCCTAGCCCGAACCCTATCCCTAACCCTTCCCCGAAGCCTTCCCCTCACCCGTCCCCTAATCCTAACCCGTACACTCACACTAACCCGCCCCTCACACGTACGCTCCCCCTAAACCACTGTCGTACAATCACCTGGACCCTAAACCGTCCCCGTCCCCTAACCCTAACCCTAGCCCGAACCCTAACCCTAACCCTTCCCCGAAGCCTTCCACTCACCCGTCCCCTAATCCTAACCCGTACGCTCACACTAACCGACGCCCTCACACGTACGCTCCCCCTAAACCGTTGTCGTACCCTCACCTGGACCCTAAACCGTCCCCGTCCCCTAACCCAAATCTTAGCCCGAACCCTAACCCTAACACTTCCCCGAAGCCTTCCTCTCACCCGTTCCCTAATCCTAACCCGTACACTCACACTAACCCGCGCCTTCACACGTACGCTCCCCCTAAACCGTTGTCGTACCCTCACCTGGACACTAAAACGTGCCCGTCCCCTAACCCTAACCCTAGCCCGAACCCTAACCCTAACCCTTCCCCGAAGCCTTCCCCTCACCCGTGCCCTAATCCTAACACATACGCTCACACTAACCCGCGCCCTCACACGTACGCTCCCCCTAAACCGTTGTCATACCCTCACCTGGACCCTTAACCGTCCCCGTCCCCTAACCCTAACCCTAGCCCGAAACCTAACCCTAACCCTTCCCGGAAGCCTTCCTCTCACCCGTCCCGTAATCCTAACCCGTACGCTCACACTAACCCGCGCCCACACACATACGCTCCCCCTAAAGCTCTGTCGTACCCTTACCTGGACTCTAAACTGTCCCCATCCCCTAACCCTAACCCTAGCCCGAACCCTAACCCTTAACCTTCCCCGAAGCCTTCCCCTAACCCGTCCCCTAATCCTAACCCGTACGCTCACACTAACCTGCGCCCTCACACGTACGTTCCCCCTAAACCGTTGTAGTACCCTCACCTGGACACTAAACCGTCCCCGTCCCCTAACCCGAACCCTAACCAGAACCCTATCCCTAACCTGTCCCCGAAGCCTTCCCCTCACCCGTCCCCTAATCCTAACCCCTTTCGCTCACACTAACCCACGCCCTCACACGTACACTCCCCCTTAACCGCTGACGTACCCTCACATGGACCCTAAACCGTCCCCATCACCTAACCCTAACCCTAGCCTGAACTCTAACACTAACACTTCCCCGAAGCCTTCCCCTCACCCGTCCCCTAATCCTAACCCGTACGCTCACACTAACCCGCGCCCTCACACGTACGCTCCCCCTAAACCGTCGTCGTACCCTCACCTGGACCCTAAACCGTCTCCATCCCCTAAACATAAACCTAGCCCGAACACTAGCCCTAAACCTTCCCCGAAGCCTTCTCCTCACCCATTCCCTAATCCTAACCCGTACGCTCACACTAACACGCGCCCTCACACGTACGCTCCCCATAAACCGTTGTTGTACCCTCACCTGGACCCTAAACCGTCCCCTTCCCCTAACCCTAACCCTAGCCCGAACCCTAACCCTAACCCTTCCCCGAAGCCTTCCCCTTCCTGTCCCCTAATCCTAACCCGTACGCTCACACTAATCGCGCCCTCACACGTACGCTCCCCCTAAACCGTTGTCGTACGCTCTCCTGGACCCTAAACCGTCCCCGTCCCCTAACCCTAACCCTAGCCCGAACCCTAACCCTAAACCTTCCCGAAGCCTTCCCCTCACCCGTCCCCTAATCCTAAACCGTACGCTCACACTAACCCGTGCCCTCACACGTACGCTGCCCCTAAACCGTTGTCGTACACTCACCTGAACCCTAAAACGTCCCCATCCCCTAACCCTAACCCTAGCCCGAACCCTAACCCTAACCATTCCCCGAAGCCTTCCCCTCACACGTCCCCTAATCCTAACCCGTATGCTCACACTAACCCGCACCCTCACACGTATGCTCCCCCTAAACCGTTGTCATACCCTCACCTGGACCCTAAACCGTCCCCATCCCCTAAACCTAACCCTAGCCCGAAACCAAACGCTAACCCTTCCGCTAAGCCTTGCCCTCACCCATCACCTAATCCTAACCCGTACGCTCACACTAACCCGCGCCCTCACACGTACACTCCCCCTAAACCGTTGTCATACCTTCACCTGGACCCTAAACCATCCTCGTCCCCTAACCCTAACCCTAGCCCGAACCCTAACCCTAACACTTTCCCGAAGCCTTCCCCTCACCGGTCCCCTAATCCTAACCCGTACGCTCACACTAACCCGCGCCCTCACACGTACGCTCCCCCTAAAGCGTTGTCGTACCCTCACCTCGACCCTAAACCATCCTCGTCCCCTAACCCTAACCCTAGCCCGAACCCTAACCCTAAACCTTCCCCGAAGCCTTCCCCTCACCCGTCCCCTAATCCTTACCCGTACGCTCACACTAACCCGTGCCCTCACACGTACGCTACCCCTAAACAGTTGTTGTACATTCACCTGGACCCTAAACCGACCCCGTCCCCTAACCCTAACCCTAGCCCGAACCCTAACCCTAAACATTCCCTGAAGCCTTCCCCTCACCCGTCCCCTAATCCTAACCCGTACGCTCACTCTAACCCGTGCCCTCACATGTACGGTACCCCTAAACCGTGGTGGTACCCTCACCTGGACGCTAAACCGTCCCCATCCCCTAAACCTAACCCTAGCCCGAATCCTAGCCCTAACCCTCCCCGAAACCTTCTCCTCACCCATCCACTAATACTAACCCGTACGCTCACACTAACCTGCGCCCTCACACGTACGCTCCCCCTAAAGCGTTGTCGTACCCTCACCTGGACCCTAAACCGTCCCCTTCCCCTAACCCTAACCCTAGCCCGAACCCTAACCCTAACACTTCCACGAAGCCTTCCCGTCACACGTCACATAATCCTAAACTGTACCATCACACTAAACCGCGCCCTCACACGTTCGCTCCCCCTAAACCGTTGTCGTACCCTCACCTGGACCCTAAACCGTCCCCGTCTCCTAACCCTAACCCTAGCACGAAACCTAACCCTAACCCTTCCCCTCACCCGTCCCCTATCCTAACCCGTACGCTCACACTAACCCGTGCCCTCACACGTACGCTCCCCCTAAAGATTTGTTGTACCCTCACCTGGACCGTAAACCGTCCCCGTCCCCTAACCGTAACCCTAGCCCGAACCCTAAACCTAACCCTTCCCCGAAGCCTTCCCCTCACCTGTCCCCTAATCCTAACCCGTACGCTCACACTAACCTGCGCCCTCACACGTACCATTCCGGTAAAGCGTTGTCGTACCCTCACCTGGACCCTAAACGGTCCCCGTCCCCTAACCCTAACCCTAGACAGAACCCTAACCCTAACACTTCCCCGAAGCCTTCCTCTCACCCGTCCCCTAATCCTAAACCGTACGCTCACACTAACCCGCGCCCTCACACGTACCCTCCCCCTAAAGCGCTGTCGCACCCTCAACTGGACCCTAAACCGTCCCTGTCACCTAACCCTAACCCTAGCCCGAAACCTAACCGTAACCCTTCCCAGAAGCCTTCCACTCACACGTCCCCTAACCCTAACCCGTACGCTCACACTAACCCGCACCCTCACACGTACGCTCCCCGTAAAGCGTTGTCGTACCCTCACCTCGACCCTAAACCATCCCCGTCCCCTAACCCTAACCCTAACCCTAACCCTTCCCCGAAGGCTTCCCCTCACCCGTCCCCTAATCCTAAACCGTACGCTCACACTAACATGCGCCCTCACACGTACCCTCCCCCTAAAGCGCTGTCGTACCCTCAACTGGACCCTAAACCGTCCCTGTCACCTAACCCTAACCCTAGCCCGAACCCTAACCCTAACCCTTCCCAGAAGCCTTCACCTCACCCGTCCCCTAATACTAACCAGTACGCTCACACTAACCACGCCCTCATACATACGCTCCCCCTAAACCGTTGTCGTACCCTCACCTGGTCCCTAAACCGTCCCCGTCCCCTAACCCTAACCCTAGCCCGAACCCTAACCCTAACACTTCCTCGAAGCCTTCCCCTCACCCGTATTCTAATCCTAACCCGTACGCTCACACTAACCCATGCCCTCACACGTACACTCCCTCTAAACCGTTGTCGTACACTCACCTGGACCCTAAACCGTCCCCGTCCCCTAACCCTAACCCTAGCCCGAACCCTAACCCTAACCCTTCCCCGAAGCCTTCCCCTCACCCGTCCCCTAACCCTAACCCGTACGCTCACACTAACCTGCGCCCTCACACATACGCTCCCCCTAAACCCTTGTCGTTCCCTCACCTGGTCCCTAAACCGTCCCCGTCCCCTAACCCTAACCCTAGCCCGAACCCTAACCCTAACCCTTCCCCGAAGCCTTCCCCTCACCCGTCCCCTAATCCTAACCCGTACGCTCACACTAACCCGCGCCCTCACACGTACGCTCCCCCTAAACCATTGTCGTACCCTCAACTGGACCCTAAACCGTCCCTGTCCCCTAACCCTAACCCTAGCCCGAACCCTAACCCTAACCCTTCCCCGAAGCCTTCCCTTCACCCGTCCCCTAACCCTAACATGTACGCTCACACTAACCCGCACCCTCACACGTACGCTCCCACTAAACCGTTGTCGTACACTCACCTGGACCCTAAACCGTCCCCGTCCCCTAACACTAACCCTAGCCCAAACCCTAACCCTAACCCTTCCCCTAAGCCTTCCCCTCACCCGTCCCCTAACCCTAACCCGTACGCTCACACTAACCCGCGCCCTCACACGTATGCTCCCCCTAAACCGTTGTCGTACCCTCACCTGGACCCTAAACCGTCCCCGTCCCCTAACCCTAACCCTAGCCCGAACCCTTCCACGAAGCCATCCCCTCACCCGTCCCCTAATCCTAACCCGTACGCTCACACTAACCCGCACGCTCACATATTCGCTCCCCCTAAACCGTTGTCGTACCCTCACCTGGACCCTAAACCGTCCCCGTCCCCTAACCCTAACCCTAGCCCGAACCCTAACCCTAACCCTCCCCCGAAGCCTTCCCCTCACCCGTCCCCTAATCCAAACCCCTACGCTCACACTAACCCGCGCTCTCACACGTACGCTCCCCCTAAAGCGTTGACGTACCCTCACCTGGACCCTAAACCGTCCCCGTCCCCTAACCCTAACCCTAGCCTGAACACTAACCCTAACCATTCCCCGAAGCCTTCCACTCACCGGTCCCCTAATCCTAACACGTACGCTCACACTAACCCGCACCCTCACACGTACGCTCCCCCTAAAGCGTTTTCGTACCCTCACCTGGACCCTAAACCGTTCCAGTCCCCTAACCCTAACCCTAGCCCAAACACTAACCCTAACCCTTCCCCGAAGCCTTCCCCTCACCCGTCCCCTAATCCTAACCCGTACGCTCACACTAACCCACGACCTCACACGTACACTCCCCCTAAACCATTGTCGTACCCTCACCTGGAGCCAAAACGGTCCCCGTCCCCTAACCCTAACCCTAGCCCGAACCCTAACCCTAACACTTCCCCGAAGCCTTCCCCTCACCCGTCCGCTAATCCTAAACCGTACGCTCACACTAACCCGCGCCCTCACACGTACCCTCCCCCTAAAGCGCTGTCGTACCCTCAACTGGACCCTAAACCGTCCCTGTCACCTAACCCTAACCCTAGCCCGAACCCTAACCCTAACTCTTCCCAGAAGTCTTCCCCTCACCCGTCCCCTAATCCTAACCCGTACGCTCACACTAACCCGCACCCTCACACGTACGCTCCCCGTAAAGCGTTGTCGTACCCTCACCTCGACCCTAAACCATCCCCGTCCCCTAACCCTAACCCTAGCCCGAACCCTAACCCGAACCCTTCCCCGAAGCCTTCCCTTCACCTGTCCCGTAATCCTAACCCGTACACTCACACTAACCCGCACCCTCACACGTATGCTCCCCCTAAAGCGTTGCCGTACCCTCACCAGGAACCTAAACCGTCCCCGTCCCCTAACCCTAAACCTAGCCCAAACCCTAACCCTAACCCTTCCCCAAAGCCTTCCCCTCAGCCGTCCCCTAATCCTAACCCATACGCTCACACTAACCCGCGCCCTCATATGTACGCTCCCCCTAAAGCGTTGTCGTACCCTCACCTGGACCCTAAACCGTCCCCGTCCCCTAACCCTAACCCTAGCCCGAAACCTAACACTCACCCTTCCCCGAAGCCTTCCCCTCACCCGTCGCTTAATCCTAACCCGTACCCTCACACTAACCCGCGCCCCACACGTACGCTCCCCCTAAACCGTTGTCGTACCCTCACCTGGACCCTAAACCGTCCCCGTCCCCTAACCCTAACACTAGCCCGAACCCTAACCCTAACCCTTCCACGAAGCCTTCCCCTCACCCGTCCCCTAATCCTAACCCCTACGCTCACACTAAGCCGGGCCCTCACACGTACCCTCCCCCTAAAGCGTTGTCGTACCCTCAACTGGACCCTAAACCATCCCCGTCCACTAACCCTAACCCTACACCGAGTCCTAACCCTAACCCTGCCCCGAAGCCTTACCCTCACCCGTCCCCTAATCCTAACCCGTACGCTCACACTAACCCGCGCCCTCAAACGTATGCTCCCCCTAAACCGCTTTTGTACACTCAAGTGGACCCTAAACCGTCCCTGTCACCTAACCCTAACCCTAGCCCGAACTCTAACACTAACCCTTTCACGAAGCCTTCCCATCAACCGTCCCCTAATCCTATTCCGTACGCTCACACTAACCAGCGCCCGCACACGTACAGTCCCCCGAAACCGTTGTCGTACACTCACCTGGACCCTAAACGGTCCCCGTCCCCGTCCCGTAACCCTAACCCGAACCCTAACGCTAAACCTACCCCAAAGCCTTCCCCTCACCCGTCCCCTAATGCTAACCCGTACGCTCACACTAACCCTTGCCCTCACACGTACGCTACCCCTAAACCATTGTCGTACCCTCACCTGGACCCTAAACCGTCCCCGTCCCCGAACCCTAACCCTAGCCCGAACCCTAACCCTAACCCTTCCCCGAAGCCTTCCCCTCACCCGTCCCCTAATCCTAACCCGTACGCTCACACTAACCCACGCGCTCACACGTACGCTGCCCCTAAACCGTTGTCGTACCTTCACCTGGACCCTAAACCGTCCCCGTCCCCTAACCCTAACCCTAGCCCGAACCCTAACCCTAACCCTTCCCCGAAGCCTTCCCCTCACGCGTCCCCTAATCCTAACCCGTACGTTCACACTAACCCGTGCCCTCAAATATACGCTCCCCCTAAACCGTTGTCGTACCCTCACCTGGACCCTAAACCGTCCCCGTCCCCTAACCCTAACCCTAGCCCGAACCCTAACCCTAACCCTTCCCCGAAGCCTTCCCCTCACCTGTCCCCTAATCCTAACCCCTACGCTCACACTAACCCGCACCCTCACACGTACGCTCCCCCTAAAGCGTTGTCGTACCCTCACCTGGACCCTAAACCGTCCCCGTCCCCTAACCCTAACCCTAGCCCGAACCCTAAACCTAACCCTTCCCCAAAGCCTTCCCCTCACCCATCCCCTAATCCTAACACGTACGCTCACACTAACCCGCGCCCTCACACGTACGCTCCCCCTAAACTGTTGTCTTACCCTCACCTGGACCCTAAATCATCCCCATACCCTAACACTAACCCTAGCCCGAACCCTAACCCTAACCCATCCCCGAAGCCTTCCCCTCACCCGTCCCATAATCCTAGCCCGTACGCTCACACTAACCCATGCCCTCACATGTACGCTCCCCCTCAACCGTTGTCGTACCCTCACCTGGACCCTAAACCGTCCCCGTCCCCTAACCCTAACCCTAGCCCGAACCCTAACCCTAACCCTTCCCCGAAGCCTTCCCCTCTCCCGTCCCCTAACCCTAACCCGTACGCTCACACTAACCCGCGCCCTCACACATACGCTCCCCCTAAACCGTTGTCGTACCCTCACCTGGTCCCTAAACCGTCCCCGTCCCCTAACCCTAACCGTAGCCCGAACCCTAACCATAACACTCCTCGAAGCCTTCCCCTCACCCGTCACCTAATCCTAACCCGTACGCTCACATTAACCCGCGCCCTCACACGTACACTCCCCCTAAACCGTTGTCGTACCTTCACCTGGACCCTAAACCGTCCCCGTCCCCTAACCCTAACCCTAGCCCGAACCCTAACCGTAACCCTTCCCCGAAGCCTTCCCCTCACGCGTCCCCTAATCCTAACCCGTACGCTCACACTAACCCGCGCCCTCACACGTACGCTCCCCCTAAACCGTTGTCGTACACTCACCTTGACCCTAAACCGTCCCCGTCCCCTAACCCTAACCCTAGCCCGAACCCTAAACCTAACCCTTCCCCGAAGCCTTCCCCTCACCCGTCCCCTAATCCTAACCCCTACGCTCACACTAACCCACGCGCTCACACGTACGCTGCCCCTAAACCGTTGTCGTACCTTCACCTGGACCCTAAACCTTTCCCGTCCCCTAACCCTAACTCTAGCCCGAACCCTAACCCTAATCCTTCCCCGAAGCCTCCCCTCACCCGTCCCCTAATCCGAAACCTTACGTTCACACTAACCCGCGCCCTCACATGTACGCTCCCCCTAAAGCGTTGTCGTACCCTCACCTGGACCCTAAACCGTCCCCGTCCCCTAACCCTAACCCTAGCCCGAACCCTAAACCTAACACTTCCCCGAAGCCTTACCCTCAGCCGTCCCTTAATCCTAAACTTTATGTTCACAGTAACCCACGCCCTCACACGTACGCTCCCCATAAACCGTTGTCGTACCCTCACCTGGACCCTAAACCGTCCCCGTCTACTAACACTAAACATAGCCCAAACCCTAACCCTAACCCTTACCCGAAGCCTTCCCCTCACCCGTCGCCTAATCCTAAACCATACGCTCACACTAACCAGTGCCCTCACACGTACACTCCCCCTAAACCGCTCTCGTACCCTCAACTGGACCCTAAACCATCCCTGTCCCCTAACCATAACCCTAGCCCGAACCCTAACCCTAAACCTTACCCGAAGCCTTCCCCTGAACCGTCCCCTAATCCTAACCCGTACGTTCACACTAACCCGTGCCCTCAAATATACGCTCCCCCTAAACCGTTGTCGTACCCTCACCTGGACCCTAAACCGTCCCCGTCCCCTAACCCTAACCCTAGCCCGAACCCTAACCCTAACCCTTCCCCGAAGCCTTCCCCTCACCTGTCCCCTAATCCTAACCCCTACGCTCACACTAACCCGCACCCTCACACGTACGCTCCCCCTAAAGCGTTGTCGTACCCTCACCTGGACCCTAAACCGTCCCCGTCCCCTAACCCTAACCCTAGCCCGAACCCTAAACCTAACCCTTCCCCAAAGCCTTCCCCTCACCCGTCCCCTAATCCTAACACGTACGCTCACACTAACCCGCGCCCTCACACGTACGCTCCCCCTAAACTGTTGTCTTACCCTCACCTGGACCCTAAATCATCCCCATACCCTAACACTAACCCTAGCCCGAACCCTAACCCTAACCCATCCCCGAAGCCTTCCCCTCACCCGTCCCATAATCCTAGCCCGTACGCTCACACTAACCCATGCCCTCACATGTACGCTCCCCCTCAACCGTTGTCGTACCCTCACCTGGACCCTAAACCGTCCCCGTCCCCTAACCCTAACCCTAGCCCGAACCCTAACCCTAACACTTCCCCGAAGCCTTCCCCTCTCCCGTCCCCTAACCCTAACCCGTACGCTCACACTAACCCGCGCCCTCACACATACGCTCCCCCTAAACCGTTGTCGTACCCTCACCTGGTCCCTAAACCGTCCCCGTCCCCTAACCCTAACCGTAGCCCGAACCCTAACCCTAACACTCCTCGAAGCCTTCCCCTCACCCGTCACCTAATCCTAACCCGTACGCTCACATTAACCCGCGCCCTCACACGTACACTCCCCCTAAACCGTTGTCGTACCCTCAACTGGACCCTAAACCGTCCCCGTCCCCTAACCCTAACCCTAGCCCGAACCCTAACCCTAACCCTTCCCGAAGCCTTCCCCTCACACGTCCCCTAATCCTAACCCATACGCTCACACTAACCCGCGCCCTCACACGTACGCTCCCCCTAAACCATTGACGTACCCTCACCTGGACCCTAAACCGTCCCCGTCCCCTAACCCTAACCCTAGACCTAACCCCAAACCTAACCCTTCCCCGAAGCCTTCCCCTCACCCGTCCCCTAATCCTAACCCGTACGCTCACACTAACCCGCGCCCTCACACGTACACTCCTTCTAAACCATTGTCGTACCCCCACCTGGAGCGAAAACGGTCCCCGTCCCCTAACCCTAACCCTAGCCCGAACCCTAACCCTAACACTTCCCCGAAGCCTTCCCCTCACCCGTCCCCTAATCCTAAACTGTACGCTCACACTAACCCGCGCCCTCACACGTACGCTCACCCTAAACCATTGTCGTACCCTCACCTGGACCCTAAACCGTCCCCGTCCACTAACCCTAACCCTAGCCCGAACCCTAACCCTCACCCTTCCCCGAAGCCTTCCCCTCACACGTCCCCTAACCCTAACCCGTACGCTCACACTAACCCGCGCCCTCACACATACGCTCCCCCTAAACCGTTGTCGTACCCTCACCTGGTCCCTAAACCGTCCCCGTCCCCTAACCCTAACCCTAGACCGAACCCTAACCCTAACACTTCCTTGAAGCCTTCCCCTCACCCATCCCCTAATCCTAACCCGTACGCTCACACTAACCCACGCCCTCACACGTACACTCCCCCTAAACCACTGTCGTACACTTACCTGGAGCCAAAACGGTCCCCGTCCCCTAACCCTAACCCTAGCCCGAACCCTAACCCGAACCCTTCCCCGAAGCCTTCCCCTCACCCGTCCCCTAATCCTAAACAGTACGCTCACACTAACCCGTGCCCTCATATTTATGCTCCCCCTAAAGCGTTGTCGTACCCTCACCTGGACCCTAAACCGTCCCTGTCCCCTAACCCTAACCCTAGCCCGAACCCTAAACCTAACGCTTAACCGAAGCCTTCCCCTCACCCGTCCCCTAATCCTAACACGTACGCTCACACTAACCCGCGACCTCACACGTACGCTCCCCCTAAACTGTTGTCTTACCCTCACCTGGACCCTAAATCGTCCCCGTACCCTAACCCTAACCCTAGACCGAACCCTAACCCTAACCCATCCCCGAAGCCTTCCCCTCACCCGTCCCATAATCCTAGCCCGTACGCTCACACTAACCCATGCCCTCACATGTACGCTCCCCCTCAACCGTTGTCGTACCCTCACCTGGACCCTAAACCGTCCCCGTCCCCTAACCCTAACCCTAGCCCGAACCCTAACCCTAACCCTTCCCCGAAGCCTTCCCCTCTCCCGTCCCCTAACCCTAACCCGTAAGCTCACACTAACCCGCGCCCTCACACATACGCTCCCCCTAAACCGTTGTCGTACCCTCACCTGGTCCCTAAACCGTCCCCGTCCCCTAACCCTAACCGTAGCCCGAACCCTAACCCTAACACTCCTCGAAGCCTTCCCCTCACCCGTCACCTAATCCTAACCCGTACGCTCACATTAACCCGCGCCCTCACACGTACACTCCCCCTAAACCGTTGTCGTACCCTCAACTGGACCCTAAACCGTCCCCGTCCCCTAACCCTAACCCTAGCCCGAACCCTAACCCTAACCCTTCCCGAAGCCTTCCCCTCACACGTCCCCTAATCCTAACCCGTACGCTCACACTAACCCGCGCCCTCACACGTACGCTCCCCCTAAACCATTGACGTACCCTCACCTGGACCCTAAACCGTCCCCGTCCCCTAACCCTAACCCTAGACCTAACCCCAAACCTAACCCTTCCCCGAAGCCTTCCCCTCACCCGTCCCCTAATCCTAACCCGTACGCTCACACTAACCCGCGCCCTCACACGTACACTCCTTCTAAACCATTGTCGTACTCCCACCTGGAGCGAAAACGGTCCCCGTCCCCTAACCCTAACCCTAGCCCGAACCCTAACCCTAACACTTCCCCGAAGCCTTCCCCTCACCCGTCCCCTAATCCTAAACTGTACGCTCACACTAACCCGCGCCCTCACACGTACGCTCACCCTAAACCATTGTCGTACCCTCACCTGGACCCTAAACCGTCCCCGTCCACTAACCCTAACCCTAGCCCGAACCCTAACCCTCACCCTTCCCCGAAGCCTTCCCCTCACACGTCCCCTAACCCTAACCCGTACGCTCACACTAACCCGCGCCCTCACACATACGCTCCCCCTAAACCGTTGTCGTACCCTCACCTGGTCCCTAAACCGTCCCCGTCCCCTAACCCTAACCCTAGACCGAACCCTAACCCTAACACTTCCTTGAAGCCTTCCCCTCACCCATCCCCTAATCCTAACCCGTACGCTCACACTAACCCACGCCTTCACACGTACACTCCCCCTAAACCACTGTCGTACACTTACCTGGAGCCAAAACGGTCCCCGTCCCCTAACCCTAACCCTAGCCCGAACCCTAACCCTAACCCTTCCCCGAAGCCTTCCCCTCACCCGTCCCCTAATCCTAAACAGTACGCTCACACTAACCCGTGCCCTCATATTTATGCTCCCCCTAAAGCGTTGTCGTACCCTCACCTGGACCCTAAACCGTCCCTGTCCCCTAACCCTAACCCTAGCCCGAAACCTAAACCTAACGCTTAACCGAAGCCTTCCCCTCACCCGTCCCCTAATCCTAACACGTACGCTCACACTAACCCGCGCCCTCACACGTACGCTCCCCCTAAACTGTTGTCTTACCCTCACCTGGACCCTAAATCGTCCCCGTACCCTAACCCTAACCCTAGCCCGAACCCTAACCCTAACCCATCCCCGAAGCCTTCCCCTCACCCGTCCCATAATCCTAGCCCGTACGCTCACACTAACCCATGCCCTCACACGTACGCTCCCTCTAAACCGTTGTCGTACCCTCACCTGGACCCTAAACCGTCCCCGTCCCCTAACCCTAACCCTAGCCCGAACCCTAACCCTAACCCTTCCCCGAAGCCTTCCCCTCTCCCGTCCCCTAACCCTAACCCGTACGCTCACACTAACCCGCGCCCTCACACATACGCTCCCCCTAAACCGTTGTCGTACCCTCACCTGGTCCCTAAACCGTCCCCATCCCCTAACCCTAACCGTAGCCCGAACCCTAACCCTAACACTTCCTCGAAGCCTTCCTCTCACCCGTCACCTAATCCTAACCCGTACGCTCACAATAACCCGCGCCCTTACACGTACACTCCCCCTAAACCGTTGTCGTACCCCCAACTGGACCCTAAACCGTCCCCGTCCCCTAACCCTAACCCTAGCCCGAATCCTAACCCTAACCCTTCCCGAAGCCTTCCCCTCACACGTCCCCTAATCCTAACCCGTACGCTCACACTAACCCGCGCCCTCACACGTACGCTCCCCCTAAACCATTGACGTACCCTCACCTGGACCCTAAACCGTCCCCGTCCCCTAACCCTAACCCTAGACCGAACCCCAAACCTAACCCTTCCCCGAAGCCTTCCCCTCACCCGTCCCCTAATCCTAACCCGTACGCTCACACTAACCCGCGCCCTCACACGTACACTCCTTCTAAACCATTGTCGTACCCCCACCTGGAGCGAAAACGGTCCCCGTCCCCTAACCCTAACCCTAGTCCGAACCCTAACCCTAACACTTCCCCGAAGCCTTCCCCTCACCCGTCCCCTAATCCTAAACTGTACGCTCACACTAACCCGCGCCCTCACACATACGCTCCCCCTAAACCGTTGTCGTACCCTCACCTGGTCCCTAAACCGTCCCCGTCCCCTAACCCTAACCCTAGACCGAACCCTAACCCTAACACTTCCTTGAAGCCTTCCCCTCACCCATCCCCTAATCCTAACCCGTTCGCTCACACTAACCCACGCCCTCACACGAACACTCCCCCTAAACCACTGTCGTACCCTCACCTGGAGCCAAAACGGTCCCCGTCCCCTAACCCTAACCCTAGCCCGAACCCAAACCCTAACACTTCCCCGAAGCCTTCCCCTCACCCTTCCCCTAATCCTAACCTGTACGCTGACACTAACCCACGCCCTCACACGTACGCTCCCACTAAACCATACTCGTACCCTCACCTGGACCCTAAACCGTCCCCGTCCCCTAACCCTAACCCTAGCCCGAACCCTAAACCTAACCCTTTCCCGAAGCCTTCCCCTCACCCGTCCCCTAATCCTAACCCGTACGCTCACACTAACCCACGCCCTCACACGTACGCTCCCCCTAAACTATACTCGTACCCTCACCTGGACCCTAAACCGTCCCCGTCCCCTAACACTAACCATAGCCCGAACCCTAACCCTAACACTTCCCCGAAGCCTTCCCCTCACCCGTCCCTTAATCCTAACCCGTACGCTCACACTAACCCACGCCCTCACATGTACCATTCCCGTAAAGCGTTGTCGTACCCTCACCTAGAACATAAACGGTCCCCGTCCCCTAACCATAACCCTAGCCCAAACCCTAACCCTAACCCTTCCCCGAAGCCTTCCCCTCACCCGTCCCCTAATCCTAAACTGTACGCTCACACTAACCCACGCCCTCACACGTACCCTCCCCGTGAAGCGCTGTCGTACCCTCAACTGGACCCTAAACCGTCCCTGTCACCTAATCCTAACCCTAGCCCGAACCCTAACCCTAACCCTTCCCCGAAGCCTTCCCCTCACCCGTCCCCTAATCCTAACCCATACGCTCACACTAACCCGCACCCTCACACATACGCTACCACTAAACCATTGTCGTACCCTCACCTGGACCCTAAACCGTCCCCGTCCCCTAACCCTAACCCTAGCCCGAACCCTAACCCTAACCCTTCCCCGAAGCCTTCCCCTAACCTGTCCCCTAATCCTAACCCCTACGCTCACACTAACCTGCGCCCTCACACGTACCCTCCCCCTAAAGCGTTGTCGTACACTCACCTGGACCCGAAACCGTCCCCGTCCCCTAACCCTACCCCTAGCCCGAACCCTAACCCTAACCCTTCCCCGAAGCCTTCCCCTCACCCGTCCCCTAATCCTAAACCATATGCTCACACTAACCCATGCCCTCACACGTACGCTCCCCCTAAACCGTTGTCGTACACTCACCTGGACCCTAAAACGTCCGCGTCCCCTAACCCTAACCCTAGCCCGAACCCTAACCCTAACCCTTGTCTGAAGCCTTCCTCTCACCCATCACCTAATCCTAACCCATACGCTCACACTAACCCGCGCCCTCACACGTACGCTCCCCCTAAACCGTTGTCGTATCCTCACCAGGACCGTAAACCGTCCCCTAACCCTAACCCTAACCCTAGCCCGAACCCTAACCCTAACCCTTCCCCAAAGCCTTCCACTCACCCGTCCCCTAATCCAAACCCGTACGCTCACACTAACCCGCGCCCTCACACGTACCCTCCCCCTAAAGCGTTGTCGTACCCTCACCTGGACCCTAAACCGTCCCCGTCCCCTAACCCTAACCCTAGCCCGAACCCTAACTCTAACCCTTCCCCGAAGCCTTCCCCTCACCCTTCCCGTAATCCTAACCCATACGCTCACACTAACCCGCGCCCTCACACGTACCCTCCCCCTAAAATGTTGTCGTACCCTCACCTGGACCCTAAACCGTCCCCGACCCCTAACCCTAACCCTAGCCCGAACTCTAACCCTAACACTTTCACGAAGCCTTCCCCTCACCCGTACCCTAATCCTATCCCGTACGCTCACACTAACCCGCGCCCGCACACGTACACTCCCCCTAAACCGTTGTCGTACCCTCACCTGGACGCTAAATGGTCCCCTTCCCCTAAACCTAACCCTAGCCCTATCCCGAACCCTAACCCTAACACTTTCCCGAAGCCTTCCTTTCACCCGTCCCCTAATCCTAACCCGTACGCTCACACTAACCCAAGCCCTCACACGTACGCTCCCCCTAAAGCGTTGTCGTACCCTCACCTGGACCCTAAACCGTCCCCGTCCCCTAACCCTAACCCTAGCCCGAACCCTAACCCTAACCCTTCCCCGAAGCCCTCCCCTCAACCGTCCCCTAATCCTAACCCGTACGCTCACACTAACCCGCGCCCTCACACGTACACTCCCCCAAACCGTTGTCGTACCCTGATCAGGAACCTAAACCGTCCCCGTCCCCTAGCCCTAACCTTAGCCCGAACCCTAAAACTAACGCTTCCCTGAAGCCTTCCCCTCACCCGTCCCCTAATCCTAACACGTACGCTCACACTAACCCGCGACCTCACACGTACGCTCCCCCTAAACTGTTGTCTTACCCTCACCTGGACCCTAAATCGTCCCCGTACCCTAACCCTAACCCTAGCCCGAACCCTAACCCTAACCCATCCCCGAAGCCTTCCCCTCACCCGTCCCATAATCCTAGCCCGTACGCTCACACTAACCCATGCCCTCACATGTACGCTCCCCCTCAACCGTTGTCGTACCCTCACCTGGACCCTAAACCGTCCCCGTCCCCTAACCCTAACCCTAGCCCGAACCCTAACCCTAACCCTTCCCCGAAGCCTTCCCCTCTCCCGTCCCCTAACCCTAACCCGTACGCTCACACTAACCCGCGCCCTTACACATACGCTCCCCCTAAACCGTTGTCCTACCCTCACCTGGTCCCTAAACCGTCCCCGTCCCCTAACCCTAACCGTAGCCCGAACCCTAACCCTAACACTCCTCGAAGCCTTCCCCTCACCAGTCACCTAATCCTAACCCGTACGCTCACATTAACCCGCGCCCTCACACGTACACTCCCCCTAAACCGTTGTCGTACCCTCAACTGGACCCTAAACCGTCCCCGTCCCCTAACCCTAACCCTAGCCCGAACCCTAACCCTAACCCTTCCCGAAGCCTTCCCCTCACACGTCCCCTAATCCTAACCCGTACGCTCACACTAACCCGTGCCCTCACACGTACGCTCCCCCTAAACCATTGACGTACCCTCACCTGGACCCTAAACCGTCCCCGTCCCCTAACCCTAACCCTAGACCTAACCCCAAACCTAACCCTTCCCCGAAGCCTTCCCCTCACCCGTCCCCTAATCCTAACCCGTACGCTCACACTAACCCGCGCCCTCACACGTACACTCCTTCTAAACCATTGTCGTACCCCCACCTGGAGCGAAAACGGTCCCCGTCCCCTAACCCTAACCCTAGCCCGAACCCTAACCCTAACCCTTCCCCGAAGCCTTCCCCTCACCCGTCCCCTAATCCTAAACTGTACGCTCACACTAACCCGCGCCCTCACACGTACGCTCACCCTAAACCATTGTCGTACCCTCACCTGGACCCTAAACCGTCCCCGTCCACTAACCCTAACCCTAGCCCGAACCCTAACCCTCACCCTTCCCCGAAGCCTTCCCCTCACACGTCCCCTAACCCTAACCCGTACGCTCACACTAACCCGCGCCCTCACACATACGCTCCCCCTAAACCGTTGTCGTACCCTCACCTGGTCCCTAAACCGTCCCCGTCCCCTAACCCTAACCCTAGACCGAACCCTAACCCTAACACTTCCTTGAAGCCTTCCCCTCACCCATCCCCTAATCCTAACCCGTACGCTCACACTAACCCACGCCCTCACACGTACACTCCCCCTAAACCACTGTCGTACACTTACCTGGAGCCAAAACGGTCCCCGTCCCCTAACCCTAACCCTAGCCCGAACCCTAACCCTAACCCTTCCCCGAAGCCTTCCCCTCACCCGTCCCCTAATCCTAAACAGTACGCTCACACTAACCCGCGCCCTCACACGTACGCTCCCCCTAAACTGTTGTCTTACCCTCACCTGGACCCTAAATCGTCCCCGTACCCTAACCCTAACCCTAGCCCGAACCCTAACCCTAACCCATCCCCGAAGCCTTCCCCTCACCCGTCCCATAATCCTAGCCCGTACGCTCACACTAACCCATGCCCTCACACGTACGCTCCCTCTAAACCGTTGTCGTACCCTCACCTGGACCCTAAACCGTCCCCGTCCCCTAACCCTAACCCTAGCCCGAACCCTAACCCTAACCCTTCCCCGAAGCCTTCCCCTCTCCCGTCCCCTAACCCTAACCCGTACACTCACACTAACCCGCGCCCTCACACATACGCTCCCCCTAAACCGTTGTCGTACCCTCACCTGGTCCCTAAACCGTCCCCATCCCCTAACCCTAACCGTAGCCCGAACCCTAACCCTAACACTTCCTCGAAGCCTTCCTCTCACCCGTCACCTAATCCTAACCCGTACGCTCACATTAACCCGCGCCCTCACACGTACACTCCCCCTAAACCGTTGTCGTACCCCCAACTGGACCCTAAACCGTCCCCGTCCCCTAACCCTAACCCTAGCCCGAATCCTAACCCTAACCCTTCCCGAAGCCTTCCCCTCACACGTCCCCTAATCCTAACCCGTACGCTCACACTAACCCGCGCCCTCACATGTACGCTCCCCCTAAACCATTGACGTACCCTCACCTGGACCCTAAACCGTCCCCGTCCCCTAACCCTAACCCTAGACCGAACCCCAAACCTAACCCTTCCCCGAAGCCTTCCCCTCACCCGTCCCCTAATCCTAACCCGTACGCTCACACTAACCCGCGCCCTCACACGTACACTCCTTCTAAACCATTGTCGTACCCCCACCTGGAGCGAAAACGGTCCCCGTCCCCTAACCCTAACCCTAGCCCGAACCCTAACCCTAACACTTCCCCGAAGCCTTCCCCTCACCCGTCCCCTAATCCTAAACTGTACGCTCACACTAACCCGCGCCCTCACACATACGCTCCCCCTAAACCGTTGTCGTACCCTCACCTGGTCCCTAAACCGTCCCCGTCCCCTAACCCTAACCCTAGACCGAACCCTAACCCTAACACTTCCTTGAAGCCTTCCCCTCACCCATCCCCTAATCCTAACCCGTTCGCTCACACTAACCCACGCCCTCACACGAACACTCCCCCTAAACCACTGTCGTACCCTCACCTGGAGCCAAAACGGTCCCCGTCCCCTAACCCTAACCCTAGCCCGAACCCAAACCCTAACACTTCCCCGAAGCCTTCCCCTCACCCTTCCCCTAATCCTAACCTGTACGCTGACACTAACCCACGCCCTCACACGTACGCTCCCACTAAACCATACTCGTACCCTCACCTGGACCCTAAACCGTCCCCGTCCCCTAACCCTAACCCTAGCCCGAACCCTAAACCTAACCCTTTCCCGAAGCCTTCCCCTCACCCGTCCCCTAATCCTAACCCGTACGCTCACACTAACCCACGCCCTCACACGTACGCTCCCCCTAAACTATACTCGTACCCTCACCTGGACCCTAAACCGTCCCCGTCCCCTAACACTAACCATAGCCCGAACCCTAACCCTAACCCTTCCCCGAAGCCTTCCCCTCACCCGTCCCCTAATCCTAAACTGTACGCTCACACTAACCCACGCCCTCACACGTACCCTCCCCGTGAAGCGCTGTCGTACCCTCAACTGGACCCTAAACCGTCCCTGTCACCTAACCCTAACCCTAGCCCGAACCCTAACCCTAACCCTTCCCCGAAGCCTTCCCCTCACCCGTCCCCTAATCCTAACCCATACGCTCACACTAACCCGCACCCTCACACATACGCTACCACTAAACCATTGTCGTACCCTCACCTGGACCCTAAACCGTCCCCGTCCCCTAACCCTAACCCTAGCCCGAACCCTAACCCTAACCCTTCCCCGAAGCCTTCCCCTAACCTGTCCCCTAATCCTAACCCCTACGCTCACACTAACCTGCGCCCTCACACGTACCCTCCCCCTAAAGCGTTGTCGTACACTCACCTGGACCCGAAACCGTCCCCGTCCCCTAACCCTACCCCTAGCCCGAACCCTAACCCTAACCCTTCCCCGAAGCCTTCCCCTCACCCGTCCCCTAATCCTAAACCATATGCTCACACTAACCCATGCCCTCACACGTACGCTCCCCCTAAACCGTTGTCGTACACTCACCTGGACCCTAAAACGTCCGCGTCCCCTAACCCTAACCCTAGCCCGAACCCTAACCCTAACCCTTGTCTGAAGCCTTCCTCTCACCCATCACCTAATCCTAACCCATACGCTCACACTAACCCGCGCCCTCACACGTACGCTCCCCCTAAACCGTTGTCGTATCCTCACCAGGACCGTAAACCGTCCCCTAACCCTAACCCTAACCCTAGCCCGAACCCTAACCCTAACCCTTCCCCAAAGCCTTCCACTCACCCGTCCCCTAATCCTAACCCGTACGCTCACACTAACCCGCGCCCTCACACGTACCCTCCCCCTAAAGCGTTGTCGTACCCTCACCTGGACCCTAAACCGTCCCCGTCCCCTAACCCTAACCCTAGCCCGAACCCTAACTCTAACCCTTCCCCGAAGCCTTCCCCTCACCCTTCCCGTAATCCTAACCCATACGCTCACACTAACCCGCGCCCTCACACGTACCCTCCCCCTAAAATGTTGTCGTACCCTCACCTGGACCCTAAACCGTCCCCGACCCCTAACCCTAACCCTAGCCCGAACTCTAACCCTAACACTTTCACGAAGCCTTCCCCTCACCCGTACCCTAATCCTATCCCGTACGCTCACACTAACCCGCGCCCGCACACGTACACTCCCCCTAAACCGTTGTCGTACCCTCACCTGGACGCTAAATGGTCCTCTTCCCCTAAACCTAACCCTAGCCCTATCCCGAACCCTAACCCTAACACTTTCCCGAAGCCTTCCTTTCACCCGTCCCCTAATCCTAACCCGTACGCTCACACTAACCCAAGCCCTCACACGTACGCTCCCCCTAAAGCGTTGTCGTACCCTCACCTGGACCCTAAACCGTCCCCGTCCCCTAACCCTAACCCTAGCCCGAACCCTAACCCTAACCCTTCCCCGAAGCCCTCCCCTCAACCGTCCCCTAATCCTAACCCGTACGCTCACACTAACCCGCGCCCTCACACGTACACTCCCCCAAACCGTTGTCGTACCCTGATCAGGAACCTAAACCGTCCCCGTCCCCTAGCCCTAACCTTAGCCCGAACCCTAAAACTAACGCTTCCCTGAAGCCTTCCCCTAACCCGGCCCCTAATACTAAACCATATGCTCACACTAACTGGTGCCCTCACACGTACGCTCCCCCTAAACCGTTGTCGTACACTCACCTGGACCCTAAAACGTCCCCGTCCCCTAACCCTAACCCTAGCCCGAACCCTAACCCTAACCCTTTCCCGAAGCCTTCCCCTAACCCGTCCCCTAATCCTAATCCGTACGCTCACAGTAACACACGTGCTCACACGTACGCTCCCCCTAAACCGTTGTCGTACACTCACCTGGAACCTAAGACGTACCCGTCCCCTAACCCTAACCCTAGCCCGAAGCCTATCCCTAAACCTTTCCCAAAGCCTTCCCTTCACCCGTCCCCTAATCCTAACCCGTACGCTCACACTAACCCGCGCCCTCACACGTACGCTCTCCCTAAACCGTTGTCGTACACTCACCTGGACCCTAAACCGTCCCCATCCCCTAACCCTAAACCTAGCCCGAACCCTAACCCTAACCCTTCCCCGAAGCCTTCCCCTCACCCGTCCCCTAATCCTAACCCCTACGCTCACACTAACCTGTGCCCTCACACGTACCCTCCCCCTAAAGCGTTGTCGTACCCTCACCTGGACCCTAAACCGTCCCCGTCCCCTAACCCTAACCCTACACCGAACCCTAACCGTAACCCTTCCCCGAAGCCTTCCCCTCACCCGTCCCCTAATCCTAACCCGTACGCTCACACTGACCCGCGCCCTCACAAATACGCTCCCCCTAAACCGCTCTCGTACCCTCAACTGGACCCAAAACCGTCCCCGTCCCCTAACCCTAACACTAGCCCGAACTCTATCCCTAAACCTTCCACGAAGCCTTCCCCTCACCCGTCCCCTAATCCTAACCCTTACGCTCACACTAAACCACGCCCTCACACGTACGCTCCCCCTAAACCGTTGTCGTACCCTCACCTGGACCCTAAATGGTCCCCGTTCGCTAAACCTAACCCTAGCCCTAGCCCGAACCCTAACCCTAACCCTTCCCCGAAGCCTTCCCCTCACCCGTCCCCTAATCCTAACCCGTACGCTCACACTAACCCACGCCCTCACACGTACGCTTCCCCTAAAATGTTGTCGTACCCTAACCTGGACCCTAAACCGTCCCCTTCCCCTAACCCTAACCCTAGCCCGAACCCTAGCCCTAACCCTTCCCCGAAGCCTTCCCCTCACCCGTCCCCTAATCCTAACACGTACCCTCACACTAACTCGCGCCCTCACACATTCGCTCCCCCTAAACCATTATCGTACCCTCACCTGGACCCTAAACCTTTCCCGTCCCCTAACCCTAACCCTAGCCCGAACCCTAAACCTAACGCTTCCGCGAAGCCTTCCCCTCATCCGTCCCCTAATCCTAACCCATATGCTCACACTAACCCGTGCCCTCACACGTACGCTGCCCCTAAACCGTTGTCGTACCCTCACCTGGACCCTAAAACGTCCCCGCCCCCTAACCCTAACCCTAGCCCGAACTCTAACTCTAACCCTTCCCCGAAGCCTTCCCCTCACTCATCCCCTAATCCTAACCCATACGCTCACACTAACCCGCACCCTCACACGTACACTCCCCCTAAACCGTTGTCGTATCCTCACGTGGACAGTAAACCGTCCCCGTCCCCTAACCCTAACCCTAGACCGAACCCTAAACCTAACCCTTCCCCGAAGCCTTCCCCTCACCCGTCCCCTAATCCTAACCCGTACGCTCACACTAACCCGCACCCTCACACGTACGCTCCCCCTAAACTGTTGTCTTACCCTCACCTGGACACTAAACCGTCCCCGTACCCTAACCCTAACACTAGCCCGAAACCTAACCCTAACCCTTCCCCGAAGCCTTCCCCTCACCCGTCCCCTAACCCTAACCCGTACGCTCACACTAACCCGCGCCCTCACACGTATGCTCCCCCTAAACCATACTCGTACCCTCACCTGTACCCTAAACCGTCCCCGTCCCCTAACCCTAACCATAGCCCGAACCCTAACACTAACACTTCCCCGAAGCCTTCCCCTCACCCGTCCCCTAATCCTAACCCGTACACTCACACTAACCCGCGCCCTCACACGTACCCTCCCCCTAAAGCGCTGTCGTACCCTCAACTGGACCCTAAACCGTCCCTGTCACCTAACCCTAACCCTAGCCCGAACCCTGACCCTAACACTTCCCAGAAGCCTTCCCCTCACCCGTCCCCTAATCCTAACCCGTACGCTCACACTAACCCGCGCCCTCACATGTACGCTCCCCCTAAACCGTTGTTGTACCCTCACCTGGACCCTAAACCGTCCCCGTCCCCTAACCCTAACCCTAGCCCGAACCCTAACCCTAACACTTCCCCGAAGCCTTCCCCTCACCCGTCCCCTAATCCTAACCCGTACGCTCACACTAACCCGCGCGCTCACACGTATGCTCCCCCTAAACCGTTGTCGTACCCTCACCTGGACCCTATACCATCCCCGTCCCCTAACCCTAACCCTAGCCCGAACCCTAACCCGAACACTTCCCCGAAGCGTTCCCCTCACCCGTCCCCTAATCCTAGCCCGTACGGTCATACTAACTTGAGCCCTCACATGTACGCTTCCACTAAACCGTTGTCGTACCCTCACATGGACCCTAAACCGTCCCCATCCCCTAACCCTAACCCTATCCCGAACACTATCCCGAACACTTCCCCGAAACGTTCCCCTCACCCGTCCCCTAATCTTAACCCGTACGCTCACAATAACCCGCGCCCTCACACGTACGCTCCCCCTAAAGCATTGTCGTACCCTCACCTGGACCCTAAACCGTCCCCGTACCCTAACCCTAACACTAGCCCGAAACCTAACCCTAACCCTTCTCCGAAGCCTTCCCCTCACCGGTCCCCTAATCCTAACCCGTACGCTCACAATAACCCGCGCCCTCACACGTATGCTCCCCCTAAAGCGTTGTCGTACCCTTACCTGGACCCTAAACCGTCCCAGTCCCCTAACCCTAACCCTAGACCAAACCGTAACCCTAACCCTTCCCCGAAGCCTTCACCTCACCCGTCCCCTAATCCTAATCCGTACTCTCACCGTAACCCGCGCCCTCACACGTACGCTCCCCCTAAACCGTTGTCGTACGCTCACCTGGACCCTATACCGTCCCCTCCCCTAACCCTAACCCTAGCCCGAACCCTAACCCTAACCCTTCCCCGAAGCCTTCCCCTCACCCGTCCCCTAATCCTAGCCCGTACGGTCATACTAACCTGCGCCCTCACATGTACGCTCCCACTAAACCGTTGTCGTACCCTCACCTGGACCCTAAACCGTCCCCATCCCCTAACCCTAACCCTAGACCGAACCCTAACACTAACCCTTCCCCGATGCCTTCCCCTCACCCGTCTCCTAATCCTAACCCGTACGCTCACACTAACCCGTGCCCTCACACGTGTGCTCCCCCTAAACCGTTGTCGTACCCTCACCTGGACCCCAAAACCGTCCCCGTCCCCTAACCCTAACCCTAGCCCGAACCCTAACCCTAACACTTCACCGAAGCCTTCCCCTCACCCGTCCCCTAATCCTAACCCGTACGCTCACACTACACCGAGCCCTCACACGTACGCTCCCCCTAAACCGTTGTCGTACCCTCACCTGGACCCTAAACCGTCCGCTTCCCCTAACCCTAACCCTAGCACAAACCTTAACCCTAACCCTTCCCCGAAGCCTTCCCCTCACCCGTCCCCTAATCCTAACCCTAACGCTCACACTAACCCGCGCCCTCACACGTACGTCCCCCCTAAACCGTTGACGTACCCTCACCTTGACCCTAAACCGTCCCCGTCCCCTAACCCTAACCGTAGACCGAACCCTAGACCTAACACTTCCCTGAAACCTTCCCCTCACCCGTCCCCTAATCTTAATCCGTACTCTCACACTAAACCACACCCTCACACGTACGCTCCCCCTAAAGCGTTGTCGTACCATCACCTGGACCCTAAACCGTCCCCGTCCCCTAACCCTAACCCTAGCCCGAACCATAACCCTAACCCTTCCCCGAAGCCTTCCCTTCACCCGTCACCTAATCCTAGCCCGTACGGTCACACTAACCCACGCCCTCACATGTACGCTCCCACTAAACCGTTGTCGTACCCTCACCTGGACCCTAAACCGTCCCCATCCCCTAACCCTAACCCTAGCCCGAACCCTAACACTAACCCTTCCCCGATGCCTTCCCCTCACCCTTCCCCTAATCCTAACCCGTATGCTCACACTAACTCGCGCCCTCACACGTACGCTCCCCCTAAAGGGTTGTCGTACCCTCACCTGGACCCTAAACCGTCCCCGTCCCCTAACCCTAACCCTAGCCCGAACCCTAAACCTAACACTTCCCCGAAGCCTTCCCCTCACCCGTCCCCTAATCCTAACCCATACGCTCACACTAACCCGCGCCCTCACACGTACGCTCCGCCTAAAGCGTTGTCGTACCCTCACCTGGACCCTCAACCGTCCCCGTCCCCTAACCCTAACCCTATCCCGAACACTATCCCTAACCCTTCCCCGAAACGCTTTCCTCACACGTCCCCTAATCCTAACCCGTACGCTCACACTAACCGGCGCCCTCACACGTACGCTCCCCCTAAAGCGTTGTCGTACCGTTACCGGCACCCTAAACCGTCCCCGTCCCCTAACCCTAACCCTAGCCCGAACCGTAACCCTAACCCTTCCCCAAAGCCTTCCCCTAACACGTCCCCTAATCCTAACCCGTACGTTCACACTAACCCGTGCCCTCACACGTACGCTCACCCTAAAACACTCTCATACCCTCAACTGGACCCGAAACCGTCCCCGTCCCCTAACCCTAACCCTAGCCCGAACCCTAACCCTAACCCTTCCCCGAAGCCTTCCCCTCACCCATCCCCAAATCCTAGCCCGTACGGTCACACTAACCCGCGCCCTCACATGTACGCTCCCACTAAACCGTTGTCGTACCCTCACCTGGACCCTAAACCGTCCCTATCCCCTAACCCTAACCCTAGCCCGAACCCTAACACTAACCCTTCCCCGATGCCTTCCCCTCACCCGTCCCCTAATCCTAACCCGTACGCTCACACTAACTCGCGCCCTCACACGTACGCTCCCCCTAAAGAGTTGTCGTACCCTCACCTGGACCCTAAACCGTCCCCGTCCCCTAACCCTAACCCTAGCCCAAACCCTAACCCTAACCCTTCCCCGAAGCCTTCCGATCACCCGTCCCCTAATCCTAACCCGTACGCTCACACTAACCCGCGCCCTCACACGTACGCTCCCCCTAAACCGTTGTCGTACCCTCACCTGGACCCTAAAACGTCCCCGTCCCCTAACACTAACCCTAGCCCGAACCCTAAACCTAACACTTCCCCGAAGCCTTCCCCTCACCCGTCCCCTAATCCTAACCCGTACGCTCACACTAACCCGCGCCCTCACACGTACGCTCACCATAAACCACTCTCGTACCCTCAGCTGGACCTGAAACCGTCCCCGTCCCCTAACCCTAACCCTAGCCTGAACCCTAACCCTAACACTTCCCCGAAACCTTCCCCTCACCCGTCCCCTAATCCTAACCCGTACGCTCACACTAACCCGTGCCCTCACAGGTACGCTCCCCCTAAAGCGTTGTCGTTCCATCACCTGGACCCTAAACCGTTCCCGTCACCTAACCCTAAACCTAGCCCGAATCCTAACCCTAACACTTCCCCGAAGCCTTCCCCTCAACCGTCCCCTAATAGTAACCCGTACGCTCACACTAACCCGCGCCCTTACACGTACGCTCCCCCTAAACCGTTGTCATACCCTCACCTGGACCCTAAACCGTCCCCGTCCCCTAAACCTAACCCTAACCTGAACCCTAACCCTAACCCTTCCCCGAAGCCTTCCCCTCACCCACCCCTAATCCTAACACGTACGCTCACACTAACTCACGCCCTCACACGTACGCTCCCCCTAAAGCGTTGTCGTACATTCATCTGGACCCTAAACAGTCCCCGTCCCCTAAACCAAACCCTAGCCCGAACCCTAACACTAAACCTTCCCCGAAGCCTTCCCCTCACCCGTCCCCGAATCCTAACCCGTACGCTCACACTAACCCGGGCCCTCACACGTTCGCTCCCCCTAAACCGCTGATGTACCCTCACCTGGACCCTAAACCGTCCCCGTCCCCTAACCCTAACCCTAGCCCGAACCCTAACCCTAACCCTTCCCCGAAGCCTGCCCCTCACCCGTCCCCTAATCCTAACCAGTACGCTCACACTAACCCGCGCCCTCACACGTACGCTCCCCCTAAACCATTGTTGTACCCTCACCTGGACCCTAAACCGTCCCCATCCCTAACCCTAACCCTAGCCCGAACCCTAACCCTAACCCTTCCCCGAAGCCTTCCCCTCACCCGTCCGCTAATCCTAACCCGTAAGCTCACACTAACCCGTGCCCTCACATGTACGCTCACCCTAAACCGTGTCGTACCCTCACCTGGACCCTAAACCGTCCCCGTTCCCTAACCCTAACCCTAGCCCGAACCCTAACCCTAACCCTTCCCCGAAGCCTTCCCCTCACCCGTCCCCTAATCCTAACCAGTACGCTCACACTAACCCGCACCCTCACACGTATGCTACCCCTAAACCGTTGTCGTACTCTCACCTGGACCCTAAACCGTCCCGGTGCCCTAACCCAAACCCTAGCCCGAACCCTAAACCTAACCCTTCCCCAAAGCCTTCCCCTAACCCCTCACCTAATCCTAACCCGTACGCTCACACTAACCTGCACCCTCACACGTACGCTCCCCCTAAACCGTTGTCGTACCCTCACCTCACCCTAAACCGTCCCCGTCCCCTAACCCTAACCCTAGACCGAACCCTATCCCTAACCCTTCCCCGAAGCCTTCCCGTCACCGTCCCCTAATCCTAAACCATACGCTCACACTAACCCGCGCACTCACACGTACTCTCCCCCTAAACCGCTGTTGTACCCTCAACTGGACCCGAAACCGTCCCCGTCCCCTAATCCTAACCCTAGCCCGAACCCTAACCCTAACCCTTCCCCGAAGCCTTCCCCTCACCCGTCCCCTAATCCTAACCCGTACGCTCACACTAACTCGCGCCCTCACACGTACACTCCCCCTAAAGAGTTGTCATACCCTCACCTGGACCCTAAAGCGTCCCCGTCCCCTAACCCTAACCCTAGCCCAAACCCTAACCCTAACCCTTCCCCGAAGCCTTCCCCTCACCCGTCCCCTAATCATAACGCGTACGCTCACACTAACCCGCGCCCTCACACGTACGCTCTCCCTAAACCGTTGTCGTATCCTCACCTGGACCCTAAACCGTCCCCGTCCCCTAATCCTAACCCTAGCCTGAACCCTAAACCGAACACTTCCCCGAAGCCTTCCCCTCACCCGTCCCCTAATCCTAACCCGTACGCTCACACTAACCCGCGCCCTCACACGTACGCTTCCCCAAAACCGTTGTCGTACTGTTACCTGCACCCTAAACCGTCCCCATCCCCTAACCCTAACCCTAGCCCGAAACATAACATTAACCATTCCCCGAATCCTTCCCCTCACCCGTGCCCTAATCCTAACCCGTACGCTCACACTAACCCGCGCCATCACACGTACGCTCCCCCTAAACCGTTGTCGTACCCTCACCTGGACCCTAAACCGTCCCCGTCCCTAACCCTAACCATAGCCCGAATCCTAACCCTAACCCTTCCCCGAAGCCTTCCCCTCACCCGTCCCCTAATCCTAACCCGTAAGCTCACACTAACCCGCGCTCTCACACGTACGCTCACCCTAAACCGTGTCGTACCCTCACCTGGACCCTAAACCGTCCCCGTTCCCTAACCCTAACCCTAGCCCGAACCCTAACCCTAACCCTTCCCCGAAGCCTTCCCCTCACCCGTCCCCTAATCCTAACCCGTACGCTCACACTAACCCGCGCCCTCACACGTACGCTCCTCCTAAAGCGTTGTCGTACCCTCACCTGGACCCTAAACCGTCCCCGTCCCCTAACCCTAACCCTAGCCCGAACCCTAACCCTAACCCTTCCCCGAAGCCTTCCCCTCACCCGTCCCCTAATCCTAACCCGTACGCTCACACTAACCCGTGCCCTCACACGTACGCGCCCCCTAAACCGTTGTCGTACCCTCACGTGGACCCTAAACCGTCCCCGTCACCTAACCCTAACCCTAGCCCGAACCCTAACCCTAACCCTTCCCCGAAGGCTTCCCCTCACCCGTCCCCTAATCCTAACCGGTACGCTCACACTAACCCGCGCCCTCACACGTACGCTCCCCCTAAACCGTTGTCGTACCCTCACCTGGACCCTATACCGTCCCCTCCCCTAACCCTAACCCTAGCCCGAACCCTAACCCTACCCCTTCCCGGAAGCCTTCCCCTCACCCGTCCCCTTATCCTAGCCCGTACGGTCATACTAACCCACGCCCTCACATGTACGCTCCCACTAAACCGTTGTCGTACCCTCACCTGGACCCTAAACCGTCCCCAAACCCTAACCCTAACCCTAGCCCGAACCCTAACACTAACACTTCCCTGATGCCTTCCCCTCACCCGTCCCCTAATCCTAACCAGTACGCTCACACTAACCCGTGCCCTCACACGTACGCTCCCCCTAAACCATTGTCGTACCCTCACCTGGACCCTAAACCGCCCCGTCCCCTAACCCTAACCCTAGCCCGAACCCTAACACTAACCCTTCACCGAAGCCTTCCCCTCACCCGTCCCCTAATCCTAACCCGTACGCTCACACTAACCCGCGCCCTCACACGTATTCTCCCCCTAAACCGTTGTCGTACCCTCACCTGGACCCTAAACCGTCCCCGTCCCCTGACCCTAATCCTAGCACAAATCTTAAACCTAATACTTCCCCGAAGCCTTCCCCTCACCCGTCCCCTAATCCTAACCCGTACGCTCACACTAACCCGCGCCCTCACATGTACGCTCCCCCTAAACCGCTTTCGTACCCTCAACTGGACCCGAAACCGTCCCTGTCCCCTAACCCTAACCCTAGCCCGAACCCTAACCCTAACACTTCCCCGAATCCTTCCCCTCACCCGTCCTCTAATCCTAACCCGTACGATCACACTAACCCACGCCCTCACACGTATGCTCCCCCTAAACCGTTGTCATACCCTCACCTGGACCCTAAACCGTCCCCGTCCCCTAACCCGAACCCTAGCCCCAACCCTAACACTAACCCTTCCCCGAAGCCTTCCCCTCACCTGTCCCCGAATCCTAACCCGTATGCTCACACTAACCCACGCCCTCACACGTTCGCTCCCCCTAAACAGCTGACGTACCCTCACCTGGACCCTAAACCTTCCCCGTCCCCTAACCCTAACCCTAGCCCGAACCCTAATCCTAACCCTTCCCCGAAGCCTTCCCCTCACCCCTCCCCTAATCCTAACCCGTACGCTCACACTAACCCGCGCCCTCACACGTACGCTACCCCTAAACCGTTGTCGTACCCTCACCAGGACCCTAAACCGTCCCCGTCCCTAACCCTAACCCTAGCCCGATCCCTAACCCTAACCCTTCCCCGAAGCCTTCCCCTCACCCGTCCCCTAATCCTAACCCGTAAGCTCACACTAACCCGCGCCCTCACACGTACGCTCACCCTAAACCGTGTTGTACCCTCACCTGGACCCTAAACCGTCCCCGTTCCCTAACCCTAACCCTAGCCCGAACCCTAACCCTAACCCTTCCCCGAAGCCGTCCCCTCACCCGTCCCCTAATCCTAACCAGTACGCTCACACTAACCCGCGCCCTCATACGTACGCTCCCCGTAAACCGTTGTCGTTCTCTCACCTGGACCCTAAACCGTCCCGGTCCCCTAACCCTAACCCTTCCCCAAAGCCTTCCTCTCACCCGTCCCCTAATCCTAACCCGTACGCTCACACTAACCCGTGCCCTCACACGTACGCTCCCCCTAAATCGTTGTCGTACCCTCACCTGGACCCTAAATCGTCCCCGTCCCCTAACCCTAACCCTAGCCCGATCCCTAACCCTAACCCTTCACCGAAGCCTTCCCCTCACCCGTCCCCTAATCCTAACCCGTAGGCTCACACTAACCCGTGCCCTCACACGTACGCTCCCCCTAAACCGCTGTTGTACCCTCAACTGGACCCGAAACCGTCCCCGTCCCCTAATCCTAACCCTAGACCGAACCCTAACCCTAACCCTTCCCCGAAGCCTTCCCCTCACCCGTCCCCTAATCCTAACCCGTACGCTCACACTAACTCGCGCCCTCACACGTACGCTCCCCCTAAAGTGTTGTCATACCCTCACTTGGACCCTAAAGCGTCCCCGTCCCCTAACCCTAACCGTAGCCCAAACCCTAACCCTAACCCTTCCCCGAAGCCTTCCCCTCACCCGTCCCCTAATCATAACGCGTACGCTCACACTAACTCGCGCCCTCACACGTACGCTCCCCCTAAAGCGTTGTTGTACCCTTACCTGCACCCTAACCCGTCCCCGTCCCCTAACCCTAACCCTAGCCCAAACCGTAACCCTAACCCTTCCCCGAAACCTTCCCCTCACCCGTCCCCTAATCCTAACCCTTACGCTCACACTAACCCGCGCCCTCACACGTACGCTCACCCTAAACCACTCTCGTACCCTCAACTGGACCCGAAACCGTCACCGTCCCCTAACCCTAACCCTAGCCTGAACCCTAACCCTAACACTTCCCCGAAGCCTTCGCTCACCCGTCCCCTAATCCTAACCCGTACGCTCACGCTAACCCGCGCCCTCACACGTACGCTCCCCCTAAAGCGCTGTCGTACCCTCACCTGGAACCTAAACCGTCCCCGTCCCCTAAACCTAACCCTAACCCGAACCCTAACCCTAATCCTTCCCCAAAGCCTTCCCTTCACCCGTGCCCTAATCCTAACCCGTACGCTCACACTAAGCCACGCCCTCACACGTACGCTCCACCTAAACCGTTGTCGTACCCTCACCTGGACCATAACCCGTACCCGTACCCTAGCCCTAACCCTAGCCCGAACACTAACCCTAACCCTTCACCGAACCCTTCCCCTCACCTGTCACCTAATCCTAACCCGTACCCTCACACTAACCCGCGTCCTCACACGTTCGCTCCTCCTAAATCGTTGTCGTACCCTCACCTGGACCCTAAACCGTCCCCGTCCCCTAAACCAAACCCTAGCCCGAACCCTAACACTAACACTTCCCCGAAGCCTTCCCCTCACCCGTCCCCGAATCCTAACCCGTACGCTCACACTAACCCGCGCCCTCACACGTTCGCTCCCCCTAAACCGCTGACGTACCCTCACCTGGACCCTAAACCGTCCCCGTCCCCTAACCCTAACCCTAGTCCGAACCCTAACCCTAACCCTTCCCCAAAGCCTTCCCCTAACCCCTCCCCTAATCCTAACCCGTACGCTCACACTAACCCGCGCCCCCTAAACCGTTGTCGTACCCTCACCTCACCCTAAACCGTCCCCGTCCCCTAACCCTAACCCTAGCCTGAACCCTATCCCTAACCCTTCCCCGAAGCCTTCCCCTCACCGTCCCCTAATCCTAAACCATACGCTCACACTAACCGACGCCCTCACACGTACCCTCCCCCTAAACCGCTGTCGTACCCTCAACTGGACCCGAAACCGTCCCCGTCCCCTAACCCTAACCCTAGCCCGAAGCCTAACCCTAACCCTTCCCCGAAGCCTTCCCCTCACCCGTCCCCTAATCCTAACCCGTACGCTCACACTAACCCATGCCCTCACACGTACGCTCCCCCTAAACTGTTGTCGTACCCTCACCTGGACCCTAAACCGTCCCCGTCCCCTAACCCTAACCCTAACCTGAAACCTAACCCTAACACTTCCCCGAAGCCTTCCCCTCAACCACCCCTAATCCTAACCCGTACGCTCACACTAACTCACGCCCTCACACGTACGCTCCCCCTAAAACGTTGTCGTACCCTCACCTGGACCCTAAACAGTCCCCGTCCCCTAAAGCAAACCCTAGCCCGAACCCTAACACTAAACCTTCCCCGAAGCCTTCCCCTCAACCGTCCCCGAATCCTAATCCGTACGCTCACACTAACCCGGGCCCTCACACGTTCGCTCCCCCTAAACCGCTGACGTATCCTCACCTGGACCCTAAACCATCCCCGTCCCCTAACCCTAACCCTAGCCCGAACCCTAACCCTAACCCTTCCCCGAAGCCTTCCCCTCACCCGTCCCCTAATCCTAACCAGTACGCTCACAATAACCCGAGCCCTCACACGTACGCTCCCCCTAAACCATTGTCATACCCTCACCTGGACCCTAAACTGTCCCTGTCCCCTAACCCTAACCCTAGCCCGAACCCTAACCCTAACCCTTCCCCGAAGCCTTCCCCTCACCCGTCCCCTAATCCTAACCCATACGCTCACACCAACCCGCACCCTCACACGTACGCTACCCCTAAACCATTGTCGTACCCTCACCTGGACCCTAAACCGTCCCCGTCCCTAACCCTAACCCTAGCCCGAACCCTAACCCTAACCCTTCCCCGAATCCTTCCCCTCACCCGTCCGCTAATCCTAACCCGTAAGCTCACACTAACCCGTGCCCTCACACGTACGCTCACCCTAAACTGTGTCGTACCCTCACCTGGACCCTAAACCGTCCCTGTTCCCTAACACTAACCCTAGCCCGAACCCTAAACCTAACCCTTCCCCAAAGCCTTCCCCTCACCCGTCCCCTAATCCTAAACCATACGCTCACACTAACCCGCGCCCTCACACGTACCCTCCCCCTAAACCGCTGTCGTAGCCTCAACTGGACCCAAAACCGTCCCCGTCCCCTAACGCTAACCCTAGCCCGAACCCTAACCCAAACCCTTCCCCGAAGCCTTCCCCTCACCCGTCCCCTAATCCTAACCCGTACGCTCACACTAACCCATGCCCTCACACGTACGCTCCCCCTAAACCGTTGTCGTACCCTCACCTGGACCCTAAACCGTCCCCGTCTCCTAACCCTAACCCTAGCCCGAACCCTAACCCTATCCCTTCCCCGAAGCCTTCCCCTCACCCGTCCCCTAATCCTAACCCATACTCTCACACCAACCCGCACCCTCACACGTACGCTACCCCTAAACCGTTGTCGTACCCTCACCTGGACCCTAAACCGTCCCCGTCCCTAACCCTAACCCTAGCCCGAACCCTAAACCTAAAACTTCCCCTAAGCCTTCCCCTCACCCGTCCGCTAATCCTAACCCGTAAGCTCACACTAACCCGCGCCCTCACACGTACGCTCACCCTAAACCGTGTCGTACCCTCACCTGGACCCTAAACCGTCCCCGTTCCCTAACCCTAACCCTAGCCCGAACCCTAACCCTAAAACTTCCCCGAAGCCTTCCCCTCACCCGTTCCCTAATCCTAACCAGTACGCTCACACTAACCCGCACCCTCACACGTACGCTACCCCTAAACCGTTGTCGTACCCTCACCTGGACCCTAAACGGTCCCCGTCCCCTAACCCTAACCCTAGCCCGAACCCTAAACCTAACACTTCCCCGAACCCTTCCCCTCACCCGTCCCCTAATCCTAACCCGTACGCTCACACTAACCCGCGCCCTCACACGTACGCTCACCATAAACCACTCTCGTACCCTCAGCTGGACCTGAAACCGTCCCCGTCCCCTAACCCTAACCCTAGCCTGAACCCTAACCCTAACACTTCCCCGGAACCTTCCCCTCACCCGTCCCCTAATCCTAACCCGTACGCTCACACTAACCCGTGCCCTCACACGTACGCTCCCCCTAAAGCGTTGTCGTTCCATCACCTGGACCCTAAACCGTCCCCGTCCCCTAACCCTAACCCTAGCCCGAACCCTAACCCTAACCCTTCCCCGAAGCCTTCCCCTCACCCATCCCCTAATCCTAGCCTGTACGGTCACACTAACCCGCGCCCTCACATGTACGCTCCCACTAAACCATTGTCGTACCCTCACCTGGACCCTAAACCGTCCCCATACCCTAACCCTAACCCTAGCCCGAACCCTAACACTAACCCTTCCCCTAAGCCTTCCCCTCAGGCGTCCCCTAATCCTAAACCGTACGCTCACACTAACCCGGGCCTTCACACGTACGCTACCCCTAAACCGTTGTGGTACCCTCACCTGGACCCTAAACCGTCCCCGTCCCCTAACCCTAACCCTAGCCCGAACTGTATCCCTAACACTTCCCTGAAGCCTTCCCCTCACCCGTCCCCTAATCCTAACCCGTACGCTCACACTAACCCACGCCCTCACACGTACGCTCCCCCTAAACCGCTGTCGTACACTCAACTGGACCCGAAACCGTCCCCGTCCCCTAACCCTAACCCTAGCCCGAACCCTAACCCTAACCCTTCCCCAAAGCCTTCCCCTAACCAGTCCCCTAATCCTAACCCGTACGCTCACACTAACCCGCGCCCTCAAAAGTACGCTCCCCCTAAAGCGTTGTCGTACCATCACCTGGACCCTAAACCGTTCCCGTCACCTAACCCTAAACCTAGCCCGAATCCTAACCCTAACACTTCCCCGAAGCTTTCCCCTCAACCGTCCCCTAATACTAACCCGTACGCTCACACTAACCCGCGCCCTCACACGTACGCTCCCCCTAAACCGTTGTCATACCCTCACCTGGACCCTAAACCGTCCCCGTCCCCTAACCCTAACCCTAACCTGAACCCTAACCCTAACCCTTCCCCGAAGCCTTCCCCTCACCCACCCCTAATCCTAACCCGTACGCTCACACTAACTCACGCCCTCACACGTACGCTCCCCCTAAAGCGTTGTCGTACACTCACCTGGACCCTAAACAGTCCCCGTCCCCTAAACCAAACCCTAGCCCGAACCCTAACACTAAACCTTCCCCGAAGCCTTCCCCTCACCCGTCCCCGAATCCTAACCCGTACGCTCACACTAACCCGGGCCCTCACACGTGCGCTCCCCCTAAACCGCTGACGCACCCTCACCTGGACCCTAAACCGTCCCCGTCCCCTAACCCTAACCCTAGCCCGAACCCTAACCCTAACCCTTCCCCGAAGCCTGCCCCTCACCCGTCCCCTAATCCTAACCAGTACGCTCACACTAACCCGCGCCCTCACACGTACGCTCCCCCTAAACCATTGTCGTACCCTCACCTGGACCCTAAACCGTCCCCATCCCTAACCCTAACCCTAGCCCGAACCCTAATCCTAACCCTTCCCCGAAGCCTTCCCCTCACCCGTCCGCTAATCCTAACCCGTAAGCTCACACTAACCCGCGCCCTCACATGTACGCTCACTCTAAACCGTGTCGTACCCTCACCTGGACCCTAAACCGTCCCCGTTCCCTAACCCTAACCCTAGCCCGAACCCTAACCCTAACCCTTCCCCGAAGCCTTCCCCTCACCCGTCCCCTAATCCTAACCAGTACGCTCACACTAACCCGCACCCTCACATGTACGCTACACCTAAACCGTTGTCGTACTCTCACCTGGACCCTAAACCGTCCCGGAGCCCTAACCCTAATCCTAGCCCGAACCCTAAACCTAACCCTTCCCCAAAGCCTTCCCCTAACCCCTCACCTAATCCTAACCCGTACGCTCACACTAACCTGCACCCTCACACGTACGCTCCCCCTAAACCGTTGTCGTACCCTCACCTCACCCTAAACCGTCCCCGTCCCCTAACCCTAACCCTAGACCGAACCCTATCCCTAACCCTTCCCCGAAGCCTTCCCCTCACCGTCCCCTAATCCTAAACCATACGCTCACACTAACCCGCGCACTCACACGTACTCTCCCCCTAAACCGCTGTTGTACCCTCAACTGGACCCGAAACCGTCCCCGTCCGCTAATCCTAACCCTAGCCCGAACCCTAACCCTAACCCTTCCCCGAAGCCTTCCCCTCACCCGTCCCCTAATCCTAACCCGTACGCTCACACTAACTCGCGCCCTCACACGTACGCTCCCCCTAAAGTGTTGTCATACCATCACCTGGACCCTAAAGCATCCCCGTCCCCTAACCCTAACCCTAGCCCAAACCCTAAACCTAACCCTTCCCCGAAGCCTTCCCCTCACCCGTCCCCTAATCATAATGCGTACGCTCACACTAATCCGCGCCCTCCCACGTACGCTCCTCCTAAACCGTTGTCGTACCCTGACCTGGACCCTAAACCGTCCCCGTCCCCTAATCCTAACCCTAGCCCGAACCCTAAACCGAACACTTCCCCGAAGCCTTCCCCTCACCCGTCCCCTAATCCTAACCCGTACGCTCACACTAACCCGCGCCCTCACACGTACGCTCCCCCTAAACCGTTCTCGTACCCTCACCTGGACCCTAAACCGTCCCCGTCCCCTAACCCTAACCCTATACCGAACACTTTCCCAAACCCTTCCCCGAAACGTTCCCCTCACACATCCCCTAATCCTAACCCGTACGCTCACACTAACCCGCGCCCTCACACGTACGCTTCCCCTAAACCGTTGTCGTACTGTTACCTGCACCCTAAACCGTCCCCGTCCCCTAACCCTAACCCTAGCCCGAAACATAACATTAACCATTCCCCGAAACCTTCCCCTCACCCGTGCCCTAATCCTAACCCGTACGCTCACACTAACCCGCGCCATCACACGTATGCTCAGCCTAAACCGTTGTGGTACCCTCACCTGGACCCTAAACAGTCCCCGTTCCCTAACCCTAACCCTAGCCCGAACCCTAACCCTAACACTTCCCCGAAGCCTTCCCCTCACCCGTCCCCGAATCCTAACCCGTACGCTCACACTAACCCACGCCCTCACACGTTCGCTCCCCCTAAACCGTTGTCGTACCCTCACCTGGACCCTAAACCGTCCCCAAACCCTAACCCTAACCCTAGCCCGAACCCTAACACTAACACTTCCCTGATGCCTTCCCCTCACCCGTCCCCTAATCCTAACCAGTACGCTCACACTAACCAGTGCCCTCACACGTACGCTCCCCCTAAACCGTTGTCGTACCCTCACCTGGACCCTAAACCGCCCCGTCCCCTAACCCTAACCCTAGCCCCAACCCTAACACTAACCCTTCACCGAAGCCTTCCCCTCAACCGTCCCCTAATCCTAACCCGTACGCTCACACTAACCCGCGCCCTCACACGTATTCTCCCCCTAAACCGTTGTCGTACCCTCACCTGGACCCTAAACCGTCCCCGTCCCCTGACCCTAACCCTAGCACAAATCTTAAACCTAACACTTCCCCGAAGCCTTCCCCTCACCCGTCCCCTAATCCTAACCCGTACGCTCACACTAACCCGCGCCCTCACATGTACGCTCCCCCTAAACCGCTTTCGTACCCTCAACTGGACCCGAAACCGTCCCTGTCCCCTAACCCTAACCCTAGCCCGAACCCTAACCCTAATACTTCCCCGAATCCTTCCCCTCACCCGTCCTCTAATCCTAACCCGTACGCTCACTCTAACCCACGCCCTCACACGTATGCTCCCCCTAAACCGTTGTCGTACCCTCACCTCGACCCTAAACCGTCCCCTTCCCCTAACCCGAACCCTAGCCCGAACCCTAACACTAACCCTTCCCCGAAGCCTTCCCCTCACCCGTCCCCTAATCCTAACACGTACGTTCACACTAACCCGTGCCCTCACACGTACGCTCCCCCTAAAGCGTTGTCGAACCTTCACCTGGACCCTAAACCGTCCCCGTCCCCTAACCCTAACCCTAGCCCGAACCCTAACCCTAAACCTTCCCCGAAGCCTTCCCCTCACCCGTCCCCTAATCCTAACCCTTACGCTCACACTAACCCACGCCCTCACACGTACGTCCCCCCTAAACCGTTGACGTACCCTCACCTGGACCCTACACCGTCCCCGACCCCTAACCCTAACCCTAGCCCGAACCCTAGCCCTAACACTTCCCCGAAGCCTTCCCCTCACCCGTCCCCGAATCCTAACCGTACGCTCACACTAACCCACGCCCTCACACGTTCGCTCCCCCTAAAGAGCTGACGTACCCTCACCTGGACCCTAAACCTTCCCCGTCCCCTAACCCTAACCCTAGCCCGAACCCTAATCCTAACCCTTCCCCGAAGCCTTCCCCTCACCCCTCCCCTAATCCTAACCCGTACGCTCACACTAACCCGCGCACTCACACGTACGCTACCCCTAAACCGTTGTCGTACCCTCACCAGGACCCTAAACCGTCCCCGTCCCTAACCCTAACCCTAGCCCGAACCTTAACCCTAACCCTTCCCCGAAGCCTTCCCCTCACCCGTCCCCTAATCCTAACCCGTAAGCTCACACTAACCCGCGCCCTCACACGTACGCTCACCCTAAACCGTGTCGTACCCTCACCTGGACCCTAAACCGTCCCCGTTCCCTAACCCTAACCCTAGCCGGAACCCTAACCCTAACCCTTCCCCGAAGCCTTCCCCTCACCCGTCCCCTAATCCTTACCAGTACGCTCACACTAACCCACGCCCTCACACGTTCGCTCCCCCTAAACCGTTGTCGTACTCTCACCTGGACCCTAAACCGTCCCGGTCCCCTAACCCTAACCCTTCCCCAAAGCCTTCCCCTCACCCGTCCCCTAATCCTAACCCGTACGCTCACACTAACCCGTGCCCTCACACGTACGCTCCCCCTAAACCGTTGTCGTACCCTCACCTGGACCCTAAATCGTCCCCGTCCCCTAACCCTAACCCTAGCCCGATCCCTAACCCTAACCCTTCACCGAAGCCTTCCCCTCACCCGTCCCCTAATCCTAACCCGTAGTCTCAAACTAACCCGCGCCCTCACACGTACGCTCCCCCTAAACCGTTGTCGTACCCTCACCTGGACCCTAAACCGTCCCCGTCCCCTAACCCTAACCCTAGCACAAACCTTAACCCTAAACCTTCCCCGAAGCCTTCCCCTCACCCGTCCCCTAATCCTAACCCTAACGCTCACACTAACCCGCGCCCTCACACGTACTCCCCCCTAAACCGTTGACGTACCCTCACCTGGACCCTAAACCGTCCACGTCCCCTAACCCTAACCCTAGCCCGAACCCTTACCCTAACTCTTCCCTGAAGCCTTCCCCTCACCCGTCCCCTAATCCTAACCCGTACGCTCACACTAACCCGTGCCCTCACACGTACGCTCCCCCTAAACCGTTGTCGTACCCTCACGTGGAACCTAAACCGTGCCCGTCACCTAACCCTAACCCTTCCCCGAAGCCTTCCCCTCACCCGTCCCCTAATCCTAACCCGTACGCTCACACTAACCCGCGTGCTCACACGTACGCTCCCCCTAAACCGTTGTCGTACCCTCACCTGTACCCTATACCATCCCCGTCCCCTAACCCTAACCCTAGCCCGAACCCTAACCCGAAAACTTCCGCGAAGCGTTCCCCTCACCCGTCCACTAATCCTAGCCCGTAAGGTCATACTAACCTGCGCCCTCACATGTACGCTCCCACTAAACAGTTGTCGTACCCTCACCTGGACCCTAAACCGTCCCCATCCCCTAACCCTAACCCTATCCCGAACACTATCCCTAACACTTCCCCGAAACGTTCCCCTCACCCGTCCCCTAATCCTAACCCGTACGCTCACACTAACCCGCGCGCTCACACGTACGCTCCCCCTAAACCGTTGTGGTACCCTCACCTGGACCCTAAACTGTCCCCGTCCCCTAACCCTAACCCTAGCCCGAACCCTAACCCTAACCCTTCCACAAAGCCTTCCCCTAACCCGTCCCCTAATCCTAACCCGTACGCTCACACTAACCCGCGCACTCAAAAGTACGCTCCCCCTAAAGCGTTGTCGTACCATGCCCTGGACCCTAAACCGTTCCCGTCCCCTAACCCTAAACCTAACCCGAATCCTAACCCTAACTCTTCCCCGAAGCCTTCCCCTAAACCGTCCCCTAATACTAACCCGTACGCTCACACTAAGCCGCGCCCTCACACGTATGCTCCCCCTAAACCGTTGTCGTACCCTCACCTGGACCATAAATCGTCCCCGTACCCTAGCCCTAACCCTAGCCCGAACCCTAACCCTAACCCTTCACCGAACCCTTACCCTCACCTGTCACCTAATCCTAACCCGTACCCTCACACTAACCCGCGCCCTCACACGTTCGCTCCTCCTAAACCGTTGTCGTACCCTCACCTGGACCCTAAACCGTCCCCGTCCCCTAACCCTAACCCTAGACCGAACCCTAACCCTAACCCTTCTTCGAAGCCTTCCCCTCACCTGTCACCTAATCCTAACCCATACGCTCACACTAACCAGCGCCTTCACACGTACGCTTCCCCTAAACCGTTGTCGTACCCTCACCTCACCCTAAACCGTCCCTGTCCCCTAACACTAACCTTAGCACAAACCTTAACCCTAACCCTTCCCCGAAGCCTTCCCCTCACCCGTCCCCTAATCCTAACCCGTACGCTCACACTAACCCGCGCCATCACACGTACGCTCCCCCTAAACCGTTGTGGTACCCTCACCTGGACCCTAAACAGTCCCCGTTCCCTAACCCTAACCCTAGCCCGAACCCTAACCCTAACACTTCCCCGAAGCCTTCCCCTCACCCGTCCCCGAATCCTAACCCGTACGCTCACACTAACCCACGCCCTCACACGTTCGCTCCCCCTAAACCGCTGACGTACCCTCACCTGGACCCTAAACCGTCCCCGTCCCCTAACCCTAACCCTAGCCCGAACCCTAATCCTAACCCTTCCCCGAAGCCTTCCCCTCACCCCTCCCCTAATCCTAAGCAGTACGCTCACACTAACCCGCGCCCTCACACGTACGCTACCCCTAAACCGTTGTCGTACCCTCACCTGGACCCTAAACCGTCCCCGTCCCTAACCCTAACCATAGCCCGAATCCTAACCCTAACCCTTCCCCGAAGCCTTCCCCTCACCCGTCCCCTAATCCTAGCCCGTACGGTCATACTAACCTGCGCCCTTACATGTACGCTCCCACTAAACAGTTGTCGTACCCTCACCTGGACCCTAAACTGTCCCCATCCCCTAACCCTAACCCTATCCCGAACACTATCCCTAACACTTCCCCGAAACGTTCCCCTCACCTGTCCCCTAATCCTAACCCGTACGCTCACACTAACCCGCGCGCTCACACGTACGCTCCCCCTAAACCGTTGTGGTACCCTCACCTGGACCCTAAACTGTCCCCGTCCCCTAACCCTAACCCTAACCCGAACCCTAACCCTAACCCTTCCCCGAAGCCTTCCCCTCACCCACCCCTAATCCTAACCCGTACGCTCACACTAAGTCACGCCCTCACACGTACGTTCCCCCTAAACCGTTTTCGTACCCTCACCTGGACCCTAAACAGTCCCCTTCCCCTAACCTAACCCTAGCCCGAACCCTAACCCTAACATTTCCCCGAAGCCTTCCCCTCACCCGTCCCCTAATCCTAACCCGTACCCTCACACTAACCCGCCCCCTAACACGTTCGCTCCCCCTAAACCGTTGTCGTACCCTCACCTGGACCCTAAACCTTCCCCGTCCCCTAACCCTAACCCTAGCCCGAACCCTAACCCTAACCCTTCCCCGAAGCCTTCCCCTCACCCCTCCCCTAATCCGAACCCGTACGCTCACACTAACCCACGCCCTCACATGTACGCTCCCCCTAAACCGTTGTCGAACCCTCACCTGGCCCCTAAACCGTCCCCGTCCCCTAACCCTAACCCTAGCCCGAACCCTAACCCTAACCCTTCCCCGAAGCCTTCCCCTCACCTGTCCCCTAATCCTAACCCGTACGCTCACCTAACCCCCGCCCGCACACGTACGCTCCCCCTAAAGCGTTGTCGTACCCTCACCTGGATTCGAAACCGTCCTCGTCCCCTAGCCCTAACACTAGCCCGAACACTAACCCTAACCCTTCCCCGAAGCCTTCCCCTCACCCGTCCCCTAATCCTAACCCGTACGCTCACACTAACCCGTGCCCTCACACGTACGCTCCCCCTAAACTGTTGTCGTACCCTCACCTGGACCCTAAACCTTCCCCATCCCCTAACCCTAACCATAGCCCGAACCCTAAACCTAACCCTCTCCCGAAGCCTTCCCCTCACACACCCCTAATCCTAACCCATACGCTCACACTATCTCACGCCCTCACACGTACGCTCCCCCTAAAGCGTTGTCGTACCCTCACCTGGACCATAAATTTTCCCCGTCCCCTAACCCTAACCCTAGCCCGAACCCTATCCCTAAACCTTCCCCGAAGCCTTCCCCTCACCCATCCCCTAATCCTAACCACTACGCTCACACTAACCCGCGCCCTCACACGTACGCTCCCCCTAAACCGATGTCGTACCCTCACCTGGACCCTAAACCGTCCCCGTCCCCTAACCCTAACCCTAGCCAGAACCCTAACCCTAACCCTTCTCCGAACCCTTCCCCTCACCTTTCCCCTAATCCTAACCCGTACGCTCACACTAATCCGTGCCCTCACACGTACGATCCCCCTAAACAGCTGTCGTACCCTCAACTGGACCCGAAACCGTCCCCGTCCCCTAACCCTAACCCTAGCCCAAACCCTAACCCTAACCCTTCCCCAAAGCCTTCCCCTCACCCGTCCCCTAATCCTAACCCGTACGCTCACACTAACCCGCACCCTCAAACGTACGCTCCCCCTAATGCGTTGTCGTACCCTCACCTGGACCCTAAACCGTTCCCGTCCCCTAATTCTAAACCTAGCTCGAATCCTAACCCTAACACTTCCCCGAAGCCTTCCCCTCACCTGTCCCCTAATCCTAACCCGTACGCTCACACTAACCCGTGCCCTCACACGTACGCTCCCCCTAAACCTTTGTCGTACCATCACCTGGACCCTAAACCGTCCCCGTCCCCTAACCCTAACCCTAACACTTCCCCGAAGCTTTCCCCTCACCCGTCCCCTAATCCTAACCCGTACGCTCACACTAACACGCGCCCTCACACGTTCGCTCCCCCTAAACCGCTGACGTACCCTCACCTGGACCCTAAACCGTCCCCGTCCCCTAACCCTAACCCTAGTCCGAACCCTAACCCTAACCCTTCCCCGAAGCCTTCCCCTCACCCGTCCCCTAATCCTAACCAGTACGCTCACACTAACCCGAGCCCTCACACGTACGCTCCCCCTAAATCGTTGTCGTACCCTCACCTGGACCCCAAACCGTACCCATCCCCTAACCGTAAACCTAGCCCGAATCCTATCCCAAACCCTTCCCTGAAGCCTTCCCCTCACCCGTCCCCTAATCCTAACCCGTACGATCACACTAACCCACGCCCTCACACGTACGCTCCCCCTAAACAGCTGTCGTACACTCAACTGGACCCGAAACCGTCCCCGTCCCCTAACCCTAACCCTAGCCCAAACCCTAAACCTAACCCTTTCCCAAAGCCTTCCCCTAACCCGTCCCCTAATCCTAACCCATACGCTCACACTAACCCGCACCCTCAAACGTACGCTCCCCCTAATGTGTTGTTGTACCCTCACCTGGACCCTAAACCTTTCCCGTCCCCTAACCCTAAACCTAGCTCGAAACCTAACCCTAAGACTTCCCCGAAGCATTCCCCTCACCCGTCCCCTAATCCTAACCCGTACACTCACACTAACCCGCGCTCTCACACGTACGCTCCCCCTAAACCGTTGTCGTACCCTCACCTTGACCCTAAACCGTACCCGTCCCCTAACCCTAACCCTAGCCCGAACCCTAACCCTAACTCTTCCCCGAAACCTTCCCCTCACCCGTCCCCTAATTCTAACCCGTACGCTCACACTAACCCGCGCCCTTACATGTACGCTCCCCCTAAAGCATTGTCGTACCCTCACCTGGACCCTAAACCGTCCCCGGCCCCTAACCCTATCCCTAGCCCGAAACATAACCTTAACACTTCCCCGAAGCCTTCCCCTCACCCGTCCCCTAATCCTAACCCGTACGCTCACACTAACCCGCGCCATCACACGTACGCTCCCCCTAAACAGCTGTCATACCCTCACCTGGACCCTAAACCGTCCCCGTCCCCTAACCCTAACCCTAGCCCGAACCCTATCCCTAACCCTTCCCCGAAGCCTTCCCCTCACCCGTCCCCTAATCGTAAACCATACGCTCAGACTAACCCACGCCCTCACACGTACGCTCCCCCTAAACTGCTGTCGTACCCTCAACTGGACCCGAAACCGTCCCCATCCCCTAACCCTAACCCTAGCCCGAACCCTAACCCTAACCCTTCCCAGAAGCCTTCCCCTAACCCGTCCCCTAATCCTAACACGTACGCTCACACTAACCCGTGCCCTCACACGTAAGCTCCCCCTAAACCGTTGTCGTACCCTCACCTGGACCGTAAACCGTCCCCGTCCCCTAACCCTAATCCTAACCCGAACCCTAAACCTAACCCTTCCCCGAAGTCTTCCCCTCAGCCGTCCCCTAATCCTAACCCATACGCTCACACTAACCAGCGCCCTCACACGTACGCTACCCCTAAAGCGTTGTCGTACCCTCACCTGGACCCTAAACCGTCCCCGTCCCCTAACCCTAACCCTAGCCCGAACCCTAACCCTAACCCTTCCCCAAAGCCTTCCCCTAACCCATCCCCTAATCCTAACCCGTACCCTCACACTAACCCACGCCCTCATAAGTTCGCTCCCCCTAAACCGTTGTCGTACCCTCACCTGGACCCTAAACCGTCCCCGTCCCCTATCCCTAACCCTAGCCCAAACCCTAACCCTAACCCTTCCCCGAAGCTTTCCCCTCACCGCTCCCCTAATCCTAACCCGTACGCTCACACTAACCCGCGCCCTCACACATACGCTCCCCCTAAACCGTTGTCGTACCCTCACCTGGCCCCTAAACCGTCCCCGTCCCCTAACCCTAATCCTAGCCCGAACCCGAACCCTAACCCTTCCCCGAAGCCTTCACCTCACCCGTCCCCTAATCCTAACCCGTAAGCTCACACTAACCCGCGACCTCACATGTACGCTCCCCCTAAACCGTTGTCGTACCCTCACCTGGACCCTAAACCGTCCCCGTCCCCTAACCCTAACCCTAGCCCGAACCCTAACCCTAAACCTCCCCCGAAGCCTTCCCCTCACACACCTCTAATCCTAACCCGTACGCTCACACTAACTTACTCCCTCACACGTACGCTCCCCCTAAAGCGTTGTCGTACCCTCACCTGGACCATAAATTATCCCCGTCCCCTAACCCTAACCCTAGCCCGAACCCTATCCCTAAACCTTCCCCGAAGCCTTCCCCTCACCCGTCCCCTAATCCTAACCCGTACGCTCACACTAACCCGCGCCCTCACACGTTCGCTCCCCCTAAACCGCTGACGTACCCTCACCTGGACCCTAAACCGTCCCCGTCCCCTAACCCTAACCCTAGCCCGAACCCTAACCCTAACACTTCCCCGAAGCCTTCCCCTCACCCGTCCCCTAATCCTAACCAGTACGCTCACACTAACCCACGCCCTCACACGTACGCTCCCCCTAAACCGTTGTCGTACCCTCACCTGGACCCTAAACCGTCCCCGTCCCCTAACCCTAACCCTAGCCTGAACCCTAACCCTAACACTTCTCCGAAGCCTTCCCCTCACCCGTCCCCTAATCCTAACCCGTACGCTCACACTAACCCGCGCCCTCACACGTACGCTACCCCTAAACCGTTGTCGTACCCTCACCTGAACCATAAACCGTCCCCGTACCCTAACCGTAACCCTAGCCCGAATCCTATCCCTAACACTTCCCTGAATCCTTCCCCTCTCCCGTCCCCTAATCCTAACCCGTACGCTCACACTAACCCACGCCCTCACACGTACGCTCCCCCTAAACAGCTGTCGTACCCTCAACTGGACTCGAAACCGTCCCCGTCCCCTAACCCTAACCCTAGCCGGAACCCTAAACCTAACCCTTCCCCGAAGCCTTCCCCTCACCCGTCCCCTAATCCTAACCCGTACGCTCAAACTAACCCGTGCCCTCACACGTACGCTCCCCCTAAACCGTTGTCGTACCCTCACCTGGACCGTAAACCTTCCCCGTCCCCTAACCCTAACCCTAACCCGAACCCTAACCTTAACACTTCCCCGAAGCCTTTCCCTCACCCACCCCTAATCCTAACCCGTACGCTCACACTAACTCACGCCCTCACACGTACGCTCCCCCTAAATCGTTGTCGTACCCTCACCTGGACCCTAAACCGTCCCCGTCCCCTAACCCTAACCCTAGACCAAACCCTAACCCTAACCCTTCCCCAAAGCCTTCCGCTCACCCCTCCCCTAATCCTAACCCGGACTCTCACACTAACCCGCGCCCTCACACATACGCTCCCCCTAAACTGTTGTCGTACCCGCACCTGGCCCCTAAACCGTCCGCGTCCCCTAACACTAACCCTAGCCCAAACCCTAACCCTAACCCTTCCCCGAAGCCTTCCCCTCACCCGTCCCCTAATTCTAAACCGTACGCTCACACTAAACCGCGCCCTCACATGTACGCTCCCGCTAAAGCGTTGTCGTACCCTGACCTGGACCCTAAACCGTCCCCGTCCCCTAACCCTAACCCTAGCCCGAACCCTAACCCTAACCCTTCCCCGAAGCCTTCCCCTCACCCGTCCCCTAATCCTAACCCGTACGCTCACACTAACCCGAGCTCTCACACGTACGCTCCCCCTAAACCGCTGTCGTACCCTCATCTGGACCCTAAACCGTCCCGTTCCCTAACCCTAACCCTAGCCCGAACCCTAACCCTAACCCTTCCCAGAAGTCTTCCCCTAACCCTTCCCCTAATCCTAAACCGTACGCTCACACTAACCCACGCCCTCACACTTACGCTCCCCCTAAACAGTTGTTGTACGCTCACCTGGACCCTAAACCCTCCCCGTCCCCTAACCCTAACCCTAGCCCGAACCCTAACCCTAACCCTTCCCCGAAGCCTTCCCCTCACCCGTCCCCTAATCCTAACCCGTACGCTCACACTAACCCGAGCTCTCACACGTACGCTCCCCCTAAACCGCTGTCGTACCCTCACCTGGACCCTAAACCGTCCCGTTCCCTAACCCTAACCCTAGCCCGAACCCTAAACCTAACCCTTCCCAGAAGCCTTCCACTAACCCTTCCCATAATCCTAAACCGTACGCTCACACTAACCCACGCCCTCACACGTACGCTCCCCCTAAACAGTTGTTGTACGCTCACCTGGACCCTAAACCGTCCCCGTCCCCTAACCATAACCCTAGCCCGAACCCTAACCCTAACCCTTCCCCGAAGCCTTCCCCTTACCCGTCCCCTAATCCTCACCCGTAAGCTCACACTAACCCGCGCCCTCACATGTACGCTTCCCCTAAACCGCTGTCGTACCGTCAACTGGACCCGAAACCGTCCCCATCCCCTAACCCTAACCCTAGTCCGAACCCTAACCCTAACCCTTCCCCAAAGCCTTCCCCTCACCCGTCCCCTAATCCTAACCCGTACGCTCACACTAACCCAGGCCCTCACACGCATGCTCCCCCTAAAGCGTTGTCGTACCCTCACCTGGACCCTAAACAGTCCCTGTTCCCTAACCCTAACCCTAGCCCGAACCCTAACCCTAACCCTTCCCCGAAGCCTTCCCCCCACCCGTCAGCTAATCCTAACCCGTACCCTCACACTAACGCACGCCCTCACACGTACGCTACCCCTAAAGCGTTGTCGTACCCTCACCTGGACCCTAAACCGTCCCCGTCCCCTAACCCTAACCCTAGCCCGTACCCTAACCCTAACCCTTGCCCAAAGCCTTCCCCTAACCCGTCCCCTAATCCTAACCCGTACGCTCACACTAACCCGCGCCCTCAAAAGTACGCTCCCCGTAAAGCGTTGTCATACCCTCACCTGGACCCTAAACCGTTCCCTTCCCCTAACCCTAAACCTAGCCCGAATCCTAACCCTAACACATCCCCGAAGCCTTCCCCTCACCCGTCCCCTAATCCTAAACCGTACGATCACACAAACCCGCGCCCTCACACGTACGCTCCCCATAAACTGCTGTCGTATACTCAACTGGACCCGAAACCGTCCCCGTCACCTAAAACTAATCCTAGCCCGAACCGTAACCCTAACCCTTTCCCGAAGCCTTCCCCTCACCCGTCCCCTAATCCTAACCCGTACGCTCACACTAACCCGCGCCCTCACACGTACGCTACCCCTAAACCGTTGTCGTACCCTCACCTGAACCCTAAACCGTCCCCGTACCCTAACCGTAACCGTAGCCCGAATCCTATCCTTAATACTTCCCTGAAGCCTACCCCTCACCCGTCCCCTAATCCTAACCCGTACGCTCACACTAACCCACGCCCTCACACGTACGCTCCCCATAAACAGCTGTCGTACCCTCAACTGGACTCGAAACCGTCCCCGTCCCCTAACCCTAACCCTAGCCAGAACCCTAAACCTAACCCTTCCCCGAAGCCTTCCCCTCACCCGTCCCCTAATCCTAACCCGTACGCTCAAACTAACCCGTGCCCTCACACGTATGCTCCCCCTAAACCGTTGTCGTACCCTCACCTGGACCGTAAACCTTCCCCGTCCCCTAACCCTAACCCTAACCCGAACCCTAACCCTAACACTTCCCCGAAGCCTTCCCCTCACCCACTCCTAATCCTAACCCGTACGCTCACACTAACTCACGCCCTCACACGTACGCTCCCCCTAAAGGGTTGTCGTACCCGCACCTGGACCCTAAACAGTACCCTTCCCCTAACCCTAACCATAGCCCGAATCCTAATCCTTACACTTCCCCGAAGCCTTCCCCTCACCCGTCTCCTAATCCTAACCCGTACGCTCACACTAACCCGTGCCCTCACACGTACGCTCCCCCTAAACCGTTGTCGTACCCTCACCTGGACCCTAAACCGTCCCCGTCCCCTTACGCTAACCCTAGCCCAAACCCTAACCCTAACCCTTCCCCGAAGCCTTCCCCTCACCCACCCCTAATCCTAACCCGTACGCTCACACTAACTCACGCCCTCACACGTACGCTCCCCCTAAAGTTTTGTCGTACCCTCACCTGGACCCTAAACTGTCCCCATCCCCTAACCCTAACCCTAGCCTGAAACCTAACCCTAACCCTTCCCCGAAGCCTTCCCCTCACCCGTCCCCTAATCCTAACCCGTACGCTCACACTAACCCACGCCCTCACACGTTCGCTCCCCCTAAACCGCTGACGTACCCTCACCTGGACCCTAAACCGTCTCTGTCCCCTAACCCTAACCCTAGCCCGAACCCTAACCCTAACCCTTCCCCGAAGCCTTCCCCTAACCCGTCCCCTAATCCTAACCCGTAGGCTCACACTAACCCGCGCCCTCAAAAGTACGCTCCCCGTAAAGCGTTGTCATACCCTCACCTGGACCCTAAACCGTTCCCTTCCCCTAACCCTAAACCTAGCCCGAATCCTAACCCTAACACTTCCCCGAAGCCTTCCCCTCACACGTCCCCTAATCCTAAACGGTACGCTCACACTAACCCGCGCCCTCACACGTACGCTCCCCCTAAACTGCTGTCGTATCCTCAACTGGACCCGAAACCGTCTCCGTCACCTAAACCTAACTCTAGCCCGAACCCTAACCCTAACCCTTCCCCGAAGCCTTCCCCTCACCCGTCCCCTAATCCTAACCCGTACGCTCACACTAACCCGTGCCCTCACACGTACGCTCCCCCTAAACCGTTGTCTTACCCTCACCTGGACCGTAAACCCTCCCCGTCCCCTAACCCTAACCCTAACCCGAACCCTAACCCTAACCCTTCCCCGAAGCCTTCCCCTCACCCACCCCTAATCCTAACCCGTACGCTCACACTAACTCACGCCCTCACACGTACGCTCCCCCTAAAGCGTTGTCGTACCCTCACCTGGACCCTAAACCGTCCCCGTCCCCTAACCCTAACCCTAGCCCGAACCCTATCCCTAACCCTTTCCCGAAGCCTTCCCCTCACCGTCCCCTAATCCTAAACCATACGCTCACACTGACCCACGCCCTCACACGTACGCTCCCCCTAAACCGTTATCGTACCCTCACCTGGACCCTAAACCGTCCCCGTCCCCTAACCCTAACCCTAGCCCGATCCCTATCCCTAACCCTTCCCCGAAGCCTTCCCCTCACCGTCCCCTAATCCTAAACCATACGCTCACACTAACCCGTGCCCTCACACGTACCCTCCCCCTAAACCGCTGTCGTAGCCTCAACTGGACCCGAAACCGTCCCCGTCCCCTAACCCTAACCCTAGCCCGAACCCTAACCCTAAACCTTCCCCGAAGCCTTCCCCTCACCTGTCCCCTAATCCTAACCCGTTCGCTCACACTAACCCACGCCCTCACACGTACGCTCCCCCTAAAGCGTTTTCGTACCCTCACCTGGACCCTAAACCGTCCCCGTCCCCTAACCGTAACACTAGCCAGAACCCTAACCCTAACACTTCACCGAAGCCTTCCCCTCATCCGTCCCCTAATCCTAACCCGTACGCTCACACTAACCAGCGCCCTCACACGTACGCTCCCCCTAAACCGTTGTGGTACCCTCAACTGGACCCTAAACAGTCCCTGTTCCCTAACCCTAACCCTAGCCCGAACCCTAACCCTTACCCTTCCCGAAGCCTTCCCCTCACCCGGCACCTAATCCTAACCCGTACCCTCACACTAATCCGCGCCCTCACACGTACGCTCCCCCTAAACCGTTATCGTACCCTCACCTGGACCCTAAACCGTCCTCGTCCCCTAACCCTAACCCTAGCCCGAACCCTATCCCTAACCCTTCCCGGAAGCCTTCCCCTCACCGTCCCCTAATCCTAAACCATACGCTCACACTAACCCGTGCCCTCACACGTACCCTCCCCCTAAACCGCTGTCGTAGCCTCAACTGGACCCGAAACCGTCCCCGTCCCCTAACCCTAACCCTAGCCCGAATCCTATCCCTAACCCTTCCCTGAAGCCTTCCCCTCACCCATCCCCTAATCCTAAACCGTACGCTCACACTAACCCACGCCCTCACACGTACGCTCCCCCTAAAGCGTTGTCGTACCCTCACCTGGACCCTAAACCGTCCCCGTCCCCTAACCGTAACCCTAGCCCGAACCCTAACCCTAACACTTCCCCGAAGCCTTCCCCTCACCCGTCCCCTAATCCTAACCCGTACGCTCACACTAACCAGCGCCCTCACACGTACGCTCCGACTAAACCGCTGTCGTACCCTCACCTGGACCCTAAACAGTCCCCGTCCCTAACCCTAACCCTAGCCCGAACCCTAACCCTAACCCTTCCCCAAAGCCTTCCCCTCACCCGTCCCCTAATCCTAACCCGTACGCTCACACTAACCCGTGCCCTCACATGTACGCTCCCCCTAAACCGTTGTCGTACCCTCAACTGGACCCTAAACCGTCCCCGTCCCCTAACCCTAACCCTAACCTGAACCCTAACCCTAACCCTTCCCCAAAGCCTTCCCCTCACCCACCCCTAATCCTAAGCCGTACGCTCACACTAACTCACGCCCTCACACGTACGCTCCACCTAAAGTGTTGTCGTACCCTCACCTGTACCCTAAACCGTCCCCGTCCCCTAAACCAAACCCTAGCCCGAACCCTAACACTAACCCTTCCCCGAAGCCTTACCCTCACCCGTAACCGAATCCTAACCCGTACGCACACACTAACCCGTACCCTCACACGTTCGCTCCCCCTAAACCGCTGACGTACCCTCACCGGGACCCTAAACCTTCCTCGTCCCATAACCCTAATCCTAGCCCGAACCCTAACCCTAACCCTTCCCCGAAGCCTTCCCCTCACCCGTCCGCTAATCCTAACCACTACGCTCACACTAACCCACGCCCTCACACGTACGCTCACCCTAAACCGTTGTCGTACCCTCACCTGGACCCTAAACCGTCCCCGTCCCCTAACCCTAACCCTAGCCTGAACCCTAACCCTAACCCTTCTCCGAAGCCTTCCCCTCACCCGTCCCCTAATCCTAACCCGTACGCTCACACTAACCCGCGCCCTAACACGTACGCTACCCCTAAACCGTTGTCGTACCCTCACCTGGAACCTAAACCGTCCCCGTAACCTAACAGTAACCCTAGCCCGATCCCTATCCCTAACACTTCCCTGAATCCTTCACCTCACCCGTCACCTAATCCTAACCCATACGCTCACACTAACCCGCGCCCTCACACGTACGCTCCCCCAAACAGCTGACGTACCCTCAACTGGACCCAAAACCGTCCCCGTCCCCTAGCCCTAACCCTAGCACGAACCCTAACCCTAACCCTTCCCCGAAACCTTCCCCTCACCCGTCCCCTAATCCTAACCCGTACGCTCACACTAACCCGTGCCCTCACACGTACGCTCCCCCTAAACCGTTGTCGTACCCTCACCTGGACCCTAAACCGTCCCCGTCCCCTAACCCTAACCCTAACCTGAACCCTAACCCTAACCCTTCCCCGAAGCCTTCCCCTCACCCACCCCGAATCCTAACCCGTACGCTCACACTAACCCGCGCCCTCACACGTTCGCTCCCCCTAAACCGCTGACGTACCCTACCTGTAACCTAAACCGTCCCCGTCCCCTAACCCTAACCCTAGCACGAACCCTAACCCTAACCCTTCCCCGAAGCCTTCCCCTCACCCGTCCCCTACTCCTAACCAGTACGCTCACACTAACCCGCGCCCTCACACGTACGCTCCCCCTAAACCATTGTCGTACCCTCACCTGGACCCTAAACCGTCTCTGTCCCCTAACCCTAACCCTAGCCCGAACCCTAACCCTAACCCTTCCCCGAAGCCTTCCCCTCACCCGTCCCCTAATCCTAACCCGTACGCTCACACTAACTCACGCCCTCACACGCACGCTCCCCCTAAAGTGTTGTCGTACCCTCACCTGGATCCTACACTGTCCCCGTCCCCTAACCCTAACCCTAGCCAGAACCCTAACCCTAACCCTTCCCCGAAGCCTTCCCCTCACCCACCCCTAATCCTAACCCGTACGCTCCCAGTAACTCACGCCCTCACACGTACGCTCCCCCTAAACCGTTGTGGTACCCTCAACTGGACCCTAAACAGTCCTGTTCCCTAACCCTAACCCTAGCCCGAACCCTAACCCTTACCCTTCCCCGAAGCCTTCCCCTCACCTGTCACCTAATCCTAACCAGTAACCTCACACTAACGCACGCCCTCACACGTTCGCTCCCCCTAAACCGTTGTCGTACCCTCACCTGGACCCTAAACCGTCCCCGTCCCCTAACCCTAACCCTAGCCCGAACCCTAAAACTAACACTTCCCGAAGCCTTCCCCTCACCCGTCCCCTAATCCTAACCGGTACGCTCACACTAACCCGCGCCCTCACACGTACGCTCCCCCTAAACCGTTATCGTACCCTCACTTGGCCCCTAAACCGTCCCCGTCCCCTAACCCTAACCCTAGCCCGAACCCTATCCCTAACCCTTCCCCGAAGCCTTCCCCTCACCCGTTCCCTAATCCTAACCCGTACGCTCACACTAAACCGTGCCCTCACACGTACGCTCCCCCTAAACCGTTGTCGTACCCTCACCTGGACCCTAAACATTCCCCTTCCCCTAACCCTAACCCTAGCCCAAACCCTAACCCTAACCCTTCCCCGAAGCCTTCCCCTCACCCACCCCTAATCCTAACCCGTACGCTCACACTAACTCACGCCCTCACACGCACGCTCCCCCTAAAGTGTTGTCGTACCCTCACCTGGATCCTACACTGTCCCCGTCCCCTAACCCTAACCCTAGCCAGAACCCTAACCCTAACCCTTCCCCGAAGCCTTCCCCTCACCCTTCCCCTGATCCTAACCCGTACGCTGACACTAACCCACGCCCTCACACGTTCTCTCCCCCTAAACCGCTGACGTACCCTCACCTGGACCCTAAACCGTCCCCGTCCCCTAACCCTCACCCTAGCCTGAACCCTAACCCTAACCCTTCCCCGAAGCCTTCCCCTCAGCCGTCCCCTAATCCTAACCCGTACGCTCACACTAACCCGCGCCCTCACACGTTCGCTACCCCTAAAGCGTTGTCGTACCCTCACCTGGACCCTAAACCGTCCCCTTCCCCGAAACCTAACCCTAAACCGAACCCTAACCCTAACCCTTCCCCAAAGCCTTCCCCTAACCCGACCCCTAATCCTAACCCGTACACTCACACTAACCCGCGCCCTCAAAAGTAGGCTCCCCCTAAAGCGTTTTTGTACCCTCACCTGGACCCTAAACCGTTCCCGTCCCCTAACCCTAAACCTAGCCCGAATCCTAACCCTAACACTTCCCCGAAGCCTTCCCCTCACCCGTCCCCTAATCCTAACCCGTACGCTCACACTAACCCGCGCCCTCACACATACGCTCCCCCTAAACCGTGGTCCTACCCTCACCTGGACCCTAAACCGTCCCCGTCCCCTAACACTAACCGTAGCCCGAAACCTATCCCTAACACTTCCCCGAAGCCTTCCCCTCACCCGTCCCCTAATCGTAAACCATACGCTCACACTAACCCACGCCCTCACACGTTTGCTCCCCCTAAACCGCTGACGTACCCTCACCTGGACCCTAAACCTTCCCCGTCCGCTAACCCTAACCCTAGCCCGAACCCTAACCCTAACCCTTCCCCGAAGCTTTCACCTCACCCGTCCCCTAATCCTAACCAGTACGCTCACACTAACCCGCGCCCTCACACGTACGCTCCACCTAAACCATTGTCGTACCCTCTCCTGGACCCTAAACCGTCCCCGTCCCCTAACCCTAACCCTAGCCTGAACCCTAAACCTAACCCTTCCCCGAAGCCTTCCCCTCAGCCGTCCCCTAATCCTAACCCGTACGCTCACACTAACCCACGCCCGCACACGTACGCTACCCCTAAACCGTTGTCGTACCCTCACCTGGACCCTAAACCGTCCCCGTCCCCTAACCCTAACCCTAGCCTGAACCCTAACCCTAACCCTTCCCCGAAGCCTTCACGTCACCCGTCACCTAATCCTAACCCGTACGATCACACTACCCACGCCCTCACACGTTCGCTGAACCTAAACCGTTGTCGTACCCTCACCTGGACCCTAAAGTGTCCCCGTCCCCTAACCCTAACCGTAGCCCGAACCCTATCCCTAACCCTTCCCCGAAGCCTTCCCCTCACCCGTCCCCTAATCGTAAACCATACGCTCACACTAACCCACGCCCTCACACGTACGCTCCCCCTAAACTGCTGTCGTACCCTCAACTGGACCCGTAACCGTCCCCGTCCCCTAACCCTAACCCTACCCGTACCCTAACCCTAACCCTTCCCCGAAGCCTTCCCCTCACCCGTCCCCTAATCCTAACCCGTACGCTCACACTAACCCGTGCCCTCACACGTACGCTCCACCTAAACCGTTGTCGTACCCTCACCTGGACCGTAAACCGTCCCCGTCCCCTAACCCTAACCCTAACCCGTACCCTAACCCTAACCCTTCCCCGAAGCCTTCCCCTCACCCACACCTAATCCTAACCCGTACGCTCACACTAACCCGCGCCCTCACACGTTCGCTCCCCCTAAACCGCTGACGTACCCTCACATGGACCCTAAACCGTCCCCGTCCCCTAACCCTAAACCTAGCCAGAACCCTAACCCTAACCCTTCCCCGAAGCCTTCCCCTCACCCGTCCCCTAATCCTACCCAGTACGCTCACACTAACCCGCGCCCTCACACGTACGCTCCCCCTAAAACATTGTCGTACCCTCTCCTGGACCCTAAACCGTCCCCGTCCCCTAACCCTAACCCTAGTCTGAACCCTAACCCTAACCCTTCCTAGAAGCCTTCCCCTCAGCCGTCCCCTAATCCTAAAACGTACGCTCACACTAACCAGCGCCCTCACACGTACGCTACCCCTAAAGCGTTGTCGTACCCTCACCTGGACCCTAAACCGTCCCCGTCCCCTAACCCTAACCCTAGCCCGAACCCTAACCCTAACCCTTCCCCAAAGCCTTCCCCTAACCCGTCCCCTAATCCTAACCCGTACGCTCACACTAACCCGCGCCCTCACACGTACGCTCCCCCTAAACCGTTGTCATACCCTCACCTGGACCCTAAACCGTCCCCGTCCCCTAACCCTAACCCTAGCCCGAACCCTATCCCTAACCCTTCCCCGAAGCCTTCCCCTCACACGTCCCCTAATCCTAAACCATACGATCACACTAAACCGCGCCCTCACACGTACGCTCCCCCTAAACTGCTGTCGTATCCTCAACTGGACCCGAAACCGTCCCCGTCCCCTAACCCTAACCCTAGCCCGAACCCTAACCCTAACAATTCCCTGAAGCCTTCCCCTCACCCGTCCCCTAATCCTAACCCGTACGCTCACACTAACCTGTGCCCTCACACGTATGCTCCCCCTAAACCGTTGTCGTACCCTCACCTGGACCGTAAACCGTCCCCGTCCCCTAACACTAACCCTAACCCGAAACCTAACCCTAACCCTTCCCCGAAGCCTTCCCCTCACCCACCCCTAATCCTAACCCGTACGCTCACACTAACTCACGCCCTCAGACGTACGCTCCTCCTAAAGCGTTGTCGTACCCTAACCTGGACCGTAAACCGTCCCCGTCCCCTAACCCTAACCGTAGCCCGAACCCTAACACTAACCCTTTCCCGAAGCCTTCCCCTCACCCGTCCCCTAATCCTAACCCGTACGCTCACACTAACCCACGCCCTCACACGTACGCTCCCCCTAAACCGCTGTCGTACGTTCAATTGGACCCGAAACCATCCCCGTCCCCTAACCCTAACCGTAGCCCGAACCCTAACCCTAACCCTTCCCCGAAGCCTTCCCGTCACCCGTCCCCTAATCCTAACCCGTACGCTCACACTATCCATCCCGCTCACACGTACGCTGCCCCTAAACCGTTGTCGTACCCTCACCTGGACCCTAAATGGTCCCGGGCCCCTAACCCAAACGCTAGCCCGAACCCTAACCCTAACCCTTCCCCGAAGCCTTCTCCTCACCCGTCCACTAATCCTAACCCGTACGCTCACACTATCCTGCGCCCTCACACGTACGCTCCCCCTAAACCGTTTTCGTACCCTCACCTGGACCCTAAATGGTCCCGGACCCCTAACCCAAACCCTAGCCCGAACCCTAACCCTAACTCTTCCCCGAAGCCTTCCCCTCACCCGTCCCCTAATCCTCACCTGTACGCTCACACTAACCTGCGCCCTCACACGTATGCTCCCCCAAAACAGTTGTCGTACCCTCACATGGACCCTAAACCGTCCCCATCCCCTAACCCTAACCCTAGCCCGAACCCTAACCCTAACCCTTCTCCGAAGCCTTCCCCTCACCCGTCCACTAATCCTAACCCGTACGCTCACACTAACACGCGCCGTCACATGTACGCTCCCCCAAAGCGTTGTCGTACTCTCACCTGGACCCTAAACCGTCCCCGTCCCCTAACCCTAACCCTAGCCCGAACCCTAACCCTAACCCTTCCCCAAAGCCTTCCCCTAACCCGTCCCCTAATCCTAACCCGTACGCTCACACTAACCCGTGCCCTCAAAAGTACGCTCCCCCTAAAGCGTTGTCGTACCCTCACCTGGACTGTAAACCGTTCGCGTCCCCTAACCCTAAACCTAGCCCGAATCCTAACCCTAACACTTCCCCGAAGCCTTCCCCTCACCCGTCCCCTAATCCTAACCCGTACGCTCACACTAACGTGCGCACTCACACGTACGCTCCCCCTAAACCGTTGTCATACCCTCACCTGGACCCTAAACCGTCCCCGTCCCCTAATCCTAACCCTAGCCTGAACCCTATCCCTAACACTTCCCCGAAGCCTTCCCCTCACTGTCCCCTAATCCTAAACCATACGCTCACACTAACCCGCGCCCTCACACGTACGCACCCCCTAAACTGCTGTCGTATCCTCAACTGGACCCGAAACCTTCCCCGTCCCATAACCCTAACCCTAGCCCGAACCCTAACCCTAACAATTCCCCGAAGCCTTCCCCTCACCCATCCCCTAATCCTAACCCGTACGCTCACACTAACCCATGCCCTCACACGTACGCTCCCCCTAAACCATTTTCGTACCCTCACCTGGACCGTAAACCGTCCCCGTCCCCTAACCCTAACCCTAACCCGAACCCTAACCCTAACCCTTCCCCTAAGCCTTCCCCTCACCCACCCCTAATCCTAACCCGTACGCTCACACTAACTCACGCCCTCACACGTTCACTCCCCCTAAAGCGTTGTCGTACCCTCACCTGGACCCTAAACCGTCCCCGTCCCCTAACCCTAACCCTAGCCCGAACCCTATCCCTAAACCTTCCCCGAAGCCTTCCCCTCACCGTCCCCTAATCCTAAACCATACGCACACACTAACCCACGCCCTCACACGTACGCTCCCCCTAAGCTTTGTCGTACCCTCACCTGGACCCTAAACCGTCCCCGTCCCCTAACCCTAATCCTAGTCCAAACCCTAACCCTAACCCTTCCCCGAAGCCTTCCCCTCACCCACCCCTAATCCTAACCCGTACGCTCACACTAACTCACGCCCTCACATGTACGCTCCCCCTAAAGTGTTGTAGTACCGTCACCTGGACCCTAAACTGTCCCCGTCACCTAATCCTAACCCTAGCCTGAACCCTAACCCTAACACTTCCCCGAAGCCTTCCCCTCACCCGTCCCCTAATCCTAACCCGTACGCTCACACTAACCCACGCCCTCACACGTTCGCTCCCCCTAAACCGCTGACGTACCCTCACCTGGACCCTAAACCGTCCCCGTCCCCTAAGCCTAACCCTAGCCCGAACCCTAACCCTAACCCTTCCCTGAAGCCTTCCCCTCACCCGTCCCCTAATCCTAACCCATACGCTCACACTAACCCACGCCCTCACACGTACACTCCCCCTAAACCGTTGTCGTACCCTCATCTGTACCGTAAACCGTCCCCGTCCCATAACCCTTACCCTAGCCGGAACCGTAATCCTGACACATCCCCGAAATCTTCCCCTCACCCGTCCCCTAATCCTAACCCGTACGCTCACACTAAACCGCGCCCTCAAACGTACGCTCCCCCTAAACCGCTGTCGTACCCTCAATTGGACCCGAAACCATCACCGTCCCCTAACCCTAACCGTAGCCCGAACCCTAACCCTAACCGTTCCCCGAAGCCTTCCCGTCACCCGTCCCCTAATCCTAACACGTACGCTCACACTATCCATCCCGCTCACACGTACGCTGCCCCTAAACCGTTGTCGTACCCTCACCTGGACCCTAAATGGTCCCGGGCCCCTAACCCAAACCCTAGCCCGAACCCTAACCCTAACACTTCCCCGAAGCCTTCCCCTCACCCGTCCACTAATCCTAACCCGTAAGCTCACACTATCCTGCGCCCTCACACGTACGCTCCCCCTAAGCCGTTGTCGTACCCTCACCTGGACCCTAAATGGTCCCGGACCCCTAACACAAACCCTAGCCCGAACCCTAACCCTAACCCTTCCCCTAAGCCTTCCCCTCACCCGTCTCCTAATCCTAACCTGTACGCTCACACTAACCTGCGCCCTCACACGTATGGTCCCCCAAAACAGTTGTCGTACCCACACCTGGACCCTAAACCGTCCCCGTCCCCTAACCCTAACCCTAGCCCGAACCCTAACCCTAACCCTTCTCCGAAGCCTTCCCCTCACCCGTCCACTAATCCTAACCCGTACGCTCACACTAACACGCGCCCTCACATGTACGCTCCCCCTAAAGCGTTGTCGTACTCTCACCTGGACCCTAAACCGTCCCCGTCCCCTAACCCTAACCCTAGCCCGAACACTAACCCTAACCCTTCCCCGAAGCCTTCCCCTCACCCGTCCCCTAATCCTAAACCATACGCTCACACTAACCCGCTCCCTCACACGTACCCTCCTTCTAAACCGCTGTCGTAGCCTCAACTGGACCCGAAACCGTCCCCGTCCCCTAACCCTAACCCTAGCCCGAACCCTAACCCTAACACTTCCCCGAAGCCTTCCCCTCACCCGTCCCCCATCCTAAACCGTACGCTCACACTAACTCACGCCCTCACACGTACGCTCCCCCTAAACTTTGTCGTACCCTCACCTGGACCCTAAACCGTCCCCGTCCCCTAACCCTAATCCTAGCCCAAACCCTAACCCTAACCTTTCCCCGAAGCCTTCCCCTCACCCACCCCTAATCCTAACCCGTACGCTCACACTAACTCACGCCCTCACACGTACGCTACCCCTAAAGTGTTGTCGTACCCTCACCTAGCCCCTAAACCGTTCCCGTCCCCTAACCCTATCCCTAGCCCGAACCCTAACCCTAACCCTTCCCCGAAGCCTTCCCCTCACCCGTCCCCTAATCCTAACCCGTACGCTCACACTAACCTGCGCCCTCACATGTACGCTCCCCGTAAACCGCTGTCGTACCCTCACCTGGACCCTAAACCGTCCCCGTCCGTAACCCTAACCCTAGCCCGAACCCTAACCCTAACCCTTCCCCGAAGCCTTCCCCTTACCCGTCCCCTAATCCTAAACCGTAAGCTCACACTAACCCGCCCCCACTCATGTACGCTCCCCCTAAACCACTGTCGTACCCTCAACTGGACCCGAAACCGTCCCCGTCCCCTAACACTAACCCTAGCCCGAACCCTAACCCTAACCCTTCCCCGAAGCCTTCCCCTCACCCGTCCCTTAATCCTAACCCGTACGCTCACACTAACCCACGCCCTCACATGTACGCTCCCCCTAAACAGTTGTCGATCCCTCACCTGGACCCTAAACCGTCCCCGTCCCATAACCCTAACCCTAGCCCGAAACATAACCTTAACCCTTCCCTAAAGCCTTCCACTAACCCGTCCCCTAATACTAACCCGTACACTCACACTAACCCGCGCCCTCACCAGTACGCTCCCCCTAAACCGTTGTAGTACACTCACCTGGACCCTAAACCGTCCCCGTCCCCTAACCCTAACCCTAGCCCGAACCCTAACCCTAACACTTTCCCGAAGCCTTCCCCTCACCCGTCCCCTAATCTTAACCCGTACGCTCACACTAACCCACGCCCTCACACGTACGCTCCCCCTAAACCGCTGTCGTACCCTCACCTGGACCCTAAACCGTCCCCGTCCCTAACCTAACCCTAGCCCGAACCCTAACCCTAACTCTTCCCCGAAGGCTTCCCCTCACCCGTCCCCTAATCCTAACCCGTAAGCTCACACTAACCCGCGCCCTCCCACGTACGCTCCCCCTAAACCGTGTCGTACCCTCACCTGGACCCTAAACCGTCCCCGTTCCCTAACCCTAACCCTAGCCCGAACCCTAACCCTAACCCTTCTCCAAAGCCTTCCCCTAACCCGTTCCCTAATCCTAACCCGTACGCTCACACTAACCCGCACCCTCAAACGTACGCTCCCCCTAATGCGTTGTCGTACCCTCACCTGGACTCTAAACCGTTCCCGTCCCCTAACCCTAAACCTAGCCCGAATCCTAACCCTAACACTTACCCAAAGCCTTCCCCTCACCCGTCCCCTAAACATAACCCGTACGCTCACACTAACCCGGGCCCTCACACGTACGCTCCCCGTAAACCGTTGTGGTACCCTCAACTGGACCCTAAACCGTCCCCGTCCCCTAACCCGAACCCTAACCCGAACCCTAACCCTAAACCTTCCCGGAAGCCTTCCCCTCACCCACCCCTAATCCTAACCAGTACACTCACAATAACTCACGCCCTCACACGTACGCTCCCCCTAAAGCGTTGTCGTACCCTCACCTGGACCCTAAACCGTCCCCATCTCCTAACCCTAACCCTAGCCCGAACCCTAACACTAACCCTTCCCCGAAGCCTTCCCCTCACCCGTCCCCTAAACCTAACCGGTACGCTCACACTAAACCACGCCCTCACACGTTCGCTCCCCCTACACCGCTGACGTACCGTCACATGGACCCTAAACCGACCCCGTCCCCTAACCCTAACCCTAGCCCGAATCCTAACCCTAACCCTTCCCCTAAGCCTTACCCTCACCCGTCCCCTAATCCTAAACCGTACGCTCACACTAACCCGCGCCCTCACACGTACGCTCCCCCTAAACCATTGTCATACCCTCAACTGGACCCTAAACCGTCCCCGTCCCCTAACCCTAACCCTAGCCCGAACCCTAACCCTAACCCTTCCCCGCAGCCTTCCCCTCACCCGTCCCCTAATCCTAACCCATACGCTCACACTAACCCGCGCCCTCACACGTACGCTACCCCTAAACCGTTGTCGTACCCTCACCTGGACCCTAAACCGTCCCAGTCCCCTAACCCTAACCCTAGCCCGAACCCTATCCCTAACACTTCCCTGAAGCCTTCCCCTCACCCGTCCCCTAATCCTAACCCGTACGCTCACACTAACCCGCACCCTCACACGTACGCACCCCCTAAACCGCTGTCGTACCCTCAACTGGACCCGAAACCATCCCCGTCCCCTAACCGTAGCCCGAACCCTAACCCTAACCCTTCCCCAAAGCCTTCCCCTTACCCGTCCCCTAATCCTAATCCGTACGCTCACACTAACCCACGCCCTCAAACGTACACTCCTCCTAAAGCGTTGTCGTACCCTCACCAGGACCCTAAACCGTCCCTGTCCCCTAACCCTAACCCTAGCCCGAAACCTAACCCTAACACTTCCCCGAAGCCTTCCCCTCACCCGTCCCCTAATCCTAAGCAGTACGCTCACACTAACCCGCGCCCTCACACGTACGCTCCCCCTAAACCGTTTTCGTACTCTCACCTGGTCCCTAAACCGTCCCGGTCCCCTAACCCTAACCCTAGCCCGAGCCCTAACCCTAACCCTGCCCCAAAGCCTTCCCCTAACCCCTCCACTAATCCTAACCCGTACGCTCACACTAACCCGCTCCCTCACACGTACGCTCCCCCTAAACCATTGTCGTACCCTCACCTTGACCCTAAACCGTCCCCGAACACTAACCCTAACCCTAGCCCAAACCCTAACCCTAACCCTCCCCCGAAGCCTTCCCCTCACACACCCCTAATCCTAACCCGTACGCTCACACTAACTCACGCCCTCACACGCACGCTCCCCCTAAAGCGTTGTCGTACCCTCACCTGGACCATAAAATGTCCCCGTCCCCTAACCCTAACCCTAGCCAGAACCCTATCCCTAACCCTTCCCCGAAGCCTTCCCCTCACCCGTCCCCTAATCCTAACCCGTACGTTCACACTAACACGCGCCTTCACACATTCGCTCCCCCTAAACCACTGACGTACCCTCACCTGGACCCTAAACCGTCCCCGTCCCCTAACCCTAACCCTAGCCCGAACCCTAACCCTAACCCTTCCCCGAAGCCTTCCCCATAAACCGTCCCCTAATCCTAACCAGTACGCTCACACTAACCCGCGCCCTCACACGTACGCTCCCTCTAAACCATTCTCGTACCCTCTTCTGGACCCTAAACCGTCCCCGTTCCCTAACCCTAACCCTAGCCTGAACCCTAACCCTAACCCTTCCCCGAAGCCTTCCACTCAGCCGTCCCCTAATCCTAACCCGTACGCTCACACTAACCCGCGCCCTCACACGTACGCTACCCCTAAACCGTTGTCGTACCCTCACCTGGACCCTAAACCGTCCCCGTCTCCTAACCCTAACCCTAGCCCGAACCCTAACCCTAACCCTTCCCCAAAGCCTTCCACTCACCCGTCCCCTAATCCTACACCGTACGCTCACACTAACCTGCGCCCTCACATGTACGCTACCCCTAAAGCGTTGTCGTACCCTCACCTGGATCCTAAACCGTCCCCGTCCCCTAACCCTAACCCTAGCCCGAACCCTAACCCTAACCCTTCCCCGAAGCCTTCCCCTCACCCGTCCCCTAATCCTAACCCGTACGCTCACACTAACCCGCACTCTCACACGTACGCTCCCCCTAAACCGCTGTCGTACCCTCACATGGACCCTAAACAGTCCCCGTCCCTAACCCTAACCCTAGCCCGAACCCTATCCCCAACCCTTCCCCGAAGCCTTCCCCTCACCCGTCCCCTAATCCTAACCCGTACGCTCAAACTAACCCGCGCCCTCACACGTACGCTCCCCCTAAACCGTTATCGTACCCTCACCTGGACCCTAAACCGTCCCAGTCCCCTAACCCTAACCCTAGCCCGAACCCTATCCCTAACCCTTCCCCGAAGCCTTCCCCTCACCGTCCCCTAATCCTAAACCATACGCTCACACTAACCCGTGCCCTCACACGTACCCTCCCCCTAAACCGCTGTCGTAGCCTCAACTGGACCCGAAACCGTCCCCGTCCCCTAACCCTAAGCCTAGCCCGAACCCTAACCCTAACCCTTCCCCGAAGCCTTCCCCTCACCCGTCCCCTAATCCTAACCCGTACGCTCACACCAACCCACGCCCTCACACGTACGCTCCCCCTAAAGCGTTGTCGTACCCTCACCTGGACCCTAAAACGTCCCCGTCCCCTAACCGTAACCCTAGCCCGAACCCTAACCCTAACACTTCCCCGAAGCCTTCCCCTCACCCGTCCCTTAATCCTAACCCGTACGCTCACACTAACCAGCGCCCTCACACGTACGCTCCCACTAAACCGCTTTCATTCCCTCACCTGGACCCTAAACAGTCCCCGTCCCTAACCCTAACCCTAGCCCGAACACTAACCCTAACCCTTCCCCAAAGCCTTCCCCTCACCCGTCCCCTAATCCTAACCCGTAAGCTCACACTAACCGGTGCCCTCCCACGTACGCTCCCCCTAAATCGTGTCGTACCCTCACCTGGACCCTAAACCGTGCCCGTTCCCTAACCCTAACCTTAGCCCGAACCCTAACCCTAACCCTTCCCAGAAGCCTTCCCCTAACCCGTCCCCTAATCCTAACCCGTACTCTCACACTAAACCACGCCCTCACACGTACGCTCCCCCTAAACAGTTCTTGTACGCTCACCTGGACCCTAAACCGTCCCCGTCCCCTAACCATAACCCTAGCCCGAAACATAACCTTAACACTTCCCCGAAGCCTTCCCTTAACCCGTCCCCTAATCCTAACCCGTACGCTCACACTAACCCGTGCCATCATACGTACGCTCCCCCTAAACTGCTGTCGTACCCTCAACTGGACCCGAAACCGTCCCCGTCCCCTAACCCTAACCCTAGCCCCAACACTAAACCTAACCCTTCCCCGAAGCGTTCCCCTAACCCGTCCCCTAATCCTAACTCGTACGCTCACACTAAACCGCACCCTCAAACGTACGCTCCCCATAATGCGTTGTCGTACCCTCACCTGGACCCTAAACCGTTCCCGTCCCCTAACCCTAAACCTAGCTCGAATCCTAACCCAAACACTTCCCCGAAGCCTTCCCCTCACCCGTCCCCTAATCCTAACCCGTACGCTCACACTAACCCGCGTCCTCACACGTACGCTCCCCCTAAACCGTTTTCGTACCCTCACCTTGACCCTAAACCGTCCCCGTCCCCTAACCCTAACCCTAGCCCAAACCCTAACCCTAACCATTCCCCGAAGCCTTCCCCTCACCCCTCACCTAATCCTAACACATACGCTCACACTAACACGCGCCCTCACACATACGCTCCCCGTAAACCGTTGTCGTACCCTCACCTGGCCCCTAAACCGTCCCCGTCCCCTAACCTTAACCCTAGCCCGAATCCTAACCCTAACCCTTCCCCGAAGCCTTCCCCTCACCCGTCCCTTAATCCTACACCGTACGCTCACACTAACCCGCGCCCTCACATGTACGCTCCCCCTAAAGCGTTGTCGTACCCTCACCTGGACCCTAAACCGTCCCCGTCCCCTAACCCTAACCCTAGCCCGAACCCTAACCCTAACCCTTCCCCGAAGCCTTCCCCTCACCCATCCCCTAATCCTAACCCGTACGCTCACACTAACCCGTGCTCTCACACGTACGCTCACCCTAAACCGCTGTCGTACCCTCACCTGGACCCTAAACCGTCCCGGTCTCTAACCCTAACCCTAGCCCGAACCCTAACCCTAACCATTCCCCGAAGCCTTCCCGTTACCCGTCCCCTAATCCTCACCCATAAGCTCACACTAACCCGCGTCCTCACATGTACGCTCCCCCTAAACCGTTGTCGTACCCTCAACTGGACCCGAAACCGTCCCCGTCCCCTAACCCTAACCCTAGCACGAACCCTAACCCTAACCCTTCCCCGAAGCCTTCCCCTCACCCGTCCCCTAATCCTAACCCGTACGCTCACACTAACCCACGCCCTCACACGTACGCTCCCCCTAAAGCGTTGTCGTACACTCAAGTGGACCCTAAACCGTCCCCGTCCCCTAACCCTAACCCTAGCCCGAACCCTAACACTAACACTTCCCCGAAGCCTTCCCCTCACCCGTCCCCTAATCCTAACCCGTACGCTCACACTAATCAGCGCCCTCACACGTACCCTCCCACTAAACCGCTTTCGTACCCTCACCTGGACCCTAAACAGTCCCCGTCCCTAACCCTAAACCTAGCCCGAACCCTATCCCTAACCCTTCCCCGAAGCCTTCCCCTCACCCGTCCCCTAATCCTAACCCGTAAGCTCACACTAACCCGCGCCCTCCCACGTACGCTCCCCCTAAACCGTGTCGTACCCTCAACTGGACCCTAAACCGTGCCCATTCCCTAACCCTAACCCTAGCCCGAATCCTAACCCTAACGCTTCCCAGAAGCCTTCCCCTAACCCGTCCCCTAATCCTAACCCGTACGCTCACACTAACCCACGCCCTCACACGTACGCTACCCCTAAACAGTTGTACGCTCACCTGGACCCTAAACCGTCCCCGTCCCCTAACCATAATCCTAGCCCGAAACATAACCTTAACACTTCCCCGAAGCCTTCCCCTCACCCGTCCCCTAATCCTAACCCGTACGCTCACACTAACCCGCGCCATCACACGTACGCTCCCCCTAAACCGTTGTGGTACCCTCAACTGGATCCTAAACAGTCCCTGTTCCCTAACCCTAACCCTAGCCCTAACCCTAACACTTACCCTTTCCCGAAGCCTTCCCCTCACCCACCCCTAATCCTAACCCGTACGCTCACACTAACCCACGCCCGCACACGTACGCTCCCCCTAAACCATTGTCGTACCCTCTCCTGGACCCTAAACCGTCCCCTTCCCCTAACCCTAACCCTAGCCTGAACCCTAAACCTAACCCTTCCCCGAAGCCTTCCCCTCACCGTCCCCTAATCCTAAACCATACGCTCACACTAACCCGCGCCCTCACACGTACGCTCCCCCGAAACTGCTGTCGTATCCTCAACTGGACACGAAACCGTCCCCGTCCCCTAACCCTAACCCTAGCCCGAACCCTAACCATAACCCTTCCCCAAAGCCTTCCCCTAACCCGTCCCCTAATCCTAACCCGTACGCTCAAACTAACCCATGCCCTCAAAAGTACGCTCCCCCTAAAGCGTTGTCGTACCCTCACCTGGACCCTAAACCGTTCCCGTCCCCTAACCCTAAACCTAGCCCGAATCCTAACCCTAACACTTCACCGAAGCCTTCCCCTCACCCGTCCCCTAATCCTAACCCGTACGCTCACACTAACCTGCGCACTCACACGTACACTCCCCCTAAACCGTTGTCATACCCTCACCTGGACCCTAAACGTCCCCGTCCCCTAACCCTAACCCTAGCCCGAACCCTATCCCTAACCCTTCCCCGAAGCCTTCCACTCACCGTTCCCTAATCCTAAACCATACGCTCACACTAACCCGCGCCCTCACTCGTACGCTCCCCCTAAACTGCTGTCGTATCCTCAACTGGACCCGAAACCGTCCCCGTCCCATAACCCTAACCCTAGCCCGAACCCAAACCCTAACAATTCCCCGAAGCCTTCCTCTCACCCGTCCCCTAATCCTAACCCGTACGCTCACACTAACCCTTGCCCTCACACGTACGCTCCCCCTAAACCATTGTCGTACCCTCACCTGGACCGTAAACCGTCCCCGTCCCCTAACCCTAACCCTAACCCGAACCCTAACCCTAAACCTTCCCCGAAGCCTTCCCCTCACCCACCCCTAATCCTAACCCGTACGCTCACACTAACTCACGTCCTCACACGTACGCTCCCCCTAAAGCGTTGTCGTACCCTCACCTGGACCCTAAACCGTCCCCGTCCCCTAACCCTAACCCTAGCCCGAACCCTATCCCTAACCCTTCCCCGAAGCCTTCCCCTCACCGTCCCCTAATCCTAAACCATACGCTCACACTAACCCACGCCCTCACACGTACGCTCCCCCTAAACTTTGTCGTACCCTCACCTGGACCCTAAACCGTCCCCGTCCCCTAACCCTAACCCTAGCCCGAACCCTAACCCTAAACCTTCCCCGAAACCTTCCCCTCACCCGTCCCCTAATCCTAACCCGTACGCTCACACTAACCCACGCCCGCACACGTACGCTGCCCCTAAAACGTTGTCGTACCCTCACCTGGACCCTAAACCGTCCCCGTCCCCTAACCCTAACCCTAGCCCGAACCCTAACCCTAACCCTTCCCCAAAGCCTTCCCCTCACCCACCCCTAATCCTAACCCGTACGCTCACACTAACTCATGCCCTCACACGTACGCTCCCCCTAAAGTGTTGTCGTACCCTCACCTGGACCCTAAACCGTCCCCGTCCCCTAACCCTAACCCTAGCCCAAACCCTAACCCTAACTCTTCCCCGAAGCCTTCCCCTCACCCGTCCCCTAATCCTACCCAGTACGCTCACACTAACCCGCGCCCTCACACGTACGCTCCCCCTAAACCATTGTCGTACCCTCTCCTGGACCCTAAACCGTCCCCTTCCCCTAACCCTAACCCTAGCCTGAACCCTAAACCTAACCCTTCCCCGAAGCCTTCCCCTCACCGTCCCCTAATCCTAAACCATACGCTCACACTAACCCGCGCCCTCACACGTACGCTCCCCCTAAACTGCTGTCGTATCCTCAACTGGACCCGAAACCGTCCCCGTCCCCTAACCCTAACCCTAGACCGAACCCTAACCATAACACTTCCCCAAAGCCTTCCCCTAACCCGTCCCCTAATCCTAAACCGTACGCTCACACTAACCCGTGCCCTCACACGTACGCTCCCCCTAAACCGTTGTCGTACCCTCACCTGAACCCTAAACCGTCCCCGTCCCCTAACCCTAACCCTAGCCCGTACACTAACCCTAACCCTTCCCCGAAGCCTTCACGTCACCCGTCACCTAATCCTAACCCGTACCATCACACTACCCACGCCCTCACACGTTCGCTGCACCTAAACCGTTGTCGTACCCTCACCTGGACCCTAAACCGTCCCCGTCCCCTAACCCTAACCCTAGCCCTAACCCTAACCCTAACACTTCCCCGAAGCCTTCCCCTCACCCGTCCCCTAATCCTAACCCGTACGCTCACACTAACCCGCGCCCTCACACGTACGCTCTCCCTAAACCGTTGTCGTACCCTCACATGGACCCTAAACCGTCCCCGTCCCCTAACCCTAACCCTAGCCCGAACCCTAACCTTAAAACTTCCCCGAAGACTTCCCCTCACCCGTCCTCTAATCCTAACCCGTACGCTCACAGTAATCCGCGCCCTTCCATGTACGCTCCCCCTTAACCGCTGTCGTACCCTCACGTGGACCCTAAACCGTCCCCGTCCCCTAACCCTAACCCTAGCCCGAACCCTAACACTAACACTTTCCCGAAGCCTTCCCCTCACCCGTCACCTAATCCTAAACCGTACGCTCACACTAACCCACGCCCTCACACGTTCGCTCCCCCTAAACCGTTGTCGTACCCTCATCTGGACCGTAAACCGTCCCCGTCCCATAACCCTAACCCTAGCCGGAACCCTAACCCTGACACATCCCCGAAATCTTCCCCTCACCCGTCCCCTAATCCTAACCCGTACGCTCACACTATCCAGCCCGCTCACACGTACGCTGCCCCTAAACCGTTGTCGTACCCTCACCTGGACCCTAAATGGTCCCGGGCCCCTAACCCAAACCCTAGCCCGAACCCTAACCCTAACCCTTCCCCGAAGCCTTCCCCTCACCCGTCCACTAATCCTAACCCGTACGCTCACACTATCCTGCGCCCTCACACGTACGCTCCCCCTAAACCGTTGTCGTACCATCACCTGGACCATAAATGGTCCCGGTCCCCTAACCCAAACCCTAGCCCGAACCCTAACCCTAACACTTCCCCGAAGCCTTCCCCTCACCCGTCCCCTAATCCTAACCTGTACGCTCACAGTAACCTGCGCCCTCACACGTACGCTCCCCCAAAACAGTTGTCGTACCCTCACCTGGACCCTAAACCGTCCCCGTCCCCTATCCCTAACCCTAGCCCGAACCCTAACCCTAACCCTTCTCCGAAGCCTTCCCCTCACCCGTCAACTAATCCTAACCCGTACGCTCACACTAACACGCGCCCTCACATGTACGCTCCCCCTAAAGCGTTGTCGTACTCTCACCTGGACCCTAAACCGTCCCCGTCCCCTAACCCTAACCATAGCCGGAACCCTAACCCTAACCCTTCCCCAAAGCCTTCCCCTCACCCGTTCCCTAATCCTAACCCGTACGCTCACACTATCCTGCGCCCTCACACGTACGCTCCCCCTAAACCGTTGTCGTACCCTCACCTGGACCCTAAATGGTCCCGGACCCCTAACCCAAACCCTAGCCCGAACCCTAACCCTAACACTTCCCCGAAGCCTTCCCCTCACCCGTCCCCTAATCCTAACCCGTACGCTCACACTAACCTGCGCCATCACACGTACGCTCCCCCTAAACCGTTGTCGTACCCTCACCTGTACCCTAAACCGTCCTCGTGCCCAACCCTAACCCTAGCCCGAACCCTAACCCTAACCCTTCCACGAAGCCTTCCCCTCACCCGTCCCCTAATCCTAAACCGTACGCTCACACTAACCCGCGCCCTCACACGTACGCTCCCCGTAAAGCGTTGTCGTACCCTCACCTGGACCCTAAACCGTCCCCGTCCCCTAACCCTAACCCTAGCCCGAACCCTAACCCTGACCCTTCCCCGAAGCCTTCCCCTCACCCGTCCCCTAATCCTAACCCGTACGCCAACACTAACCTGCGCCCTCACACGTACGCTACCCTTAATCCGTTGTCGTACCCTTACCTGGACCCTACACCGTCCCCATCCCCTAACCCTAACCCTAGCCCGAACACTATCCCTAATCCTTCCCCGAAGCCTTCCACTAACCCGTCACCTAATCCTAACCCGTACGCTCCCACTAACCCATGCCCTCACACGTACGCTCCCCCTAAATCGCTGTCGTACCCTCAACTGGACCCGAAACCCTCCCCGTCCCCTAACCCTAACCCTAGCCCGAACCCTAACCCTAACACGTCCCCGAAGCCTTCCCCTCACCCGTCCCCTAATCCTAACCCGTACGCTCACACTAACCCGCGCCCTCACAGGTACGCTCCCCCTAAACCGTTGCCGTACCCTCAATTCGACCCTAAACCGTCCCCGTCCCATAACCCTAACCCTAGCCCGAACCCTAACCCTGACACGTCCCCGAAATCTTCCCCTCACCCGTCCCCTAATCCTAACCCGTACACTCACACTAACCCGCGCCATCACACGTACGCTCCCCCTAAACCGCTGTCGTACCCTCACCTGGACCCTAAACCGTCCCCGTCCCCTAACCATAACCCTAGCCCGAACCCTAACGGTAACCCTTCCCCGAAGCCTTCTCCTCACACGTCCCCTAATCCTAACCCGTACGCTCACACTAACCCGCGCCTTCACACGTACGCTCCCAATAAAGCGTTGTCGTACCCTCACCTGGACCCTAAACCGTCCCCGTCCCCTAACCATAACCCTAGCCCGAACCCTAACCCTAACCCTTCCCCAAAGTCTTCCCCTAACCCGTCCCTTAATCCTAACCCGTATGCTCACACTAACCCGCGCCCTCACACGTACGCTCCCCATAAAGCGTTGTCGTACCCTCACCTGGACGCTAAAACGTCCCCGTCCCCTAACCCTAACCCTAGCCCGAACACTAACCCTAAACCTTCCCCGAAGCCTTCCCCTCACCCGTCGCCTAAACCTAACCCATACGCTCACACTATCCAGCCCACTCACACGTACGCTGCCCCTAAACCGTTGTCGTACCCTCACCTGGACCCTAAATGGTCCCGGGCCCCTAACCCAAACCCTAGCCCGAACCCTAACCCTAACCCTTCCCCGAAGCCTTCCCCTCACCCGTCCACTAATCCTAACCCGTACGCTCACACTATCCTGCGCCCTCACACGTACGCTCCCCCTAAACCGTTGTCGTACCATCACCTGGACCATAAATGGTCCCGGTCCCCTAACCCAAACCCTAGCCCGAACACTATCCCTAATCCTTCCCCGAAGCCTTCCACTCAACCGTCCCCTAATCCTAACCCGTACGCTCCCACTAACCCATGCCCTCACACGTACGCTCCCCCTAAATCGCTGTCGTACCCTCAACTGGACCCGAAACCGTCCCCGTCCCATAACCCTAACCCTAGCCCGAACCCTAACCCTAACACTTCCCCGAAGCCTTCCCCTCACCAGTCCCGTAATCCTAACCCGTACGCTCACACTAACCCGCGCCCTCACAGGTACGCTCCCCCTAAACCGTTGCCGTACCCTCAATTCGACCCTAAACCGTCCCCGTCCCATAACCCTAACCCTAGCCCGAACCCTAACCCTGACACTTCCCCGAAATCTTCCCCTCACCCGTCCCCTAATCCTAACCCGTACACTCACACTAACCCGCGCCATCACACGTACGCTCCCCCTAAACCGCTGTCGTACCCTCACCTGGACCCTAAACCGTCCCCGTCCCCTAACCATAACCCTAGCCCGAACCCTAACACTAACCCTTCCCCGAAGCCTTCCCCTCACCCGTCCCCTAATCCTAACCCGTACGCTCACACTATCCAGCCCGCTCACATGTATGCTGCCCCTAAATCGTTGTCGTAGCCTCACCTTGACCCTAAACCGTCCCCATCCCCTAACCCTAACCCTAGCCCGAACCCTAACCCTAACCATTCCCCGAAGCCTTCCCCTCACCCGTCCCCTAATCCTAAACAGTACGCTCACACTAACCCGCGCCCTCACACGTACGCTCCCCCTAAAGCATTGTCGTACCCTCACCTGGACCCTAAACCATCCCCGTCCCCTAACCCTAACCCTAGCACGAACCCTAACCCTAACGCTTCCCGAAAGCCTTCCCCTCACCCGTCCCCTAATCCTAACCCGTACGCTCACACTAACCTGCGCCCTCACACGTAGGCTACCCTTAATCCGTTGTCGTACCCTTACCTGGACCCTACACCATCCCCGTCCCCTAACCCTAACCCTAGCCCGAACCCTATCCCTAATTCTTCCCCGAAGCCTTCCACTCACCCGTCCCCTAATTCTAACCCGTACGCTCACACTAACCCATGCCCTCACACGTACGCTCCCCCTAAATTGCTGTCGTACCCTTAACTTGACCCGAACCCGTCCCCGTCCCCTAACCCTAACCCTAGCCCGAACCATAACCCTAACCCTTCCCCGAAGCCTTCCCCTGACCCGTCCCCTAATCCTAACCCGTACGCTCACACTAACCCGCGCCCTCACACGTACGCTCCCCCTAAATCGTTGTCGTACCCTCACCTGGACCCTAAATGGTCCCGGGCCCCTAACCCAAACCCTAGCCCGAACCCTAACCCTAACCCTTCCCCGAAGCCTTCCCCTCACCCGTCCACTAATCCTAACCCGTACGCTCACACTATCCTGCGCCCTCACACGTACGCTCCCCCTAAACCGTTGTCGTACCCTCACCTGGACCCTAAATGGTCCCGGACCCCTAACCCAAACCCTAGCCCGAACCCTAACCCTAACCCTTCCCCGAAGCCTTCCCCTCACCCGTCCCCTAATCCTAACCTGTACGCTCACACTAACCTGCGCCCTCACACGTACGCTCCCCCAAAACAGTTGTCGTACGCTCACCTGGACCCTAAACCGTCCCCGTCCCCTCAACCTAACCCTAGCCCGAACCCTAAACCTAACCCTTCTCTGAAGCCTTCCCCTCACCCGTCAACTAATCCTAACCCGTACGCTCACACTAACACGCGCCCTCACATGTACGGTCCCCCTAAAGCGTTGTCGTACTCTCACCTGGATCCTAAACCGTCCCCGTCCCCTAACCCTAACCCTAGCCCGAACCCTAACCCTAACCCTACCCCGAAGCCTTCCCTTCACCCGTCCCCTAATCCTAACCCGTACGCTCACACTAACCGGCGCCCTCACACGTACGCTCCCCCTAAACCTTTGTCGCACCCTCACCTGGACCCTAAACCGTCCCCGTCCCCTAACCATAACCCTAGCACGAACCCTAACCCCAACCCTTCCCCGAAGTCTTCTCCTCACCCGTCCCCTAATCCTAACCCGTACGCTCACACTAACCCGCGCACTCACACGTACACTCCCCGTAAAGCGTTGTCGTACCCTCACCTGGACCCTAAATCGTCCCCGTCCCTTAACCCTAACCCTAGCCCGAACCCTAAGCCTAACCCTTCCCCAAAGCCTTCCCCTAACCCGAGCCTTAATCCTAACCCATACGCTCAAACTAACCCACGCCCTCACACGAACGCTCCCCCTAAAGCGTTGTCGTACCCTCCCCTGGACCCTAAACCGTCCCCGTCCCCTAACCCTAACCCTAGCCCGAACCCTAACGCTAACCCTTCCCCGCAGCCTTCCACTCACACGTCCCCTAATCCTCAGCCGTACGCTCACACTAACCCGCGCCCTCACATGTACGCTCCCCCTAAACCGCTGTCGTACTCTCACCTGGACCCGAAACCGTCCCCGTCCCCTAACCCTAACCCTAGCCCGAACACTAACCCTAATCCTTCCCCGAAGCCTTCCCCTCACCCGTCCCCTAATCCTAACCCGTTCGCTCACACTAACCCGCGCCCTCACACGTATGCTCCCCGTAAAGCGTTGTCGTACCCTCACCTGGACCCTAAACCGTCCCCGTCCCCTAACCCTAACCCTAGCCCGAACCCTAACCCTGACCCTTCCCCGAAGCCTTCCCCTCACCCGTCCCCTAATCCTAACCCGTATGCCAACACTAACCTGCGCCCTCACACGTACGCTACACTTAATCCGTTGTCGTACCCTTACCTGGACCCTACACCGTCCCCATCCCCTAACCCTAACCCTAGCCCGAACACTATCCCTAATCCTTCCCCGAAGCCTTCCACTCAACCGTCCCCTAATCCTAACCCGTACGCTCCCACTAACCCATGCCCTCACACGTACGCTCCCCCTAAATCGCTGTCGTACCCTCAACTGGACCCGAAACCGTCCCCGTCCCATAACCCTAACCCTAGCCCGAACCCTAACCCTAACACTTCCCCGAAGCCTTCCCCTCACCAGTCCCGTAATCCTAACCCGTACGCTCACACTAACCCGCGCCCTCACAGGTACGCTCCCCCTAAACCGTTGCCGTACCCTCAATTCGACCCTAAACCGTCCCCGTCCCATAACCCTAACCCTAGCCCGAACCCTAACCCTGACACTTCCCCGAAATCTTCCCCTCACCCGTCCCCTAATCCTAACCCGTACACTCACACTAACCCGCGCCATCACACGTACGCTCCCCCTAAACCGCTGTCGTACCCTCACCTGGACCCTAAACCGTCCCCGTCCCCTAACCATAACCCTAGCCCGAACCCTAACACTAACCCTTCCCCGAAGCCTTCCCCTCACCCGTCCCCTAATCCTAACCCGTACGCTCACACTATCCAGCCCGCTCACATGTATGCTGCCCCTAAATCGTTGTCGTAGCCTCACCTTGACCCTAAACCGTCCCCATCCCCTAACCCTAACCCTAGCCCGAACCCTAACCCTAACCATTCCCCGAAGCCTTCCCCTCACCCGTCCCCAAATCCTAACCCGTACGCTCACACTAACCCGCGCCCTCACACGTACGCTCCCCCTAAACCGTTCTCGTACGCTCACCTGGACCATAAACCGTCCCCATCCCCTAAACCTAACCCTAGCCCGAACCCTAACCCTAACCCTTCCCCGAAGGCTTCCCCTCACCCGTCCCCCAATCCTAACCCGTACGCTCACACTAACCCGCGCCCTCACACGTACGCTCCCCCTAAACCGTTGTCGTACCCTCACCTGGACCCTAAACCGTCCCCGTCCCCTAACCCTAACCATAGCCCGAACCTTAACACTAACCCTTCCCCGAAGCCTTCCCCTCACCCGTCCCCTAATCCTAACCCGTACGCTCACACTATCCAGCCTGCTCACATGTATGCTGCCCCTAAATCGTTGTCGTACCCACACCTGGACCCTAAACCGTCCCCATCCCCTAACCCTAACCCTAGCCCGAACCCTAACCCTAACCCGTCCCCGAAGCCTTCCCCTCACCCATCCCCTAATCCTAACCCGTACGCTCACACTAACCCGTGCCCTCACACGTACGCTCCACCTAAACCGTTTTCGTACCCTCACCTTGACCCTAAACCGTCCCCATCCCCTAACCTTAACCCTAACCCGAAACCTAACCCTAACCCTTCCCCGAAGCCTTCCACGCACCCGTCCCCTAATCCTATCCCGTACGCTGACACTAACCCGCGCTCTCACAGGTACGCTCACCCTAAACCGTTGTCGTACCCTCACCTGGACCCTAAACCGTCCCCGTTTCCTAACCCTAACCCTAGCCCGAACCCTAACCCTAACACTTCCCCGAAGCCTTCCCCTCACACGTCCCCTAATCATAACCCGTACGCTCACACTAACCCACTTCTTCACACGTACGCTCCCTCTAAACCGTTGTCGTACCCTCACCTGGACCCTAAACCGTCCCCGTCCCCTCACCCTAACCGTAGCCCGAACGCTAAACCTAACACTTCTCCGAAGCCTTCCCCTCACCCGTCAACTAATCCTAACCCGTACGCTCACACTAACACGCGCCCTCACATGTACGCTCCCCCTAAAGCGTTGTCGTACTCTCACCTGGACCCTAAACCGTCCCCGTCCCCTAACCCTAACCCTAGCCCGAACCCTAACCCTAACCCTTCCCCGAAGCCTTCCCCTCACCCGTCCCCTAATCCTAACCCGTACGCTCACACTATCCTGCGCCCTCACACGTACGCTCCCCCTAAACCGTTGTCGTACCCTCACCTGGACCCTAAATGGTCCCGGACCCCTAACCCAAACCCTAGCCCGAAACCTAACCCTAACCCTTCCCCGAAGCCTTACCCTCACCCGTCCCATAATCCTAACCCGTACGCTCACATAACCCATGCCCTCACACGTACGCTCCCCCTAAACCGTTGTGGTACCCTCACCTGGACCCTAAACCGTCCCCGTCCCCTAACCCTAACCCTATCCCGAACCCTAACCCTAACCCTACCCCGAAGCCTTCCCTTCACCCGTCCCCTAATCCTAACCCGTACGCTCACACTAACCGGCGCCCTCACACGTACGCTCCCCCTAAACCTTTGTCGCACCCTCAACTGGACCCTAAACCGTCCCCGTCCCCTAACCATAACCCTAGCACGAACCCTAACCCCAACCCTTCCCCGAAGTCTTCTCCTCACCCGTCCCCTAATCCTAACCCGTACGCTCACACTAACCCACGCCCTCACACGTACACTCCCCCTAAAGCGTTGTCGTACCCTCACCTGGACCCTAAATCGTCCCCGTCCCTTAACCCTAACCCTAGCCCGAACCCTAAGCCTAACCCTTCCCCAAAGCCTTCCCCTAACCCGACCCTTAATCCTAACCCGTATGCTCACACTAACCCACGCCCTCACACGAACGCTCCCCCTAAAGCGTTGTCGTACCCTCACCTGGACCCTAAAACGTCCCAGTCCCCTAACCCTAACCCTAGCCCGAACCCTAACCCTAACCCTTCCCCGCAGCCTTCCACTCACACGTCCCCTAATCCTCAGCCGTACGCTCACACTAACCCGCGCCCTCACATGTACGCTCCCGCTAAACCGCTGTCGTACTCTCACCTGGACCCGAAACCGTCCCCGTCCCCTAACCCTAACCCTAGCCCGAACACTAACCCTAATTCTTCCCCGTAGCCTTCCCCTCACCCGTCCCCTAATCCTAACCCGTACGCTCACACTAACCTGCGCCCTCACACGTACGCTCCCCGTAAAGCGTTGTCGTACCCTCACCTGGACCCTAAACCGTCCCCGTCCCCTAACCCTAACCCTAGCCCGAACCCTAACCCTGACCCTTCCCCGAAGCCTTCCCCTCACCCGTCCCCTAATCCTAACCCGTATGCCAACACTAACCTGCGCCCTCACACGTACGCTACCCTTAATCCGTTGTCGTACCCTTACCTGGACCCTACACCGTCCCCATCCCCTAACCCTAACCCTAGCCCGAACACTATCCCTAATCCTTCCCCGAAGCCTTCCACTCACCCGTCCCCTAATCCTAACCCGTACGCTCACACTAACCCATGCCCTCACACGTACGCTCCCCCTAAATCGCTGTCGTACCCTCAACTGGACCCGAAACCGTCCCCGTCCCCTAACCCTAACCCTAGCCCGAACCCTAACCCTAACACTTCCCCGAAGCCTTCCCCTCACCAGTCCCGTAATCCTAACCCGTACGCTCACACTAACCCGCGCCCTCACAGGTACGCTCCCCCTAAACCGTTGCCATACCCTCAATTCGACCCTAAACGTCCCCGTCCCCTAACCCTAACCCTAGCCCGAACCCTATCCCTAACCCTTTCCCGAAGCCTTCCACTCACCGTCCCCTAATCCTAAACCATACGCTCACACTAACACGTGCCCTCACACGTACGCTCCCCCTAAACTGCTGTCGTATCCTCAACTGGACCCGAAACCGTCCCCGTCCCATAACCCTAACCCTAGCCCGAACCCTAAACCTAACAATTCCCCGAAGCCTTCCCCTCACCCGTCCCCTAATCCTAACCCGTACGCTCACACTAACCCGTGCCCTCACACGTACGCTCCCCCTAAACCGTTGTCGTACCCTCACCTGGACCCTAAACCGTCCCCGTACCCTAACCCTAACCCTAGCCCGTACACTAACCCTAACACTTACCCGAAGCCTTCACGTCACCTGTCACCTAATCCTAACCCATACCATCACACTACCCACGCCCTCACACGTTCGCTGCACCTAAACCGTTGTCGTACCCTCACCTGGACCCTTAACCGTCCACGTCCCCTAACCCTAACCCTAGCCCTAACCCTAACCCTAACACTTCCCCGAAGCCTTCCCCTCACCCGTCCCCTAATCCTAACCCGTACGCTCACACTAACCCGCGCCCTCACACGTACGCTCCCCCTAAACCGTTGTCGTACCCTCACATGGACCCTAAACCGTCCCCGTCCCCTAACCCTAACCCTAGCCCGAACCCTAACCCTAAACCTTCCCCGAAGACTTCCCCTCACCCGTCCCCTAATCCTAACCTGTACGCTCACACTAACCCGCGCCCTCACACCTACGCTCCCCCTAAAGCGTTTTCGTAGCCTCACCTGGACCCTAAACCATCCCCGTCCCCTAATCCTAACCCTAGCCCGAACCCTATCCCTAACACTTCCCCGAAACCTTCCCCTCACACGTCCCCTAATCCTAACCCGTACGCTCACAGTAATCCGCGCCCTTCCACGTACGCTCCCCCTTAACCGCTGTCGTACCCTCACCTGGACCCTAAACCGTCCCCGTCCCCTAACCCTAACCCTAGCCCGAACCCTAACACTAACACTTTCCCGAAGCCTTCCCCTCACCGTCCCCTAATCCTAAACCGTACGCTCACACTAACCCACGCCCTCACACGTTCGCTCCCGCTAAACCGTTGTCGTACCCTCATCTGGACCGTAAACCGTCCCCATCCCATAACCCTAACCCTAGCCGGAACCCTAACCCTGACACATCCCCGAAATCTTCCCCTCACCCGTCCCCTAATCCTAACCCGTACGCTCACACTAACCCACGCCCTCACACGTACGCTCCCCCTAAACCGCTGTCGTACCCTCAATTGGACCCAAAACCATCCCCGTCCCCTAACCCTAACCCTAGCCCGAACCCTAACCGTAACCCTTCCCCGAAGCCTTCCCCTCACCCGTCCCCTAATCCTAACCCGTACGCTCACACTATCCAGCCCGCTCACACGTACGCTGCCCCTAAACCGTTGTCGGACCCTCACCTGGACCCTAAATGGTCCCGGGCCCCTAACCCAAACCCTAGCCCGAACCCTAACCCTAACCCTTCCCCGAAGCCTTCCCCTCACCCGTCCACTAATCCTAACCCGTACGCTCACACTATCCTGCGCCCTCACACGTACGCTACCCCTAAACCGTTGTCGTACCCTCACCTGGACCCTAAATGGTCCCGGACCCCTAACCCAAACCCTAGCCCGAACCCTAACCCTAACCCTTCCCCGAAGCCTTCCCCTCACCCGTCCCCTAATCCTAACCTGTACACTCACACTAACCTGCAGCCTCACACGTACGCTCCCCCAAAACAGTTGTCGTACCCTCACCTGGACCCTAAACCGTCCCCGTCCCCTCACCCTAACCCTAGCCCGAACCCTAAACCTAACACTTCTCCGAAGCCTTCCCCTCACCCGTCAACTAATCCTAACCCGTACGCTCACACTAACACGCGCCCTCACATGTACGCTCCCCCTAAAGCGTTGTCGTACTCTCACCTGGACCCTAAACCGTCCCCGTTCCCTAACCCTAACCCTAGCCCGAACCCTAACCCTAACCCTTCCCCGAAGCCTTCCCCTCACCCGTCCCCTAATCCTAACCCGTATGCTCACACTAACCCACGCCCTCACACGAACGCTCCCCCTAAAGCGTTGTCGTACCCTCACCTGGACCCTAAAACGTCCCAGTCCCCTAACCCTAACCCTAGCCCGAACCCTAAACCTAACAATTCCCCGAAGCCTTCCCCTCACCCGTCCCCTAATCCTAACCCGTACGCTCACACTAACCCGTGCCCTCACACGTACGCTCCCCCTAAACCGTTGTCGTACCCTCACCTGGACCCTAAACCGTCCCCGTCCCCTAACCCTAACTCTAGCCCGTACACTAACCCTAACCCTTCCCCGAAGCCTTCACGTCACCCGTCACCTAATCCTAACCCATACCATCACACTACCCACGCCCTCACACGTTCGCTGCACCTAAACCGTTGTCGTACCCTCACCTGGACCCTTAACCGTCCACGTCCCCTAACCCTAACCCTAGCCCTAACCCTAACCCTAACACTTCCCCGAAGCCTTCCCCTCACCCGTCCCCTAATCCTAACCCGTACGCTCACACTAACCCGCGCCCTCACACGTACGCTCCCCCTAAACCGTTGTCGTACCCTCACATGGACCCTAAACCGTCCCCGTCCCCTCACCCTAACCCTAGCCCGAACCCTAAACCTAACACTTCTCCGAAGCCTTCCCTTCACCCGTCAACTAATCCTAACCCGTACGCTCACACTAACCCACGCCCTCACACGTACGCTCCCCCTAAACCGCTGTCGTACCCTCAATTGGACCCAAAACCATCCCCGTCCCCTAACCCTAACCCTAGCCCGAACCCTAACCCTAACCCTTCCCCGAAGCCTTCCCCTCACCCGTCCCCTAATCCTAACCCGTACGCTCACACTATTCAGCCCGCTCACACGTACGCTGCCCCTAAACCGTTGTCGTACCCTCACCTGGACCCTAAATGGTCCCGGGACCCTAACCCAAACCCTAGCCCGAACCCTAACCCTAACCCTTCCCCGAAGCCTTCCCCTCACCCGTCCACTAATCCTAACCCGTACGCTCACACTATCCTGCGCCCTCACACGTACGCTCCCCCTAAACCGTTGTCGTACCCTCACCTGGACCCTAAATGGTCCCGGACCCCTAACCCAAACCCTAGCCCGAACCCTAACCCTAACCCTTCCCCGAAGCCTTCCCCTCACCCGTCCCCTAATCCTAACCTGTACGCTCACACTAACCTGCAGCCTCACACGTACGCTCCCCCAAAACAGTTGTCGTACCCTCACCTGGACCCTAAACCGTCCCCGTCCCCTCACCCTAACCCTAGCCCGAACCCTAAACCTAACACTTCTCCGAAGCCTTCCCCTCACCCGTCAACTAATCCTAACCCGTACGCTCACACTAACACGCGCCCTCACATGTACGCTCCCCCTAAAGCGTTGTCGTACTCTCACCTGGACCCTAAACCGTCCCCGTCCCCTAACCCTAACCCTAGCCCGAACCCTAACCCTAACCCTTCCCCGAAGCCTTCCCCTCACCCGTCCCCTAATCCTAACCCGTACGCTCACACTATCCTGCGCCCTCACACGTACGCTCCGCCTAAACCGTTGTCGTACCCTCACCTGGACCCTAAATGGTCCCGGACCCCTAACCCAAACCCTAGCCCGAAACCTAACCCTAACCCTTCCCCGAAGCCTTACCCTCACCCGTCCCATAATCCTAACCCGTACGCTCACATAACCCATGCCCTCACACGTACGCTCCCCCTAAACCGTTGTGGTACCCTCACCTGGACCCTAAACCGTCCCCGTCCCCTAACCCTAACCCTAGCCCGAACCCTAACCCTAACCCTACCCCGAAGCCTTCCCTTCACCCGTCCCCTAATCCTAACCCGTACGCTCACACTAACCGGCGCCCTCACACGTACGCTCCCCCTAAACCTTTGTCGCACCCTCAACTGGACCCTAAACCGTCCCCGTCCCCTAACCATAACCCTAGCACGAACCCTAACCTCAACCCTTCCCCGAAGTCTTCTCCTCACCCGTCCCCTAATCCTAACCCGTACGCTCACACTAACCCGCGCCCTCACACGTACACTCCCCCTAAAGCGTTGTCGTACCCTCACCTGGACCCAAAATCGTCCCCGTCCCTTAACCCTAACCCTAGCCCGAACCCTAAGCCTAACCCTTCCCCAAAGCCTTCCCCTAACCCGACCCTTAATCCTAACCCGTATGCTCACACTAACCCACGCCCTCACACGAACGCTCCCCCTAAAGCGTTGTCGTACCCTCACCTGGACCCTAAAACGTCCCAGTCCCCTAACCCTAACCCTAGCCCGAACCCTAACCCTAACCCTTCCCCGCAGCCTTCCACTCACACGTCCCCTAATCCTCAGCCGTACGCTCACACTAACCCGCGCCCTCACATGTACGCTCCCGCTAAACCGCTGTCGTACTCTCACCTGGACCCGAAACCGTCCCCGTCCCCTAACCCTAACCCTAGCCCGAACACTAACCCTAATCCTTCCCCGTAGCCTTCCCCTCACCCGTCCCCTAATCCTAACCCGTACGCTCACACTAACCTGAGCCCTCACACGTACGCTCCCCGTAAAGCGTTGTCGTACCCTCACCTGGACCCTAAACCGTCCCCGTCCCCTAACCCTAACCCTAACCCTGACCCTTCCCCGAAGCCTTCCCCTCACACGTCCCCTAATCCTAACCCGTATGCCAACACTAACCTGCGCCCTCACACGTACGCTACCCTTAATCCGTTGTCGTACCCTTACCTGGACCCTACACCGTCCCCATCCCCTAACCCTAACCCTAGCCCGAACACTATCCCTAATCCTTCCCCGAAGCCTTCCACTCACCCGTCCCCTAATCCTAACCCGTACGCTCACACTAACCCATGCCCTCACACGTACGCTCCCCCGAAATCGCTGTCGTACCCTCAACTGGACTCTAAACCGTTCCCGTCCCCTAACCCTAAACCTAGCCCGAATCCTAACCCTAACACTTACCCAAAGCCTTCCCCTCACCCGTCCCCTAAACATAACCCGTACGCTCACACTAACCCGGGCCCTCACACGTACGCTCCCCGTAAACCGTTGTGGTACCCTCAACTGGACCCTAAACCGTCCCCGTCCCCTAACCCGAACCCTAACCCGAACCCTAACCCTAAACCTTCCCGGAAGCCTTCCCCTCACCCACCCCTAATCCTAACCAGTACACTCACAATAACTCACGCCCTCACACGTACGCTCCCCCTAAAGCGTTGTCGTACCCTAACCTGGACCCTAAACCGTCCCCATCTCCTAACCCTAACCCTAGCCCGAACCCTAACACTAACCCTTCCCCGAAGCCTTCCCCTCACCCGTCCCCTAAACCTAACCGGTACGCTCACACTAAACCACGCCCTCACACGTTCGCTCCCCCTACACCGCTGACGTACCGTCACATGGACCCTAAACCGACCCCGTCCCCTAACCCTAACCCTAGCCCGAATCCTAACCCTAACCCTTCCCCTAAGCCTTACCCTCACCCGTCCCCTAATCCTAAACCGTACGCTCACACTAACCCGCGCCCTCACACGTACGCTCCCCCTAAACCATTGTCATACCCTCAACTGGACCCTAAACCGTCCCCGTCCCCTAACCCTAACCCTAGCCCGAACCCTAACCCTAACCCTTCCCCGCAGCCTTCCCCTCACCCGTCCCCTAATCCTAACCCATACGCTCACACTAACCCGCGCCCTCACACGTACGCTACCCCTAAACCGTTGTCGTACCCTCACCTGGACCCTAAACCGTCCCAGTCCCCTAACCCTAACCCTAGCCCGAACCCTATCCCTAACACTTCCCTGAAGCCTTCCCCTCACCCGTCCCCTAATCCTAACCCGTACGCTCACACTAACCCGCACCCTCACACGTACGCACCCCCTAAACCGCTGTCGTACCCTCAACTGGACCCGAAACCATCCCCGTCCCCTAACCGTAGCCCGAACCCTAACCCTAACCCTTCCCCAAAGCCTTCCCCTTACCCGTCCCCTAATCCTAATCCGTACGCTCACACTAACCCACGCCCTCAAACGTACACTCCTCCTAAAGCGTTGTCGTACCCTCACCAGGACCCTAAACCGTCCCTGTCCCCTAACCCTAACCCTAGCCCGAAACCTAACCCTAACACTTCCCCGAAGCCTTCCCCTCACCCGTCCCCTAATCCTAAGCAGTACGCTCACACTAACCCGCGCCCTCACACGTACGCTCCCCCTAAACCGTTTTCGTACTCTCACCTGGTCCCTAAACCGTCCCGGTCCCCTAACCCTAACCCTAGCCCGAGCCCTAACCCTAACCCTGCCCCAAAGCCTTCCCCTAACCCCTCCACTAATCCTAACCCGTACGCTCACACTAACCCGCTCCCTCACACGTACGCTCCCCCTAAACCATTGTCGTACCCTCACCTTGACCCTAAACCGTCCCCGAACACTAACCCTAACCCTAGCCCAAACCCTAACCCTAACCCTCCCCCGAAGCCTTCCCCTCACACACCCCTAATCCTAACCCGTACGCTCACACTAACTCACGCCCTCACACGCACGCTCTCCCTAAAGCGTTGTCGTACCCTCACCTGGACCATAAAATGTCCCCGTCCCCTAACCCTAACCCTAGCCAGAACCCTATCCCTAACCCTTCCCCGAAGCCTTCCCCTCACCCGTCCCCTAATCCTAACCCGTACGTTCACACTAACACGCGCCTTCACACATTCGCTCCCCCTAAACCACTGACGTACCCTCACCTGGACCCTAAACCGTCCCCGTCCCCTAACCCTAACCCTAGCCCGAACCCTAACCCTAACCCTTCCCCGAAGCCTTCCCCATAAACCGTCCCCTAATCCTAACCAGTACGCTCACACTAACCCGCGCCCTCACACGTACGCTCCCTCTAAACCATTCTCGTACCCTCTTCTGGACCCTAAACCGTCCCCGTTCCCTAACCCTAACCCTAGCCTGAACCCTAACCCTAACCCTTCCCCGAAGCCTTCCACTCAGCCGTCCCCTAATCCTAACCCGTACGCTCACACTAACCCGCGCCCTCACACGTACGCTACCCCTAAACCGTTGTCGTACCCTCACCTGGACCCTAAACCGTCCCCGTCTCCTAACCCTAACCCTAGCCCGAACCCTAACCCTAACCCTTCCCCAAAGCCTTCCACTCACCCGTCCCCTAATCCTACACCGTACGCTCACACTAACCTGCGCCCTCACATGTACGCTACCCCTAAAGCGTTGTCGTACCCTCACCTGGACCCTAAACCGTCCCCGTCCCCTAACCCTAACCCTAGCCCGAACCCTAACCCTAACCCTTCCCCGAAGCCTTCCCCTCACCCGTCCCCTAATCCTAACCCGTACGCTCACACTAACCCGCACTCTCACACGTACGCTCCCCCTAAACCGCTGTCGTACCCTCACATGGACCCTAAACAGTCCCCGTCCCTAACCCTAACCCTAGCCCGAACCCTATCCCCAACCCTTCCCCGAAGCCTTCCCCTCACCCGTCCCCTAATCCTAACCCGTACGCTGAAACTAACCCGCGCCCTCACACGTACGCTCCCCCTAAACCGTTATCGTACCCTCACCTGGACCCTAAACCGTCCCAGTCCCCTAACCCTAACCCTAGCCCGAACCCTATCCCTAACCCTTCCCCGAAGCCTTCCCCTCACCGTCCCCTAATCCTAAACCATACGCTCACACTAACCCGTGCCCTCACACGTACCCTCCCCCTAAACCGCTGTCGTAGCCTCAACTGGACCCGAAACCGTCCCCGTCCCCTAACCCTAAGCCTAGCCCGAACCCTAACCCTAACCCTTCCCCGAAGCCTTCCCCTCACCCGTCCCCTAATCCTAACCCGTACGCTCACACCAACCCACGCCCTCACACGTACGCTCCCCCTAAAGCGTTGTCGTACCCTCACCTGGACCCTAAAACGTCCCCGTCCCCTAACCGTAACCCTAGCCCGAACCCTAACCCTAACACTTCCCCGAAGCCTTCCCCTCACCCGTCCCTTAATCCTAACCCGTACGCTCACACTAACCAGCGCCCTCACACGTACGCTCCCACTAAACCGCTTTCATTCCCTCACCTGGACCCTAAACAGTCCCCGTCCCTAACCCTAACCCTAGCCCGAACACTAACCCTAACCCTTCCCCAAAGCCTTCCCCTCACCCGTCCCCTAATCCTAACCCGTAAGCTCACACTAACCGGTGCCCTCCCACGTACGCTCCCCCTAAATCGTGTCGTACCCTCACCTGGACCCTAAACCGTGCCCGTTCCCTAACCCTAACCTTAGCCCGAACCCTAACCCTAACCCTTCCCAGAAGCCTTCCCCTAACCCGTCCCCTAATCCTAACCCGTACTCTCACACTAACCCACGCCCTCACACGTACGCTCCCCCTAAACAGTTCTTGTACGCTCACCTGGACCCTAAACCGTCCCCGTCCCCTAACCATAACCCTAGCCCGAAACATAACCTTAACACTTCCCCGAAGCCTTCCCTTAACCCGTCCCCTAATCCTAACCCGTACGCTCACACTAACCCGTGCCATCATACGTACGCTCCCCCTAAACTGCTGTCGTACCCTCAACTGGACCCGAAACCGTCCCCGTCCCCTAACCCTAACCCTAGCCCCAACACTAAACCTAACCCTTCCCCGAAGCGTTCCCCTAACCCGTCCCCTAATCCTAACTCGTACGCTCACACTAAACCGCACCCTCAAACGTACGCTCCCCATAATGCGTTGTCGTACCCTCACCTGGACCCTAAACCGTTCCCGTCCCCTAACCCTAAACCTAGCTCGAATCCTAACCCAAACACTTCCCCGAAGCCTTCCCCTCACCCGTCCCCTAATCCTAACCCGTACGCTCACACTAACCCGCGTCCTCACACGTACGCTCCCCCTAAACCGTTTTCGTACCCTCACCTTGACCCTAAACCGTCCCCGTCCCCTAACCCTAACCCTAGCCCAAACCCTAACCCTAACCCTTCCCCGAAGCCTTCCCCTCACCCCTCACCTAATCCTAACACATACGCTCACACTAACACGCGCCCCACACATACGCTCCCCGTAAACCGTTGTCGTACCCTCACCTGGCCCCTAAACCGTCCCCGTCCCCTAACCTTAACCCTAGCCCGAATCCTAACCCTAACCCTTCCCCGAAGCCTTCCCCTCACCCGTCCCTTAATCCTACACCGTACGCTCACACTAACCCGCGCCCTCACATGTACGCTCCCCCTAAAGCGTTGTCGTACCCTCACCTGGACCCTAAACCGTCCCCGTCCCCTAACCCTAACCCTAGCCCGAACCCTAACCCTAACCCTTCCCCGAAGCCTTCCCCTCACCCATCCCCTAATCCTAACCCGTACGCTCACACTAACCCGTGCTCTCACACGTACGCTCACCCTAAACCGCTGTCGTACCCTCACCTGGACCCTAAACCGTCCCGGTCTCTAACCCTAACCCTAGCCCGAACCCTAACCCTAACCATTCCCCGAAGCCTTCCCGTTACCCGTCCCCTAATCCTCACCCATAAGCTCACACTAACCCGCGTCCTCACATGTACGCTCCCCCTAAACCGTTGTCGTACCCTCAACTGGACCCGAAACCGTCCCCGTCCCCTAACCCTAACCCTAGCACGAACCCTAACCCTAACCCTTCCCCGAAGCCTTCCCCTCACCCGTCCCCTAATCCTAACCCGTACGCTCACACTAACCCACGCCCTCACACGTACGCTCCCCCTAAAGCGTTGTCGTACACTCACCTGGACCCTAAACCGTCCCCGTCCCCTAACCCTAACCCTAGCCCGAACCCTAACACTAACACTTCCCCGAAGCCTTCCCCTCACCCGTCCCCTAATCCTAACCCGTACGCTCACACTAATCAGCGCCCTCACACGTACCCTCCCACTAAACCGCTTTCGTACCCTCACCTGGACCCTAAACAGTCCCCGTCCCTAACCCTAAACCTAGCCCGAACCCTATCCCTAACCCTTCCCCGAAGCCTTCCCCTCACCCGTCCCCTAATCCTAACCCGTAAGCTCACACTAACCCGCGCCCTCCCACGTACGCTCCCCCTAAACCGTGTCGTACCCTCAACTGGACCCTAAACCGTGCCCATTCCCTAACCCTAACCCTAGCCCGAATCCTAACCCTAACGCTTCCCAGAAGCCTTCCCCTAACCCGTCCCCTAATCCTAACCCGTACGCTCACACTAACCCACGCCCTCACACGTACGCTACCCCTAAACAGTTGTACGCTCACCTGGACCCTAAACCGTCCCCGTCCCCTAACCATAATCCTAGCCCGAAACATAACCTTAACACTTCCCCGAAGCCTTCCCCTCACCCGTCCCCTAATCCTAACCCGTACGCTCACACTAACCCGCGCCATCACACGTACGCTCCCCCTAAACCGTTGTGGTACCCTCAACTGGATCCTAAACAGTCCCTGTTCCCTAACCCTAACCCTAGCCCTAACCCTAACACTTACCCTTTCCCGAAGCCTTCCCCTCACCCACCCCTAATCCTAACCCGTACGCTCACACTAACCCACGCCCGCACACGTACGCTCCCCCTAAACCATTGTCGTACCCTCTCCTGGACCCTAAACCGTCCCCTTCCCCTAACCCTAACCCTAGCCTGAACCCTAAACCTAACCCTTCCCCGAAGCCTTCCCCTCACCGTCCCCTAATCCTAAACCATACGCTCACACTAACCCGCGCCCTCACACGTACGCTCCCCCGAAACTGCTGTCGTATCCTCAACTGGACACGAAACCGTCCCCGTCCCCTAACCCTAACCCTAGCCCGAACCCTAACCATAACCCTTCCCCAAAGCCTTCCCCTAACCCGTCCCCTAATCCTAACCCGTACGCTCAAACTAACCCATGCCCTCAAAAGTACGCTCCCCCTAAAGCGTTGTCGTACCCTCACCTGGACCCTAAACCGTTCCCGTCCCCTAACCCTAAACCTAGCCCGAATCCTAACCCTAACACTTCACCGAAGCCTTCCCCTCACCCGTCCCCTAATCCTAACCCGTACGCTCACACTAACCTGCGCACTCACACGTACACTCCCCCTAAACCGTTGTCATACCCTCACCTGGACCCTAAACGTCCCCGTCCCCTAACCCTAACCCTAGCCCGAACCCTATCCCTAACCCTTCCCCGAAGCCTTCCACTCACCGTTCCCTAATCCTAAACCATACGCTCACACTAACCCGCGCCCTCACTCGTACGCTCCCCCTAAACTGCTGTCGTATCCTCAACTGGACCCGAAACCGTCCCCGTCCCATAACCCTAACCCTAGCCCGAACCCAAACCCTAACAATTCCCCGAAGCCTTCCTCTCACCCGTCCCCTAATCCTAACCCGTACGCTCACACTAACCCTTGCCCTCACACGTACGCTCCCCCTAAACCATTGTCGTACCCTCACCTGGACCGTAAACCGTCCCCTTCCCCTAACCCTAACCCTAACCCGAACCCTAACCCTAAACCTTCCCCGAAGCCTTCCCCTCACCCACCCCTAATCCTAACCCGTACGCTCACACTAACTCACGTCCTCACACGTACGCTCCCCCTAAAGCGTTGTCGTACCCTCACCTGGACCCTAAACCGTCCCCGTCCCCTAACCCTAACCCTAGCCCGAACCCTATCCCTAACCCTTCCCCGAAGCCTTCCCCTCACCGTCCCCTAATCCTAAACCATACGCTCACACTAACCCACGCCCTCACACGTACGCTCCCCCTAAACTTTGTCGTACCCTCACCTGGACCCTAAACCGTCCCCGTCCCCTAACCCTAACCCTAGCCCGAACCCTAACCCTAAACCTTCCCCGAAACCTTCCCCTCACCCGTCCCCTAATCCTAACCCGTACGCTCACACTAACCCACGCCCGCACACGTACGCTGCCCCTAAAACGTTGTCGTACCCTCACCTGGACCCTAAACCGTCCCCGTCCCCTAACCCTAACCCTAGCCCGAACCCTAACCCTAACCCTTCCCCAAAGCCTTCCCCTCACCCACCCCTAATCCTAACCCGTACGCTCACACTAACTCATGCCCTCACACGTACGCTCCCCCTAAAGTGTTGTCGTACCCTCACCTGGACCCTAAACCGTCCCCGTCCCCTAACCCTAACCCTAGCCCAAACCCTAACCCTAACTCTTCCCCGAAGCCTTCCCCTCACCCGTCCCCTAATCCTACCCAGTACGCTCACACTAACCCGCGCCCTCACACGTACGCTCCCCCTAAACCATTGTCGTACCCTCTCCTGGACCCTAAACCGTCCCCTTCCCCTAACCCTAACCCTAGCCTGAACCCTAAACCTAACCCTTCCCCGAAGCCTTCCCCTCACCGTCCCCTAATCCTAAACCATACGCTCACACTAACCCGCGCCCTCACACGTACGCTCCCCCTAAACTGCTGTCGTATCCTCAACTGGACCCGAAACCGTCCCCGTCCCCTAACCCTAACCCTAGACCGAACCCTAACCATAACACTTCCCCAAAGCCTTCCCCTAACCCGTCCCCTAATCCTAAACCGTACGCTCACACTAACCCGTGCCCTCACACGTACGCTCCCCCTAAACCGTTGTCGTACCCTCACCTGAACCCTAAACCGTCCCCGTCCCCTAACCCTAACCCTAGCCCGTACACTAACCCTAACCCTTCCCCGAAGCCTTCACGTCACCCGTCACCTAATCCTAACCCGTACCATCACACTACCCACGCCCTCACACGTTCGCTGCACCTAAACCGTTGTCGTACCCTCACCTGGACCCTAAACCGTCCCCGTCCCCTAACCCTAACCCTAGCCCTAACCCTAACCCTAACACTTCCCCGAAGCCTTCCCCTCACCCGTCCCCTAATCCTAACCCGTACGCTCACACTAACCCGCGCCCTCACACGTACGCTCTCCCTAAACCGTTGTCGTACCCTCACATGGACCCTAAACCGTCCCCGTCCCCTAACCCTAACCCTAGCCCGAACCCTAACCTTAAAACTTCCCCGAAGACTTCCCCTCACCCGTCCCCTAATCCTAACCCGTACGCTCACAGTAATCCGCGCCCTTCCATGTACGCTCCCCCTTAACCGCTGTCGTACCCTCACGTGGACCCTAAACCGTCCCCGTCCCCTAACCCTAACCCTAGCCCGAACCCTAACACTAACACTTTCCCGAAGCCTTCCCCTCACCCGTCACCTAATCCTAAACCGTACGCTCACACTAACCCACGCCCTCACACGTTCGCTCCCCCTAAACCGTTGTCGTACCCTCATCTGGACCGTAAACCGTCCCCGTCCCATAACCCTAACCCTAGCCGGAACCCTAACCCTGACACATCCCCGAAATCTTCCCCTCACCCGTCCCCTAATCCTAACCCGTACGCTCACACTATCCAGCCCGCTCACACGTACGCTGCCCCTAAACCGTTGTCGTACCCTCACCTGGACCCTAAATGGTCCCGGGCCCCTAACCCAAACCCTAGCCCGAACCCTAACCCTAACCCTTCCCCGAAGCCTTCCCCTCACCCGTCCACTAATCCTAACCCGTACGCTCACACTATCCTGCGCCCTCACACGTACGCTCCCCCTAAACCGTTGTCGTACCATCACCTGGACCATAAATGGTCCCGGTCCCCTAACCCAAACCCTAGCCCGAACCCTAACCCTAACACTTCCCCGAAGCCTTCCCCTCACCCGTCCCCTAATCCTAACCTGTACGCTCACAGTAACCTGCGCCCTCACACGTACGCTCCCCCAAAACAGTTGTCGTACCCTCACCTGGACCCTAAACCGTCCCCGTCCCCTATCCCTAACCCTAGCCCGAACCCTAACCCTAACCCTTCTCCGAAGCCTTCCCCTCACCCGTCAACTAATCCTAACCCGTACGCTCACACTAACACGCGCCCTCACATGTACGCTCCCCCTAAAGCGTTGTCGTACTCTCACCTGGACCCTAAACCGTCCCCGTCCCCTAACCCTAACCATAGCCGGAACCCTAACCCTAACCCTTCCCCAAAGCCTTCCCCTCACCCGTTCCCTAATCCTAACCCGTACGCTCACACTATCCTGCGCCCTCACACGTACGCTCCCCCTAAACCGTTGTCGTACCCTCACCTGGACCCTAAATGGTCCCGGACCCCTAACCCAAACCCTAGCCCGAACCCTAACCCTAACACTTCCCCGAAGCCTTCCCCTCACCCGTCCCCTAATCCTAACCCGTACGCTCACACTAACCTGCGCCATCACACGTACGCTCCCCCTAAACCGTTGTCGTACCCTCACCTGTACCCTAAACCGTCCTCGTGCCCAACCCTAACCCTAGCCCGAACCCTAACCCTAACCCTTCCACGAAGCCTTCCCCTCACCCGTCCCCTAATCCTAAACCGTACGCTCACACTAACCCGCGCCCTCACACGTACGCTCCCCGTAAAGCGTTGTCGTACCCTCACCTGGACCCTAAACCGTCCCCGTCCCCTAACCCTAACCCTAGCCCGAACCCTAACCCTGACCCTTCCCCGAAGCCTTCCCCTCACCCGTCCCCTAATCCTAACCCGTACGCCAACACTAACCTGCGCCCTCACACGTACGCTACCCTTAATCCGTTGTCGTACCCTTACCTGGACCCTACACCGTCCCCATCCCCTAACCCTAACCCTAGCCCGAACACTATCCCTAATCCTTCCCCGAAGCCTTCCACTAACCCGTCACCTAATCCTAACCCGTACGCTCCCACTAACCCATGCCCTCACACGTACGCTCCCCCTAAATCGCTGTCGTACCCTCAACTGGACCCGAAACCCTCCCCGTCCCCTAACCCTAACCCTAGCCCGAACCCTAACCCTAACACGTCCCCGAAGCCTTCCCCTCACCCGTCCCCTAATCCTAACCCGTACGCTCACACTAACCCGCGCCCTCACAGGTACGCTCCCCCTAAACCGTTGCCGTACCCTCAATTCGACCCTAAACCGTCCCCGTCCCATAACCCTAACCCTAGCCCGAACCCTAACCCTGACACGTCCCCGAAATCTTCCCCTCACCCGTCCCCTAATCCTAACCCGTACACTCACACTAACCCGCGCCATCACACGTACGCTCCCCCTAAACCGCTGTCGTACCCTCACCTGGACCCTAAACCGTCCCCGTCCCCTAACCATAACCCTAGCCCGAACCCTAACGGTAACCCTTCCCCGAAGCCTTCTCCTCACACGTCCCCTAATCCTAACCCGTACGCTCACACTAACCCGCGCCTTCACACGTACGCTCCCAATAAAGCGTTGTCGTACCCTCACCTGGACCCTAAACCGTCCCCGTCCCCTAACCATAACCCTAGCCCGAACCCTAACCCTAACCCTTCCCCAAAGTCTTCCCCTAACCCGTCCCTTAATCCTAACCCGTATGCTCACACTAACCCGCGCCCTCACACGTACGCTCCCCATAAAGCGTTGTCGTACCCTCACCTGGACGCTAAAACGTCCCCGTCCCCTAACCCTAACCCTAGCCCGAACACTAACCCTAAACCTTCCCCGAAGCCTTCCCCTCACCCGTCGCCTAAACCTAACCCATACGCTCACACTATCCAGCCCACTCACACGTACGCTGCCCCTAAACCGTTGTCGTACCCTCACCTGGACCCTAAATGGTCCCGGGCCCCTAACCCAAACCCTAGCCCGAACCCTAACCCTAACCCTTCCCCGAAGCCTTCCCCTCACCCGTCCACTAATCCTAACCCGTACGCTCACACTATCCTGCGCCCTCACACGTACGCTCCCCCTAAACCGTTGTCGTACCATCACCTGGACCATAAATGGTCCCGGTCCCCTAACCCAAACCCTAGCCCGAACCCTAACCCTAACACTTCCCCGAAGCCTTCCCCTCACCCGTCCCCTAATCCTAACCTGTACGCTCACAGTAACCTGCGCCCTCACACGTACGCTCCCCCAAAACAGTTGTCGTACCCTCACCTGGACCCTAAACCGTCCCCGTCCCCTATCCCTAACCCTAGCCCGAACCCTAACCCTAACCCTTCTCCGAAGCCTTCCCCTCACCCGTCAACTAATCCTAACCCGTACGCTCACACTAACACGCGCCCTCACATGTACGCTCCCCCTAAAGCGTTGTCGTACTCTCACCTGGACCCTAAACCGTCCCCGTCCCCTAACCCTAACCATAGCCGGAACCCTAACCCTAACCCTTCCCCAAAGCCTTCCCCTCACCCGTCCCCTAATCCTAACCCGTACGCTCACACTATCCTGCGCCCTCACACGTACGCTCCCCCTAAACCGTTGTCGTACCCTCACCTGGACCCTAAATGGTCCCGGACCCCTAACCCAAACCCTAGCCCGAACCCTAACCCTAACACTTCCCCGAAGCCTTCCCCTCACCCGTCCCCTAATCCTAACCCGTACGCTCACACTAACCTGCGCCATCACACGTACGCTCCCCCTAAACCGTTGTCGTACCCTCACCTGGACCCTAAACCGTCCTCGTGCCCAACCCTAACCCTAGCCCGAACCCTAACCCTAACCCTTCCACGAAGCCTTCCCCTCACCCGTCCCCTAATCCTAAACCGTACGCTCACACTAACCCGCGCCCTCACACGTACGCTCCCCGTAAAGCGTTGTCGTACCCTCACCTGGACCCTAAACCGTCCCCGTCCCCTAACCCTAACCCTAGCCCGAACCCTAACCCTGACCCTTCCCCGAAGCCTTCCCCTCACCCGTCCCCTAATCCTAACCCGTACGCCAACACTAACCTGCGCCCTCACACGTACGCTACCCTTAATCCGTTGTCGTACCCTTACCTGGACCCTACACCGTCCCCATCCCCTAACCCTAACCCTAGCCCGAACACTATCCCTAATCCTTCCCCGAAGCCTTCCACTAACCCGTCACCTAATCCTAACCCGTACGCTCCCACTAACCCATGCCCTCACACGTACGCTCCCCCTAAATCGCTGTCGTACCCTCAACTGGACCCGAAACCCTCCCCGTCCCCTAACCCTAACCCTAGCCCGAACCCTAACCCTAACACGTCCCCGAAGCCTTCCCCTCACCCGTCCCCTAATCCTAACCCGTACGCTCACACTAACCCGCGCCCTCACAGGTACGCTCCCCCTAAACCGTTGCCGTACCCTCAATTCGACCCTAAACCGTCCCCGTCCCATAACCCTAACCCTAGCCCGAACCCTAACCCTGCCACGTCCCCGAAATCTTCCCCTCACCCGTCCCCTAATCCTAACCCGTACACTCACACTAACCCGCGCCATCACACGTACGCTCCCCCTAAACCGCTGTCGTACCCTCACCTGGACCCTAAACCGTCCCCGTCCCCTAACCATAACCCTAGCCCGAACCCTAACGGTAACCCTTCCCCGAAGCCTTCTCCTCACACGTCCCCTAATCCTAACCCGTACGCTCACACTAACCCGCGCCTTCACACGTACGCTCCCAATAAAGCGTTGTCGTACCCTCACCTGGACCCTAAACCGTCCCCGTCCCCTAACCATAACCCTAGCCCGAACCCTAACCCTAACCCTTCCCCAAAGTCTTCCCCTAACCCGTCCCTTAATCCTAACCCGTATGCTCACACTAACCCGCGCCCTCACACGTACGCTCCCCATAAAGCGTTGTCGTACCCTCACCTGGACGCTAAAACGTCCCCGTCCCCTAACCCTAACCCTAGCCCGAACACTAACCCTAAACCTTCCCCGAAGCCTTCCCCTCACCCGTCGCCTAAACGTAACCCATACGCTCACACTATCCAGCCCACTCACACGTACGCTGCCCCTAAACCGTTGTCGTACCCGCACCTGGACCCTAAACCGTCCCCGTCCCCTAACCCTAACCCTAGCTCAAACCCTAACACTAACACTTCCCCGAAGCCTTCCCCTCACCCGTCCCGTAATCCTAACCCGTACGCTCACACTATCCAGCCCGCTCACATGTACGCTGCCCCTAAATCGTTGTCGTACCCTCACCTTGACCCTAAACCGTCCCCATCCCCTAACCCTAACCCTAGCCCGAACCCTAACCCTTCCCCGAAGCCTTCCCCTCACCCGTCCCCTAATCCTAACCCGTACGCTCACACTAACCCGCGCCCTCACACGTACGCTCCACCTAAACCGTTGTCGTACCCTCACCTGGACCCTAAACCGTCCCCGTCCCCTAACCCTAACCCTAGCCCGAACCCTAACCCTAACCCTTCCCCGAAGCCTTCCCCTCACCCGTCCCCTAATCCTAACCCGTACGCTCACATTAACCCGCGCCCTCACACGTACGCTCCCCCTAAACTGTTCTCGTACCCTCACCTGGACCCTAAACCGTCCCCGTCCCCTAACCCTAACCCTAGCCCGAACCCTAAACCTAACCCTTCACCAAAGCCTTCCCCTCATCCGTCCCCCAATCCTAACCCGTACGCTCACACTAACCCGCGCCCTCACATGTATGCTCCCCCTAAACCATTGTCGTACCCTCACCTGGACCCTAAACCGTCCCCATACCCTAACCCTAACCCTAGCCCGAACCCTAACACTAACCCTTCCCTGAAGCCTTCCCCTCACCCGTCCCCTAATCCTAACCCGTACGCTCACACTATCCAGCCCGCTCACACGTACGCTGCCCCTAAATGATTGTCATACCCACACCTGGACCCTAAACCGTCCCCATCCCCTAACCCTAAACCTAGGCCGAACCCTAACCCTAACCCGTCCCTGAAGCCTTCCCCTCACCCATCCCCTAATCCTAACCCGTACGCTCACACTACCCCGTGCCCTCACACGTACGCTCCACCTAAACCTTTTTCGTACCCTGACCTTGACCCTAAACCGTCTCCATCCCCTAAACATAACCCTAGCCCGAACCCTATCCCTAACACTTCCCCGAATACTTCCCCTCACCTGTCCCCTAATCCTAACCCATACGCTCACATTAATCCACGCCCTTCCACGTACGCTCCCGCTTAACCGCTGTCGTACCCTCACCTGGACCCTAAACCGTCCCCTTCCCCTAACTCTAACCATAGACCGAACTCTAACCCTAACCCTTCCCCGAAGCCTTCCCCTCATCCGTCCCCTAATCCTAACCCGTACGCTGAAACTAAACCGCGCCCTCACACGTATGCTCCCCCTAAACCGTTTTTGTACCCTCTCCTGGACCCTAAACCGTCCCCGTCCCCTAAACCTAAACCTAGCCAGAACCCTAACCCTAACCCTTCCCCGAAGCCTTCCCCTCAACAGTCCCCTAATCCTAACCCGTACGCTCACACTAACACGTGCCCTCACACTTACGCTCCCCCTAAAGCGTTGTCGTACCCTCACCTGGACCCTAAACCGTCCCCGTCTCCTAACCCTAACCCTAGCCCAAACCCTAACCCTAACCCTTCCCCGAAGCCTTCCCCTCACCCGTCCCCTAATCCTAACCCATACGCTCACACTAACCCGCACCCTCAGATGTACGCTCCCCCGAAACCGTTGTCGTACCCTCTCCTGGACCCTAAACCGTCCCCGTCCCCTGACCCTAACCCTAGCCCGAACCCTAAACCTAACCCTTCCCCGAAGCCTACCCCTCACCCGTCCCCTAATCCTAAACCTTACGCTCACACTAACCCGTGCCCTCACACGTACGCTCCCCCTAATCCGTTGTCGTACCCTTACCTGGACCCTACACCGTCCAGGTCCCCTAACCCTAACCCTAGCCCGAACCCTATCCCTAATCCTTCCCCGAAGCCTTCCCCTCACCCGTCCCATAATCCTAACCCGTATGCTCACACTAACCCACTTCTTCACACGTACGCTCCCTCTAAACCGTTGTCGTTCCCTCTCCTGGACCCTAAATCGTCCCCGGCCCCTAATCCTAACCCTAGCCCGAACCCTCACCCTAACCCTTCCCCGAAGGCTTCCCTTCACCCGTCCCCTAATCCTAACCCGTACGCTCACACTAACCCGCGCCCTCACACGTACGCTCCCCCTAAACCGTTGTCGTACCCTCACCTGGACCCTAAACCGTCCCCGTCCCCTAACCCTAACCCTAGCCCGAACCCTAACACTAACCCTTCCCCGAAGCCTTCCCCTCACCCGTCCCCTGATCCTAACCCGTACGCTCACACTATCCAGCCCGCTCACATGTACGCTGCCCCTAAATCGTTGTCGTACCCTCACCTTGACCCTAAACCGTCCCCATCCCCTAACCCTAACCCTAGCCCGAACCCTAACCCTAACCCTTCCCCGAAGCCTTCCCCTCACCTGTCCCCTAATCCTAACCCGTACGCTCACACTATCCAGCCCGCTCACACGTACGCTGCCCCTAAATCATTGTCATACCCACACCTGTACCCTAAACCGTCCCCATCCCCTAACCCTAAACCTAGGCCGAACCCTAACCCTAACCCTTCCCTGAAGCCTTCCCCTCACCCATCCCCTAATCCTAACCCGTACGCTCACACTAACCCGTGCCCTACACGTACGCTCCACCTAAACCGTTTTCGTACCCTGACCTTGACCCTAAACCGTCCCCATCCCCTAACCATAACCATAGCCCGAACCCTAACCCTAACACTTCCCCAAAGCCTTCCCCTCACCCGTCCCCTAATCCTAACCCGTACGCTCACACTAACCCGCGCCCTCACACGTACGCTCCCCCTAAACCGTTCTCGTACCCTCACCTGGACCCTAAACCGTCCCCGTCGCCTAACCCTAACCCTAGCCCGAACCCTAACACTAACCCTTCCCCGAAGCCTTCCCCTCACCCGTCCCCTAATCCTAACCCGTACGCTCACACTATCCAGCCCGCTCACATGTACGCTGCCCCTAAAACTTTGTCGTACCCACACCTGGACCCTAAACCGTCCAGATCCCCTAACCCTAACCGTAGCCCGAACCCTAACCCTAACCCGTCCCCGAAGCCTTCCCCTCACCCATCCCCTAATCCTAACCCGTACGCTCACACTAACCCGTGCCCTCACACGTACGCTCCACCTAAACCGTTTTCGTACCCTCACCTTGACCCTAAACCGTCCCCATCCCCTAACCCTAACCCTAGCCCGAACCCTAACACTAACACTTCCCCGAAGCCTTCCCCACACCCGTCCCCTAATCCTAACCCGTACGCTCACACTAAACCGCGCCCTCACACGTACGCTCCCCCTAAACCGTTGTCGTACCCTCACCTGGACCCTAAACCGTCCCCGTCCCCTAACCCTAACCCTAGCCCGAACCCTAACCCTAACCCTTCTCCGAAGCCTTCCCTTCACCCGTCCCCCAATCCTAACCCGTACGCTCACACTAACCCATGCCCTCACACGTACGGTCCCCCTAAATCATTGTCGTACCCTCACCTGGACCCTAAACCGTCCCTGTCCCCTAACCCTAACCCTAGCCCGAACCCTAACCCTAACCCTTCACCGAAGCCTTCCCCTCACCCGTCCCCTAATCCTAACCCGTACGCTCACACTAACCCGCGCCCTCACACGTACGCTCCCCCTAAACCATTGTCGTGCCCTCACCTGGACCCTCAACCATCCCCATCCCCTAACCCTAACCCTAGCCCGAACCTTAACCCTAACCATTCCCCGAAGCCTTCCCCTCACCCGTCCCCTAATCATAACCCGTACGCTCACACTAACCCACGTCTTCACACGTACGCTCCCCCTAAACCGTTGTCGTACCCTCACCTGGAAACTAAACCGTCCCCGTCCCCTAACCCTAACACTAGCCCGAACCCTAACCCTAACCTTTCCCCCAAGCCTTCCCCTAAACCGTCCCCTAATCCTAAACCGTATGCTCACACAAACCCGCGCCCGCACACGTACGCTCCACCTAAAGCGTTGTCGTACCCTCAACTGGACCCTAAAACGTCCCCGTCCCCTAACCCTAACCCTTCCCCGAAGCCTTCCCCTCACCCGGCCCCTATTTCTAACCCGTACGCTCACACTAACCCACGCCCTCACACGTACGCTCCCCCTAAACCGTTCTCGTACCCTCACCAGGACCCTAAACCGTCCCCGTCCCCTAACCCTAACCCTAGCCCGAACCCTAACCCTAACCCTTCACCGAAGCCTTCCCCTCACCCGTCCCCCAATCCTAACCCGTACGCTCACACTAACCCGCGCCCTTACACGTACGCTCCCCCTAAACCATTGTCGTACCCTTACCTGGACCCTAAACCGTCCCTGTCCCCTAACCCTAACCCTAGCCCGAACCCTAATCCTAACCCTTCCCCGAAGCCTTCCCCTCACCCGTCCCCTAATCCTAACCCGTACGCTCACACTAACCTGCGCACTCACACGTACACTCCCCCTAAACCGTTGTCATACCCTCACCTGGACCCTAAACGTCCCCGTCCCCTAACCCTAACCCTAGCCCGAACCCTATCCCTAACCCTTCCCCGAAGCCTTCCACTCACCGTTCCCTAATCCTAAACCATACGCTCACACTAACCCGCGCCCTCACTCGTACGCTCCCCCTAAACTGCTGTCGTATCCTCAACTGGACCCGAAACCGTCCCCGTCCCATAACCCTAACCCTAGCCCGAACCCAAACCCTAACAATTCCCCGAAGCCTTCCTCTCACCCGTCCCCTAATCCTAACCCGTACGCTCACACTAACCCTTGCCCTCACACGTACGCTCCCCCTAAACCATTGTCGTACCCTCACCTGGACCGTAAACCGTCCCCGTCCCCTAACCCTAACCCTAACCCGAACCCTAACCCTAAACCTTCCCCGAAGCCTTCCCCTCACCCACCCCTAATCCTAACCCGTACGCTCACACTAACTCACGTCCTCACACGTACGCTCCCCCTAAAGCGTTGTCGTACCCTCACCTGGACCCTAAACCGTCCCCGTCCCCTAACCCTAACCCTAGCCCGAACCCTATCCCTAACCCTTCCCCGAAGCCTTCCCCTCACCGTCCCCTAATCCTAAACCATACGCTCACACTAACCCACGCCCTCACACGTACGCTCCCCCTAAATTTGTCGTACCCTCACCTGGACCCTAAACCGTCCCCGTCCCCTAACCCTAACCCTAGCCCGAACCCTAACCCTAAACCTTCCCCGAAACCTTCCCCTCACCCGTCCCCTAATCCTAACCCGTACGCTCACACTAACCCACGCCCGCACACGTACGCTGCCCCTAAAACGTTGTCGTACCCTCACCTGGACCCTAAACCGTCCCCGTCCCCTAACCCTAACCCTAGCCCGAACCCTAACCCTAACCCTTCCCCAAAGCCTTCCCCTCACCCACCCCTAATCCTAACCCGTACGCTCACACTAACTCATGCCCTCACACGTACGCTCCCCCTAAAGTGTTGTCGTACCCTCACCTGGACCCTAAACCGTCCCCGTCCCCTAACACTAACCCTAGCCCAAACCCTAACCCTAACTCTTCCCCGAAGCCTTCCCCTCACCCGTCCCCTAATCCTACCCAGTACGCTCACACTAACCCGCGCCCTCACACGTACGCTCCCCCTAAACCATTGTCGTACCCTCTCCTGGACCCTAAACCGTCCCCTTCCCCTAACCCTAACCCTAGCCTGAACCCTAAACCTAACCCTTCCCCGAAGCCTTCCCCTCACCGTCCCCTAATCCTAAACCATACGCTCACACTAACCCGCGCCCTCACACGTACGCTCCCCCTAAACTGCTGTCGTATCCTCAACTGGACCCGAAACCGTCCCCGTCCCCTAACCCTAACCCTAGACCGAACCCTAACCATAACACTTCCCCAAAGCCTTCCCCTAACCCGTCCCCTAATCCTAAACCGTACGCTCACACTAACCCGTGCCCTCACACGTACGCTCCCCCTAAACCGTTGTCGTACCCTCACCTGAACCCTAAACCGTCCCCGTCCCCTAACCCTAACCCTAGCCCGTACACTAACCCTAACCCTTCCCCGAAGCCTTCACGTCAACCGTCACCTAATCCTAACCCGTACCATCACTCTACCCACGCCCTCACACGTTCGCTGCACCTAAACCGTTGTCGTACCCTCACCTGGACCCTAAACCGTCCCCGTCCCCTAACCCTAACCCTAGCCCTAACCCTAACCCTAACACTTCCCCGAAGCCTTCCCCTCACCCGTCCCCTAATCCTAACCCGTACGCTCACACTAACCCGCGCCCTCACACGTACGCTCTCCCTAAACCGTTGTCGTACCCTCACATGGACCCTAAACCGTCCCCGTCCCCTAACCCTAACCCTAGCCCGAACCCTAACCTTAAAACTTCCCCGAAGACTTCCCCTCACCCGTCCCCTAATCCTAACCCGTACGCTCACAGTAATCCGCGCCCTTCCATGTACGCTCCCCCTTAACCGCTGTCGTACCCTCACGTGGACCCTAAACCGTCCCCGTCCCCTAACCCAAACCCTAGCCCGAACCCTAACCCTAACCCTTCCCCGAAGCCTTCCCCTCACCCGTCCACTAATCCTAACCCGTACGCTCACACTATCCTGCGCCCTCACACGTACGCTCCCCCTAAACCGTTGTCGTACCATCACCTGGACCATAAATGGTCCCGGTCCCCTAACCCAAACCCTAGCCCGAACCCTAACCCTAACACTTCCCCGAAGCTTTCCCCTCACCCGTCCCCTAATCCTAACCTGTACGCTCACAGTAACCTGCGCCCTCAAACGTACGCTCCCCCAAAACAGTTGTCGTACCCTCACCTGGACCCTAAACCGTCCCCGTCCCCTATCCCTAACCCTAGCCCGAACCCTAACCCTAACCCTTCTCCGAAGCCTTCCCCTCACCCGTCAACTAATCCTAACCCGTACGCTCACACTAACACGCGCCCTCACATGTACGCTCCCCCTAAAGCGTTGTCGTACTCTCACCTGGACCCTAAACCGTCCCCGTCCTCTAACCCTAACCATAGCCCGAACCCTAACCCTAACCCTTCCCCAAAGCCTTCCCCTCACCCGTCCCCTAATCCTAACCCGTACGCTCACACTATCCTGCGCCCTCACACGTACGCTCCCCCTAAACCGTTGTCGTACCCTCACCTGGACCCTAAATGGTCCCGGACCCCTAACCCAAACCCTAGCCCGAACCCTAACCCTAACACTTCCCCGAAGCCTTCCCCTCACCCGTCCCCTAATCCTAACCCGTACGCTCACACTAACCTGCGCCATCACACGTACGCTCCCCCTAAACCGTTGTCGTACCCTCACCTGGACCCTAAACCGTCCTCGTGCCCAACCCTAACCCTAGCCCGAACCCTAACCCTAACCCTTCCACGAAGCCTTCCCCTCACCCGTCCCCTAATCCTAAACCGTACGCTCACACTAACCCGCGCCCTCACACGTACGCTCCCCGTAAAGCGTTGTCGTACCCTCACCTGGACCCTAAACCGTCCCCGTCCCCTAACCCTAACCCTAGCCCGAACCCTAACCCTGACCCTTCCCCGAAGCCTTCCCCTCACCCGTCCCCTAATCCTAACCCGTACGCCAACACTAACCTGCGCCCTCACACGTACGCTACCCTTAATCCGTTGTCGTACCCTTACCTGGACCCTACACCGTCCCCATCCCCTAACCCTAACCCTAGCCCGAACACTATCCCTAATCCTTCCCCGAAGCCTTCCACTAACCCGTCACCTAATCCTAACCCGTACGCTCCCACTAACCCATGCCCTCACACGTACGCTCCCCCTAAATCGCTGTCGTACCCTCAACTGGACCCGAAACCCTCCCCGTCCCCTAACCCTAACCCTAGCCCGAACCCTAACCCTAACACGTCCCCGAAGCCTTCCCCTCACCCGTCCCCTAATCCTAACCCGTACGCTCACACTAACCCGCGCCCTCACAGGTACGCTCCCCCTAAACCGTTGCCGTACCCTCAATTCGACCCTAAACCGTCCCCGTCCCATAACCCTAACCCTAGCCCGAACCCTAACCCTGACACGTCCCCGAAATCTTCCCCTCACCCGTCCCCTAATCCTAACCCGTACACTCACACTAACCCGCGCCATCACACGTACGCTCCCCCTAAACCGCTGTCGTACCCTCACCTGGACCCTAAACCGTCCCCGTCCCCTAACCATAACCCTAGCCCGAACCCTAACGGTAACCCTTCCCCGAAGCCTTCTCCTCACACGTCCCCTAATCCTAACCCGTACGCTCACACTAACCCGCGCCTTCACACGTACGCTCCCAATAAAGCGTTGTCGTACCCTCACCTGGACCCTAAACCGTCCCCGTCCCCTAACCATAACCCTAGCCCGAACCCTAACCCTAACCCGTCCCTGAAGCCTTCCCCTCACCCATCCCCTAATCCTAACCCGTACGCTCACACTACCCCGTGCCCTCACACGTACGCTCCACCTAAACCTTTTTCGTACCCTGACCTTGACCCTAAACCGTCTCCATCCCCTAAACATAACCCTAGCCCGAACCCTATCCCTAACACTTCCCCGAATACTTCCCCTCACCTGTCCCCTAATCCTAACCCATACGCTCACATTAATCCACGCCCTTCCACGTACGCTCCCGCTTAACCGCTGTCGTACCCTCACCTGGACCCTAAACCGTCCCCATCCCCTAACCCTAACCCTAGCCCGAACCCTAACCCTAACCCTTCCCCGAAGCCTTCCCCTCACCTGTCCCCTAATCCTAACCCGTACGCTCACACTATCCAGCCCGCTCACACGTACGCTGCCCCTAAATCATTGTCATACCCACACCTGTACCCTAAACCGTCCCCATCCCCTAACCCTAAACCTAGGCCGAACCCTAACCCTAACCCTTCCCTGAAGCCTTCCCCTCACCCATCCCCTAATCCTAACCCGTACGCTCACACTAACCCGTGCCCTACACGTACGCTCCACCTAAACCGTTTTCGTACCCTGACCTTGACCCTAAACCGTCCCCATCCCCTAACCATAACCATAGCCCGAACCCTAACCCTAACCCTTCCCCAAAGCCTTCCCCTCACCCGTCCCCTAATCCTAACCCGTACGCTCACACTAACCCGCGCCCTCACACGTACGCTCCCCCTAAACCGTTCTCGTACCCTCACCTGGACCCTAAACCGTCCCCGTCGCCTAACCCTAACCCTAGCCCGAACCCTAACACTAACCCTTCCCCGAAGCCTTCCCCTCACCCGTCCCCTAATCCTAACCCGTACGCTCACACTATCCAGCCCGCTCACATGTACGCTGCCCCTAAAACTTTGTCGACCCACACCTGGACCCTAAACCGTCCAGATCCCCTAACCCTAACCGTAGCCCGAACCCTAACCCTAACCCGTCCCCGAAGCCTTCCCCTCACCCATCCCCTAATCCTAACCCGTACGCTCACACTAACCCGTGCCCTCAAACGTACGCTCCACCTAAACCGTTTTCGTACCCTCACCTTGACCCTAAACCGTCCCCATCCCCTAACCCTAACCCTAGCCCGAACCCTAACACTAACACTTCCCCGAAGCCTTCCCCACACCCGTCCCCTAATCCTAACCCGTACGCTCACACTAACCCGCGCCCTCACACGTACGCTCCCCCTAAACCGTTGTCGTACCCTCACCTGGACCCTAAACCGTCCCCGTCCCCTAACCCTAACCCTAGCCCGAACCCTAACCCTAACACTTCTCCGAAGCCTTCCCTTCACCCGTCCCCCAATCCTAACCCGTACGCTCACACTAACCCATGCCCGCACACGTACGGTCCCCCTAAATCATTGTCGTACCCTCACCTGGACCCTAAACCGTCCCTGTCCCCTAACCCTAACCCTAGCCCGAACCCTAACCCTAACCCTTCACCGAAGCCTTCCCCTCACCCGTCCCCTAATCCTAACCCGTACGCTCACACTAACCCGCGCCCTCACACGTACGCTCCCCCTAAACCATTGTCGTGCCCTCACCTGGACCCTCAACCATCCCCATCCCCTAACCCTAACCCTAGCCCGAACCTTAACCCTAACCATTCCCCGAAGCCTTCCCCTCACCCGTCCCCTAATCATAACCCGTACGCTCACACTAACCCACGTCTTCACACGTACGCTCCCCCTAAACCGTTGTCGTACCCTCACCTGGAAACTAAACCGTCCCCGTCCCCTAACCCTAACACTAGCCCGAACCCTAACCCTAACCTTTCCCCCAAGCCTTCCCCTAAACCGTCCCCTAATCCTAACCCGTATGCTCACACAAACCCGCGCCCGCACACGTACGCTCCACCTAAAGCGTTGTCGTACCCTCAACTGGACCCTAAAACGTCCCCGTCCCCTAACCCTAACCCTTCCCCGAAGCCTTCCCCTCACCCGGCCCCTATTTCTAACCCGTACGCTCACACTAACCCACGCCCTCACACGTACGCTCCCCCTAAACCGTTCTCGTACCCTCACCAGGACCCTAAACCGTCCCCGTCCCCTAACCCTAACCCTAGCCCGAACCCTAACCCTAACCCTTCACCGAAGCCTTCCCCTCACCCGTCCCCCAATCCTAACCCGTACGCTCACACTAACCCGCGCCCTTACACGTACGCTCCCCCTAAACCATTGTCGTACCCTTACCTGGACCCTAAACCGTCCCTGTCCCCTAACCCTAACCCTAGCCCGAACCCTAATCCTAACCCTTCCCCGAAGCCTTCCTCTCACCCGTCCCCTAATCCTAACCTGTACGCTCACACTAACCCGCACCCTCACACCTACGCTCCACCTAAAGCGTTGTCGTAGCCTCACCTGGACCCTAAACCATCCCCGTCCCCTAACCCTAACCCTAGCCCGAAGCCTATCCCTAACACTTCCCCGAAACCTTCCCCTCACCCGTCCCCTAATCCTAACCCGTACGCTCACAATAATCCACGCCCTTCCACGTACGCTCCCCCTAAATCGTTGTCGTACCCTCACCTGGACCCTAAACCGTCCCCGTCCCATAACCCTAACTCTAGCCCGAACCCTAACCCTAACCCTTCCCCGAAGCCTTCCCCTCACCCGTCCCCTAATCCTAACCTGTACGCTCACACTAACCCGCGCCCTCACACCTACGCTCCACCTAAACCGTTGTCCTACCCTCATCTGGACCGTAAACCGTCCCTGTCCCTTAACCCTAACCCTTCCCCGTAGCCTTCCCCTCACCCGTCCTCTAATCCTAAACAGTACGCTCACACTAACCCTTGCCCTCACACGTACGCTCCCCCTAAATCGCTGTCGTACCCTCAACTGGACCCGAAACCGTCCCCGTCCCCTAACCCTAACCCTAGCCCGAACCGTAACCCTAACCCTTCCCCAAAGCCTTCCCCTCACCCGTCCCCTAATCCTAACCCGTACGCTCACACTAACCTCCGCCCTCACAGGTACGCTCCGCCTAAACCGTTGTCGTACCCTCACTTGGATCCTAAACCGTCCCCATCCCCTATCCCTAACCCTAGCCCGAACCCTATCCCTAACCCTTCCCCGAAACCTTCCCCTCACCCGTCCCCTAATCCTAACCCGTACGCTCACACTAACCCGCGCCCTCATACGTACGCTCCCCCTCAACCGTTTTCGTACGCTCACCTGGACCCTAAACCGTCCCCATCCCCTAACCCTAACCCTAGCCCGAAACATAACCCTAACCCTTCCCCGAAGCCTTCCACTCACCCGTCCCCTAATCCTAACCCGTACGCTCACATAACCCATGCCCTCACACGTACGCTCCCCCTAAACCGTTGTCGCACCCTCACCTGGACCCTAAACCGTCCCCGTCCCCTAACCATAACCCTAGCCCGAACCCTAACCCCAACCCTTCCCCGAAGCCTTCTCCTCACCCGTCCCCTAATCCTAACCCGTACGCTCAAACTAACCCGCGCCCTCACACTTACACTCCACCTAAAGCGTTGTCGAACCCTCACCTGGACCCTAAATCGTCACCGTCCCTTAACCCTAACCCTAGCCCGAACCCTAACACTAACCCTTCCCCAAAGCCTTCCCCTAACACGTCCCTTAATCTTAACCCGTATGCTCACACTAACCCGCGCCCTCACACGTACGCTCCCCCTAAACAGCTGTCGTACTCTCACCTGAACCTGAAACCGTCCCCGTCCCCTAACCCTAACCCTAGCCCGAACCCCAACCCTAACACTTCCCCGAAGCCTTCCCCTCACCCGTCCCCTAATCCTAACCCGTACGCTCACACTAACCCGCGCCCTCACACGTACCCTCCCCGTAAAGCGTTGTCGTACCCTCACCTGGACCCTAAACCGTCCCCGTCCCCTAACCCTAACCCTAGCCCGAACCCTATCCCTAACCCTTCCTTGAAACCTTCCCCTCACCCATCCCCTAATCCTAACCCGTACGCTCACATTAACCCATGCCCTTACTAGTATGCTCCTCCTAAACTGCTGTCGTACCTTCACCTGGAACCTAAACCGTCCCCGTCCCCTAACCCTAACCCTAGCCCGAACCCTAACCCTAACCCTTCCCCGAAGCCTTCCCCTCACCCGTCCCCTAATCCTAACCCGTACGCTCACACTAACCTGCGCCCTCACACGTACGCTACCCTTAATCCGTTGTCGTACCCTTACCTGGACCCTACACCGTCCCCGTCCCCTAACCCTTACCCTAGCCCGAACCCTATCCCTAATCCTTCCCCGAAGCCTTCCACTCACCCGTCCCCTAATCCTAACCCGTACGCTCACACTAACCTGCGCCCTCACACGTACGCTACCCTTAATCCATTGTCGTACCCTTACCTGGACCCTACACCATCCCCGTCCCCTAACCCTAACCCTAGCCCGAACCCTATCCCTAATCCTTCCCCGAAGCCTTCCACTCACCCGTCCCCTAATTCTAACCCGTACGCTCACACTAAACCATGCCCTCACTCGTACGCTCCCCCTAAATTGCTGTCGTACCCTTAACTTGACCCGAACCCGTCCCCGTCCCCTAACCCTAACCCTAGCCCGAACCCTAACCCTAACCCTTCCCCGAAGCCTTCCCTTGACCCGTCCTCTAATCCTAACCCGTACGCTCACACTAACCCGCGCCCTCACACGTACGCTCCCCCTAAATCGTTGTCGTACCCTCACCTGGACCCTAAACCGTCCCCGTCCCATAACCCTAACCCTAGCCCGAACCCTAACCCTAACACTTCCCCGAAGCCTTCCCCTCACCCGTCCCCTAATCCTAATCTGTACGCTCACACTAACCCGCGCCCTCACACCTACGCTCCACCTAAAGCATTGTCGTAGCCTCACCTGGACCCTAAACCATCCCCGTCCCCTAACCCTAACCCTAGCCCGAAGCCTATCCCTAACACTTCCCCGAAACCTTCCCCTCACCCGTCCCCTAATCCTAACCCGTACGCTCACAGTAATCCACGCCCTTCCACGTACGCTCCCCCTAAATCATTGTCGTACCCTCACCTGGACCCTAAACCGTCCCCGTCCCATAACCCTAACCCTAGCCCGAACCCTAACCCTAACCCTTCCCCGAAGCCTTCCCCTCACCCGTCCCCTAATCCTAACCTGTACGCTCACACTAACCCGCGCCCTCACACCTACGCTCCACCTAAACCGTTGTCCTACCCTCATCTGGACCGTAAACCATCCCCGTCCCTTAACCCTAACCCTTCCCCGAAGCCTTCCCCTCACCCGTCCTCTAATCCTAACCCGTACGCTAACGCTAACCTACACCCTCACATGTACGCTCCCCCTAAAGCGTTGTCGTACCCTCACCTGGACACTAAACCGTCCCCGTCTCCTAACTCTAACCCTACCGTGAACCCTAACCCTAACCCTTCCCTGAAGCCTGACTCTCAGCCGTCGCCTAATCCTAACCTGTACGCTCTCGCTAAACCGCGCCCTCTCAAGTACGCTCCCCCTAAAGCATTGTCGTACCCTCACCTGGTCCCTAAACGGTCCCCGTCCCCGTCCCCTAACCCTAGCCCGAACCCTAACCCTAACCCTTCCCCGAAGCCTTACCCTCACCCGTCCCCTAATCCTAACTCGTACGCTCACACTAACCCACGCCCTCACAAGTACGCTCCCCCTAAACCGTTGTCGTACACTCACCTGGACCCTAAACCGTCTCCGGCCCCTAACCCTAACCCTACCCCGGACCCTAACCCTAACCCTTCCCCGAACCCTTCCCCTCACCCGTCCCCTAATCCTAACCCATACGCTCAAACTAACCCACGCCCTCACACGTACGCTCCCCCTAAACCGTTGTCGTACCCTCACCTGCACCCTAAACCGTCCCCATCCCCTAAACCTAACCCTAGCCCGAACCCTAACCCTAACCCTTTCCCGAAGCCTTCCCCTCCCCCGTCCCCTAATCCTTACGCTTACGCTAACACTAACCAGCGCCCTCACACGTAAGCGCCCCCTAAAGCGTTGTCGTACCCTCACCTGGACCCTAAACCGTCCCCGTCCCCGTCCCCTAACCCTAGCCCGAAAGATAACCCTAAACCTTCCCCGAAGCCTTCCCCTCACCCGTCCCCTAATCCTAAACAGTACGCTCACACTAACCCGCGCCCTCACACGTACGCTCACCCTAAACCGTTATCGTACCCTCACCTGGACCCTAAACCGTCCCCGTGCCCTAACCGTAACCCTAGCCTGAACCCTAACCCTAAACCTTCCCTGAAGCCTTCTCCTCACCCGTCCCCTAATCCTAATCCGTACGCTCACACTAACCCGCGCCCTCACACGTACGCTCCCCCTAAAGCATTGTCGTACCCTCACCTGGACCCTAAACCATCCCCGTCCCCTAACCCTAACCCTAGCACGAACCCTAACCCTAACGCTTCCCGAAAGCCTTCCCCTCACCCGTCCCCTAATCCTAACCCGTACGCTCACACTAACCTGCGCCCTCACACGTAGGCTACCCTTAATCCGTTGTCGTACCCTTACCTGGACCCTACACCATCCCCGTCCCCTAACCCTAACCCTAGCCCGAACCCTATCCCTAATTCTTCCCCGAAGCCTTCCACTCACCCGTCCCCTAATTCTAACCCGTACGCTCACACTAACCCATGCCCTCACACGTACGCTCCCCCTAAATTGCTGTCGTACCCTTAACTTGACCCGAACCCGTCCCCGTCCCCTAACCCTAACCCTAGCCCGAACCATAACCCTAACCCTTCCCCGAAGCCTTCCCCTGACCCGTCCCCTAATCCTAACCCGTACGCTCACACTAACCCGCGCCCTCACACGTACGCTCCCCCTAAATCGTTGTCGTACCCTCACCTGGACCCTAAATGGTCCCGGGCCCCTAACCCAAACCCTAGCCCGAACCCTAACCCTAACCCTTCCCCGAAGCCTTCCCCTCACCCGTCCACTAATCCTAACCCGTACGCTCACACTATCCTGCACCCTCACACGTACGCTCCCCCTAAACCGTTGTCGTACCCTCACCTGGACCCTAAATGGTCCCGGACCCCTAACCCAAACCCTAGCCCGAACCCTAACCCTAACCCTTCCCCGAAGCCTTCCCCTCACCCGTCCCCTAATCCTAACCTGTACGCTCACACTAACCTGCGCCCTCACACGTACGCTCCCCCAAAACAGTTGTCGTACGCTCACCTGGACCCTAAACCGTCCCCGTCCCCTCAACCTAACCCTAGCCCGAACCCTAAACCTAACCCTTCTCTGAAGCCTTCCCCTCACCCGTCAACTAATCCTAACCCGTACGCTCACACTAACACGCGCCCTCACATGTACGGTCCCCCTAAAGCGTTGTCGTACTCTCACCTGGATCCTAAACCGTCCCCGTCCCCTAACACTAACCCTAGCCCGAACCCTAACCCTAACCCTTCCCCGAAGCCTTCCCCTCACCCGTCCCCTAATCCTAACCCGTACGCTCACACTATCCTGCGCCCTCACACGTACGCTCCCCCTAAACCGTTGTCGTACCATCACCTGGACCCTAAATGGTCCCGGACCCCTAACCCAAACCCTAGCCCGAAACCTAACCCTAACACTTCCCGAAGCCTTCCCCTCACCCGTCCCCTAATCCTAACCCGTACGCTCACACTAACCTGCGCCATCACACGTACGCTCCCCCTAAACCGTTGTCGTACCGTCACCTGGACCGTAAACCGTCCTCGTGCCCAACCCTAACCCTAGCCCGAACCCTAACCCTAACCCTTCCACGAAGCCTTCCCCTCACCCGTCCCCTAATCCTAAACCGTACGCTCACACTAACCCGCGCCCTCACACGTACGCTCCCTCTAAAGCGTTGACGAACCCTCACCTGGACCCTAAACCGTCCCCATCCCCTAACCCTAACCCTAGCCCGAACCCTATCCCTAACCCTTCCCCGAAACCTTCCCCTCAACCGTCCCCTAATCCTAAACCGAACGCTCACACTAACCCGCGCCCTCATATGTACGCTCCCCCTCAACTGTTGTCGTACGCTCACCTGGACCCTAAACCGTCCCCGTCCCCTAACCCTAACCCTAGCCCGAACCCTAACCCTAACCCTTCCCCGAAGCCTTACCCTCACCCGTCCCATAATCCTAACCCGTACGCTCACATAACCCATGCCCTCACACGTACGCTCCCCCGAAACCGTTGTGGTACCCTCACCTGGACCCTAAACCGTCCCCGTCCCCTAACCCTAACCCTAGCCCGAACCCTAACCCTAACCCTACCCCGAAGCCTTCCCTTCACCCGTCCCCTAATCCTAACCCGTACGCTCACACTAACCGGCGCCCTCACACGTACGCTCCCCCTAAACCTTTGTCGCACCCTCACCTGGACCCTAAACCGTCCCCGTCCCCTAACCATAACCCTAGCACGAACCCTAACCCCAACCCTTCCCCGAAGTCTTCTCCTCACCCGTCCCCTAATCCTAACCCGTACGCTCACACTAACCCGCGCACTCACACGTACACTCCCCGTAAAGCGTTGTCGTACCCTCACCTGGACCCTAAATCGTCCCCGTCCCTTAACCCTAACCCTAGCCCGAACCCTAAGCCTAACCCTTCCCCAAAGCCTTCCCCTAACCCGAGCCTTAATCCTAACCCATACGCTCAAACTAACCCACGCCCTCACACGAACGCTCCCCCTAAAGCGTTGTCGTACCCTCCCCTGGACCCTAAACCGTCCCCGTCCCCTAACCCTAACCCTAGCCCGAACCCTAACCCTAACCCTTCCCCGCAGCCTTCCACTCACACGTCCCCTAATCCTCAGCCGTACGCTCACACTAACCCGCGCCCTCACATGTACGCTCCCCCTAAACCGCTGTCGTACTCTCACCTGGACCCGAAACCGTCCCCGTCCCCTAACCCTAACCCTAGCCCGAACACTAACCCTAATCCTTCCCCGAAGCCTTCCCCTCACCCGTCCCCTAATCCTAACCCGTTCGCTCACACTAACCCGCGCCCTCACACGTATGCTCCCCGTAAAGCGTTGTCGTACCCTCACCTGGACCCTAAACCGTCCCCGTCCCCTAACCCTAACCCTAGCCCGAACCCTAACCCTGACCCTTCCCCGAAGCCTTCCCCTCACCCGTCCCCTAATCCTAACCCGTATGCCAACACTAACCTGCGCCCTCACACGTACGCTACACTTAATCCGTTGTCGTACCCTTACCTGGACCCTACACCGTCCCCATCCCCTAACCCTAACCCTAGCCCGAACACTATCCCTAATCCTTCCCCGAAGCCTTCCACTCAACCGTCCCCTAATCCTAACCCGTACGCTCCCACTAACCCATGCCCTCACACGTACGCTCCCCCTAAATCGCTGTCGTACCCTCAACTGGACCCGAAACCGTCCCCGTCCCATAACCCTAACCCTAGCCCGAACCCTAACCCTAACACTTCCCCGAAGCCTTCCCCTCACCAGTCCCGTAATCCTAACCCGTACGCTCACACTAACCCGCGCCCTCACAGGTACGCTCCCCCTAAACCGTTGCCGTACCCTCAATTCGACCCTAAACCGTCCCCGTCCCATAACCCTAACCCTAGCCCGAACCCTAACCCTGACACTTCCCCGAAATCTTCCCCTCACCCGTCCCCTAATCCTAACCCGTACACTCACACTAACCCGCGCCATCACACGTACGCTCCCCCTAAACCGCTGTCGTACCCTCACCTGGACCCTAAACCGTCCCCGTCCCCTAACCATAACCCTAGCCCGAACCCTAACACTAACCCTTCCCCGAAGCCTTCCCCTCACCCGTCCCCTAATCCTAACCCGTACGCTCACACTATCCAGCCCGCTCACATGTATGCTGCCCCTAAATCGTTGTCGTAGCCTCACCTTGACCCTAAACCGTCCCCATCCCCTAACCCTAACCCTAGCCCGAACCCTAACCCTAACCATTCCCCGAAGCCTTCCCCTCACCCGTCCCCAAATCCTAACCCGTACGCTCACACTAACCCGCGCCCTCACACGTACGCTCCCCCTAAACCGTTCTCGTACGCTCACCTGGACCATAAACCGTCCCCATCCCCTAAACCTAACCCTAGCCCGAACCCTAACCCTAACCCTTCCCCGAAGGCTTCCCCTCACCCGTCCCCCAATCCTAACCCGTACGCTCACACTAACCCGCGCCCTCACACGTACGCTCCCCCTAAACCGTTGTCGTACCCTCACCTGGACCCTAAACCGTCCCCGTCCCCTAACCCTAACCATAGCCCGAACCCTAACACTAACCCTTCCCCGAAGCCTTCCCCTCACCCGTCCCCTAATCCTAACCCGTACGCTCACACTATCCAGCCTGCTCACATGTATGCTGCCCCTAAATCGTTGTCGTACCCACACCTGGACCCTAAACCGTCCCCATCCCCTAACCCTAACCCTAGCCCGAACCCTAACCCTAACCCGTCCCCGAAGCCTTCCCCTCACCCATCCCCTAATCCTAACCCGTACGCTCACACTAACCCGTGCCCTCACACGTACGCTCCACCTAAACCGTTTTCGTACCCTCACCTTGACCCTAAACCGTCCCCATCCCCTAACCTTAACCCTAACCCGAAACCTAACCCTAACCCTTCCCCGAAGCCTTCCACGCACCCGTCCCCTAATCCTATCCCGTACGCTGACACTAACCCGCGCTCTCACAGGTACGCTCACCCTAAACCGTTGTCGTACCCTCACCTGGACCCTAAACCGTCCCCGTTTCCTAACCCTAACCCTAGCCCGAACCCTAACCCTAACACTTCCCCGAAGCCTTCCCCTCACACGTCCCCTAATCATAACCCGTACGCTCACACTAACCCACTTCTTCACACGTACGCTCCCTCTAAACCGTTGTCGTACCCTCACCTGGACCCTAAACCGTCCCCGTCCCCTCACCCTAACCGTAGCCCGAACGCTAAACCTAACACTTCTCCGAAGCCTTCCCCTCACCCGTCAACTAATCCTAACCCGTACGCTCACACTAACACGCGCCCTCACATGTACGCTCCCCCTAAAGCGTTGTCGTACTCTCACCTGGACCCTAAACCGTCCCCGTCCCCTAACCCTAACCCTAGCCCGAACCCTAACCCTAACCCTTCCCCGAAGCCTTCCCCTCACCCGTCCCCTAATCCTAACCCGTACGCTCACACTATCCTGCGCCCTCACACGTACGCTCCCCCTAAACCGTTGTCGTACCCTCACCTGGACCCTAAATGGTCCCGGACCCCTAACCCAAACCCTAGCCCGAAACCTAACCCTAACCCTTCCCCGAAGCCTTACCCTCACCCGTCCCATAATCCTAACCCGTACGCTCACATAACCCATGCCCTCACACGTACGCTCCCCCTAAACCGTTGTGGTACCCTCACCTGGACCCTAAACCGTCCCCGTCCCCTAACCCTAACCCTATCCCGAACCCTAACCCTAACCCTACCCCGAAGCCTTCCCTTCACCCGTCCCCTAATCCTAACCCGTACGCTCACACTAACCGGCGCCCTCACACGTACGCTCCCCCTAAACCTTTGTCGCACCCTCAACTGGACCCTAAACCGTCCCCGTCCCCTAACCATAACCCTAGCACGAACCCTAACCCCAACCCTTCCCCGAAGTCTTCTCCTCACCCGTCCCCTAATCCTAACCCGTACGCTCACACTAACCCACGCCCTCACATGTACACTCCCCCTAAAGCGTTGTCGTACCCTCACCTGGACCCTAAATCGTCCCCGTCCCTTAACCCTAACCCTAGCCCGAACCCTAAGCCTAACCCTTCCCCAAAGCCTTCCCCTAACCCGACCCTTAATCCTAACCCGTATGCTCACACTAACCCACGCCCTCACACGAACTCTCCCCCTAAAGCGTTGTCGTACCCTCACCTGGACCCTAAAACGTCCCAGTCCCCTAACCCTAACCCTAGCCCGAACCCTAACCCTAACCCTTCCCCGCAGCCTTCCACTCACACGTCCCCTAATCCTCAGCCGTACGCTCACACTAACCCGCGCCCTCACATGTACGCTCCCGCTAAACCGCTGTCGTACTCTCACCTGGACCCGAAACCGTCCCCGTCCCCTAACCCTAACCCTAGCCCGAACACTAACCCTAATTCTTCCCCGTAGCCTTCCCCTCACCCGTCCCCTAATCCTAACCCGTACGCTCACACTAACCTGCGCCCTCACACGTACGCTCCCCGTAAAGCGTTGTCGTACCCTCACCTGGACCCTAAACCGTCCCTGTCCCCTAACCCTAACCCTAGCCCGAACCCTAACCCTGACCCTTCCCCGAAGCCTTCCCCTCACCCGTCCCCTAATCCTAACCCGTATGCCAACACTAACCTGCGCCCTCACACGTACGCTACCCTTAATCCGTTGTCGTACCCTTACCTGGACCCTACACCGTCCCCATCCCCTAACCCTAACCCTAGCCCGAACACTATCCCTAATCCTTCCCCGAAGCCTTCCACTCACCCGTCCCCTAATCCTAACCCGTACGCTCACACTAACCCATGCCCTCACACGTACGCTCCCCCTAAATCGCTGTCGTACCCTCAACTGGACCCGAAACCGTCCCCGTCCCCTAACCCTAACCCTAGCCCGAACCCTAACCCTAACACTTCCCCGAAGCCTTCCCCTCACCAGTCCCGTAATCCTAACCCGTACGCTCACACTAACCCGCGCCCTCACAGGTACGCTCCCCCTAAACCGTTGCCATACCCTCAATTCGACCCTAAACGTCCCCGTCCCCTAACCCTAACCCTAGCCCGAACCCTATCCCTAACCCTTTCCCGAAGCCTTCCACTCACCGTCCCCTAATCCTAAACCATACGCTCACACTAACACGTGCCCTCACACGTACGCTCCCCCTAAACTGCTGTCGTATCCTCAACTGGACCCGAAACCGTCCCCGTCCCATAACCCTAACCCTAGCCCGAACCCTAAACCTAACAATTCCCCGAAGCCTTCCCCTCACCCGTCCCCTAATCCTAACCCGTACGCTCACACTAACCCGTGCCCTCACACGTACGCTCCCCCTAAACCGTTGTCGTACCCTCACCTGGACCCTAAACCGTCCCCGTACCCTAACCCTAACCCTAGCCCGTACACTAACCCTAACACTTACCCGAAGCCTTCACGTCACCTGTCACCTAATCCTAACCCATACCATCACACTACCCACGCCCTCACACGTTCGCTGCACCTAAACCGTTGTCGTACCCTCACCTGGACCCTTAACCGTCCACGTCCCCTAACCCTAACCCTAGCCCTAACCCTAACCCTAACACTTCCCCGAAGCCTTCCCCTCACCCGTCCCCTAATCCTAACCCGTACGCTCACACTAACCCGCGCCCTCACACGTACGCTCCCCCTAAACCGTTGTCGTACCCTCACATGGACCCTAAACCGTCCCCGTCCCCTAACCCTAACCCTAGCCCGAACCCTAACCCTAAACCTTCCCCGAAGACTTCCCCTCACCCGTCCCCTAATCCTAACCTGTACGCTCACACTAACCCGCGCCCTCACACCTACGCTCCCCCTAAAGCGTTTTCGTAGCCTCACCTGGACCCTAAACCATCCCCGTCCCCTAATCCTAACCCTAGCCCGAACCCTATCCCTAACACTTCCCCGAAACCTTCCCCTCACACGTCCCCTAATCCTAACCCGTACGCTCACAGTAATCCGCGCCCTTCCACGTACGCTCCCCCTTAACCGCTGTCGTACCCTCACCTGGACCCTAAACCGTCCCCGTCCCCTAACCCTAACCCTAGCCCGAACCCTAACACTAACACTTTCCCGAAGCCTTCCCCTCACCGTCCCCTAATCCTAAACCGTACGCTCACACTAACCCACGCCCTCACACGTTCGCTCCCGCTAAACCGTTGTCGTACCCTCATCTGGACCGTAAACCGTCCCCATCCCATAACCCTAACCCTAGCCGGAACCCTAACCCTGACACATCCCCGAAATCTTCCCCTCACCCGTCCCCTAATCCTAACCCGTACGCTCACACTAACCCACGCCCTCACACGTACGCTCCCCCTAAACCGCTGTCGTACCCTCAATTGGACCCAAAACCATCCCCGTCCCCTAACCCTAACCCTAGCCCGAACCCTAACCGTAACCCTTCCCCGAAGCCTTCCCCTCACCCGTCCCCTAATCCTAACCCGTACGCTCACACTATCCAGCCCGCTCACACGTACGCTGCCCCTAAACCGTTGTCGGACCCTCACCTGGACCCTAAATGGTCCCGGGCCCCTAACCCAAACCCTAGCCCGAACCCTAACCCTAACCCTTCCCCGAAGCCTTCCCCTCACCCGTCCACTAATCCTAACCCGTACGCTCACACTATCCTGCGCCCTCACACGTACGCTACCCCTAAACCGTTGTCGTACCCTCACCTGGACCCTAAATGGTCCCGGACCCCTAACCCAAACCCTAGCCCGAACCCTAACCCTAACCCTTCCCCGAAGCCTTCCCCTCACCCGTCCCCTAATCCTAACCTGTACACTCACACTAACCTGCAGCCTCACACGTACGCTCCCCCAAAACAGTTGTCGTACCCTCACCTGGACCCTAAAACGTCCCCGTCCCCTCACCCTAACCCTAGCCCGAACCCTAAACCTAACACTTCTCCGAAGCCTTCCCCTCACCCGTCAACTAATCCTAACCCGTACGCTCACACTAACACGCGCCCTCACATGTACGCTCCCCCTAAAGCGTTGTCGTACTCTCACCTGGACCCTAAACCGTCCCCGTCCCCTAACCCTAACCCTAGCCCGAACCCTAACCCTAACCCTTCCCCAAAGCCTTCCCCTCACCCGTCCCCTAATCCTAACCCGTATGCTCACACTAACCCACGCCCTCACACGAACGCTCCCCCTAAAGCGTTGTCGTACCCTCACCTGGACCCTAAAACGTCCCAGTCCCCTAACCCTAACCCTAGCCCGAACCCTAAACCTAACAATTCCCCGAAGCCTTCCCCTCACCCGTCCCCTAATCCTAACCCGTACGCTCACACTAACCCGTGCCCTCACACGTACGCACCCCCTAAACCGTTGTCGTACCCTCACCTGGACCCTAAACCGTCCCCGTCCCCTAACCCTAACTCTAGCCCGTACACTAACCCTAACCCTTCCCCGAAGCCTTCACGTCACCCGTCACCTAATCCTAACCCATACCATCACACTACCCACGCCCTCACACGTTCGCTGCACCTAAACCGTTGTCGTACCCTCACCTGGACCCTTAACCGTCCACGTCCCCTAACCCTAACCCTAGCCCTAACCCTAACCCTAACACTTCCCCGAAGCCTTCCCCTCACCCGTCCCCTAATCCTAACCCGTACGCTCACACTAACCCGCGCCCTCACACGTACGCTCCCCCTAAACCGTTGTCGTACCCTCACATGGACCCTAAACCGTCCCCGTCCCCTCACCCTAACCCTAGCCCGAACCCTAAACCTAACACTTCTCCGAAGCCTTCCCTTCACCCGTCAACTAATCCTAACCCGTACGCTCACACTAACCCACGCCCTCACACGTACGCTCCCCCTAAACCGCTGTCGTACCCTCAATTGGACCCAAAACCATCCCCGTCCCCTAACCCTAACCCTAGCCCGAACCCTAACCCTAACCCTTCCCCGAAGCCTTCCCCTCACCCGTCCCCTAATCCTAACCCGTACGCTCACACTATTCAGCCCGCTCACACGTACGCTGCCCCTAAACCGTTGTCGTACCCTCACCTGGACCCTAAATGGTCCCGGGACCCTAACCCAAACCCTAGCCCGAACCCTAACCCTAACCCTTCCCCGAAGCCTTCCCCTCACCCGTCCACTAATCCTAACCCGTACGCTCACACTATCCTGCGCCCTCACACGTACGCTCCCCCTAAACCGTTGTCGTACCCTCACCTGGACCCTAAATGGTCCCGGACCCCTAACCCAAACCCTAGCCCGAACCCTAACCCTAACCCTTCCCCGAAGCCTTCCCCTCACCCGTCCCCTAATCCTAACCTGTACGCTCACACTAACCTGCAGCCTCACACGTACGCTCCCCCAAAACAGTTGTCGTACCCTCACCTGGACCCTAAACCGTCCCCGTCCCCTCACCCTAACCCTAGCCCGAACCCTAAACCTAACACTTCTCCGAAGCCTTCCCCTCACCCGTCAACTAATCCTAACCCGTACGCTCACACTAACACGCGCCCTCACATGTACGCTCCCCCTAAAGCGTTGTCGTACTCTCACCTGGACCCTAAACCGTCCCCGTCCCCTAACCCTAACCCTAGCCCGAACCCTAACCCTAACCCTTCCCCGAAGCCTTCCCCTCACCCGTCCCCTAATCCTAACCCGTACGCTCACACTATCCTGCGCCCTCACACGTACGCTCCGCCTAAACCGTTGTCGTACCCTCACCTGGACCCTAAATGGTCCCGGACCCCTAACCCAAACCCTAGCCCGAAACCTAACCCTAACCCTTCCCCGAAGCCTTACCCTCACCCGTCCCATAATCCTAACCCGTACGCTCACATAACCCATGCCCTCACACGTACGCTCCCCCTAAACCGTTGTGGTACCCTCACCTGGACCCTAAACCGTCCCCGTCCCCTAACCCTAACCCTAGCCCGAACCCTAACCCTAACCCTACCCCGAAGCCTTCCCTTCACCCGTCCCCTAATCCTAACCCGTACGCTCACACTAACCGGCGCCCTCACACGTACGCTCCCCCTAAACCTTTGTCGCACCCTCAACTGGACCCTAAACCGTCCCCGTCCCCTAACCATAACCCTAGCACGAACCCTAACCTCAACCCTTCCCCGAAGTCTTCTCCTCACCCGTCCCCTAATCCTAACCCGTACGCTCACACTAACCCGCGCCCTCACACGTACACTCCCCCTAAAGCGTTGTCGTACCCTCACCTGGACCCAAAATCGTCCCCGTCCCTTAACCCTAACCCTAGCCCGAACCCTAAGCCTAACCCTTCCCCAAAGCCTTCCCCTAACCCGACCCTTAATCCTAACCCGTATGCTCACACTAACCCACGCCCTCACACGAACGCTCCCCCTAAAGCGTTGTCGTACCCTCACCTGGACCCTAAAACGTCCCAGTCCCCTAACCCTAACCCTAGCCCGAACCCTAACCCTAACCCTTCCCCGCAGCCTTCCACTCACACGTCCCCTAATCCTCAGCCGTACGCTCACACTAACCCGCGCCCTCACATGTACGCTCCCGCTAAACCGCTGTCGTACTCTCACCTGGACCCGAAACCGTCCCCGTCCCCTAACCCTAACCCTAGCCCGAACACTAACCCTAATCCTTCCCCGTAGCCTTCCCCTCACCCGTCCCCTAATCCTAACCCGTACGCTCACACTAACCTGAGCCCTCACACGTACGCTCCCCGTAAAGCGTTGTCGTACCCTCACCTGGACCCTAAACCGTCCCCGTCCCCTAACCCTAACCCTAACCCTGACCCTTCCCCGAAGCCTTCCCCTCACACGTCCCCTAATCCTAACCCGTATGCCAACACTAACCTGCGCCCTCACACGTACGCTACCCTTAATCCGTTGTCGTACCCTTACCTGGACCCTACACCGTCCCCATCCCCTAACCCTAACCCTAGCCCGAACACTATCCCTAATCCTTCCCCGAAGCCTTCCACTCACCCGTCCCCTAATCCTAACCCGTACGCTCACACTAACCCATGCCCTCACACGTACGCTCCCCCGAAATCGCTGTCGTACCCTCAACTGGACCCGAAACCGTCCCCGTCCCCTAACCCTAACCCTAGCCCGAACCCTAACCCTAACACTTCCCCGAAGCCTTCCCCTCACCAGTCCCGTAATCCTAACCCGTACGCTCACACTAACCCGCGCCCTCACAGGTACGCTCCCCCTAAACCGTTGCCATACCCTCAATTCGACCCTAAACCGTCCCCGTCCCCTAACCCTAACCCTAGCCTGAACCCTAACACTAACCCTTCCCCGAAGCCTTCCCCTCACCCGTCCCCTAATCCTAACCCGTATGCCAACACTAACCTGCGCCCTCACACGTACGCTACCCTTAATCCGTTGTCGTACCCTTACCTGGACCCTACACCGCCCCCATCCCCTAACCCTAACCCTAGCCCAAACACCATCCCTAATCCTTCCCCGAAGCCTTCCACTCACCCGTCCCCTAATCCTAACCCGTACGCTCACACTAACCCATGCCCTCACACGTACGCTCCCCCTAAATCGCTGTCGTTCCCTCAACTGGACCCGAAACCGTCCCCGTCCCCTAACCCTAACCCTAGCCTGAACCCTAACCCTAACACTTCCCCGAAGCCTTCCCCTCACCAGTCCCGTAATCCTAACCCGTACGCTCACACTAACCCGCGCCCTCACAGGTACGCTCCCCCTAAACCGTTGCCATACCCTCAATTCGACCCTAAACCGTCCCCGTCCCATAACCCTAACCCTAGCCCGAACCCTAACCCTGACACTTCCCCGAAATCTTCCCCTCACCCGTCCCCTAATCCTAACCCGTACACTCACACTAACCCGCGCCATCACACGTACGCTCCCCCTAAACCGCTGTCGTACCCTCACCTGGACCCTAAACCGTCCCCGTCCCCTAACCATAACCCTAGACCGAACCCTAACATTAACCCTTCCCCGAAGCCTTCCCCTCACCCGTCCCCTAATCCTAACCCGTACGCTCACACTATCCAGCCCGCTCACATGTACGCTGCCCCTAAATCGTTGTCGTACCCTCACCTGGACCCTAAACCGTCCCCGTCCCTAACCCTAACCCTAGCCCTAACCCTAACCCTAACACTTCCCCGAAGCCTTCCCCTCACCCGTCCCCTAATCCTAACCCGTACGCTCACACTAACCCGCGCCCTCACACGTACGCTCCCCCTAAACCGTTGTCGTACCCTCACATGGACCCTAAACCGTCCCCGTCCCCTCACCCTAACCCTAGCCCGAACCCTAAACCTAACACTTCTCCGAAGCCTTCCCTTCACCCGTCAACTAATCCTAACCCGTACGCTCACACTAACCCACGCCCTCACACGTACGCTCCCCCTAAACCGCTGTCGTACCCTCAATTGGACCCAAAACCATCCCCGTCCCCTAACCCTAACCCTAGCCCGAACCCTAACCCTAACCCTTCCCCGAAGCCTTCCCCTCACCCGTCCCCTAATCCTAACCCGTACGCTCACACTATCCAGCCCGCTCACACGTACGCTGCCCCTAAACCGTTGTCGTACCCTCACCTGGACCCTAAATGGTCCCGGGACCCTAACCCAAACCCTAGCCCGAACCCTAACCCTAACCCTTCCCCGAAGCCTTCCCCTCACCCGTCCACTAATCCTAACCCCTACGCTCACACTATCCTGCGCCCTCACATGTACGCTCCCCCTAAACCGTTGTCGTACCCTCACCTGGACCCTAAATGGTCCCGGACCCCTAACCCAAACCCTAGCCCGAACCCTAACCCTAACCCTTCCCCGAAGCGTTCACCTCACCCGTCCCCTAATCCTAACCTGTACGCTCACACTAACCTGCAGCCTCACACGTACGCTCCCCCAAAACAGTTGTCGTACCCTCACCTGGACCCTAAACCGTCCCCGTCCCCTCACCCTAACCCTAGCCCGAACCCTAAACCTAACACTTCTCCGAAGCCTTCCCCTCACCCGTCCCCTAATCCTAACCCGTACGCTCACACTATCCAGCCCGCTCACATGAACGCTGCCCCTAAATCGTTGTCGTACCCTCACCTGGACCCTAAACCGTCCCCATCCCCTAACCCTAACCCTAGCCCGAACCCTAACCCTAACCCGTCCCCGAAGCCTTCCCCTCACCCATCCCCTAATCCTAACCCGTACGCTCACACTAACCCATGCCCTCACACGTACGCTCCACCTAAACCGTTTTCGTACCCTCACCTTGACCCTAAACCGTCCCCATCCCCTAACCCTAACCCTAGCCCGAACCCTAACACTAACACTTCCCCAAAGCCTTCCCCACACCCGTCCCCTAATCCTAACCCGTACGCTCACATTAACCCGCGCCCTCACACGTACGCTCCCCCAAAACCGTTGTCGTACCCTCACCTGGACCCTAAACCGTCCCCATCCCCTAACCCTAACCCTAGCCCGAACCCTAACCCTAACCCTTCTCCGAAGCCTTCCCCCACCCGTCCCCCAATCCTAACCCGTACGCTCACACTAACCCACGCCCTCACACGTACGGTCCCCCTAAATCATTGTCATACCCTCACCTGGACCCTAAACCGTCCCTGTCCCCTAACCCTAACCCTAGCCCGAACCCTAACCCTAACCCTTCACCGAAGCCTTCCCCTCACCCGTCCCCTAATCCTAACCCGTACGCTCACACTAACCCGCGCCCTCACACGTACGCTCCCCCTAAACCGTTGTCGTACCCTCACCTGGACCCTAAACCGTCCCCGTCCCCTAACCCTAAAACTAGCCCGAACCCTAACCCTAACCTTTCCCCCAAGCCTTCCCCTAAACCGTCCCCTAATCCTAACCCGTATGCTCAAACAAACCCGCGCCCTCACACGTACGCTCTCCCTAAATCGTTGTCGTACCCTCACCTGGACCCTAAAACGTCCCCGTCCCCTAACCCTAACCCTTCCCCGAAGCCTTCCCCTCATCCGGCCCCTATTTCTAACCCGTACGCTCACACTAACCCACGCCCTCACACGTACGCTCCCCCTAAACCGTTGTCGTACCCTCACCTGGACCCTAAACCATCCCCGTCCCCTAACCCTAACCCTAGCCCGAACCCTAACACTAACCCTTCCCCAAAGCCTTCCCCTCACCCGTCCCCTAATCCTAACCCGTACGCTCAAACTCTCCAGCCCGCTCACATGTACGCTGAACCTAAATCATTGTCGTACCCACACCTGGACCCTAAACCGTCTCCGTCCCCTAACCCTAACCCTAGCCAGAACCCTAACCCTAAATCTTCCCCGAAGCCTTCCCCTCACCCATCCCCTAATCCTATCCCGTACGCTCACACTAACCCGCGCCCTCATACGAACTGTCCCCCTAAACCGTTGTCGTACCCTCATCTGGACCCTAAACCGTCCCCCTCCCCTAACCCTAACCCTAGCCCGAACCCTAACACTAACCCTTCCCCGAAGCCTTCCCCTCACCCGTCCCCTAATACTAACCCGTACGCTCACATAACCCACGCCCTCACACGTAAGCTCCCCCTTAACCGTTGTCGTACCCTCAAGTGGACACTGAACCGTCCCCGTCCCCTAACCTTAACTCTAGCCCGAATCCTAACCCTAACCTTTCCCCGAATCCTTCCCCTCACCCGTCCCCTAATACTAACCCGTACGCACACAGTAACCTGCGCCCTCACACGTACGCTCCCCCTAAAGCGTTGTCGTACCCTCACCTGGACCCTAAACCGTCCCCGTCCCCTAACCCTAAACCTAGCCCGAACCTTAATCCTAACGCTTCCCCGAAGCCTTCCCCTCACCCGTCCCCTAATCCTAACCCGTACGCTCACACTAACCCGCGCCCTCACACGTACGCTCCCCCTAAACCGTTGTCGTACCCTCACCTGGACCCTAAACCGTCTCCGTCCCCTAACCCTAACCCTAGCCCGAACCCTAACACTAACCCTTCCCCGAAGCCTTCCCCTCACCCGTCCCCTAATCCTAACACGTACGCTCAAACTATCCAGCCCGCTCACATGTACGCTGAACCTAATCGTTGTCGTACCCACACCTGGACCCTAAACTGTCTCCATCCCCTAACCCTAACCCTAGCCAGAACCCTAAACCTAACTCTTCCCCGAAGCCTTCCCCTCACCCATCCCCTAATCCTATCCCGTACGCTCACACTAACCCGCGCCCTCACACGAACGGTCCCCCTAAACCGTTGTCGTACCCTCATCTGGACCCTAAACCGTCCCCCTCCCCTAACCCTAACCCTAGCCCGAACCCTAACCCTAACCCTTCCCAGAAGCCTTCACCTCACCCGTCCCCTAATCCTAAGCCGTACGCTCACATAACCCACGCCCTCACACGTATGCTCTCACTTAACCGTTGTCGTACCCTCACGTGGCCACTAAACCGTCCCCGTCCCCTAACCTTAACTCTAGCCCGAATCCTAACCCTAACCCTTCCCCGAATCCTTCCCCTCACCCGTCCCCTAATACTAACCCATACGCTCACAGTAACCTGCGCCCTCACACGTACGCTCCCCCTAAAGCGTTGTCGTACACTCACCTGGACCCTAAACCGTCCCCGTCCCCTAACCCTAACCCTAGCCCGAACCTTAACCCTAACGCTTCCCCGAAGCCTTCCCCTCACCCGTCCCCTAATCCTAACCCGTACGCTCACACTAACCCACGTCTTCACACGTACACTCCCCCTAAACCGTTGTCGTACCCTCACCTGGACCCTAAATCGTCCCCGTCCCCTAATCCTAACCCTAGCCTGAACCCTCACCCTAACCCTTCCCCGAAGCCTTCCCCTCACCCGTCCCCTAATCCTAACCCGTACGCTCACACTAACCCGCGCCCTCACACGTACGCTCTCCCTAAACCGTTGTCGTACCCTCCACTGGACCCTAAACCGTCCCCGTCCCCTAACCCTAACCCTAGCCTGAACCCTAACCTAACCCTTCCCCGAAGCCTTCCCCTCACCCGTCCCCTAATCCTAACCCGTACGCTCACACTAACCCCCGCCCTCACAGGTACGCTCCGCCTAAACCGTTGTCGTACCATCACCTGGACCCTAAACCGTCCCCATTCCCTAACCCTAACCCTAGCCCGAACCCTATCCCTAACCCTTCCCCGAAACCTTCTCCTCACCCGTCCCCTAATCCTAACCCGTACGCTCACACTAACCCGCGCCCTCATATGTACGCTCCCCCTCAACCGTTGTCGTACGCTCACCTGGACCCTAAACCGTCCCCGTCCCCTAACCCTAACCGTAGCCCGAAACCTAACCCTAACCCTTCCCCGAAGCCTTCCCCTCACCCGTCCCCCAATCCTAACCCGTACGCTCACACTAACCCGCGCCCTTACATGTACGCTCCCCCTAAACCATTGTCGTACCCTCACCTGGACCCTAAACCGTCCCTGTCCCCTAACCCTAACCCTAGCCCGAACCCTAATCCTAACCCTTCCCCGAAGCCTTCCCCTCACCCGTCCCCTAATCCTAACCCGTACGCTCACACTAACCCGCGCCCTCACACGTACGTTCCCCCTAAACCATTGTCGTGCCCTCACCTGGACCCTAAACCATCCCCATTCCCTAACCCTAACCCTAGCACGAACCTTAACCCTAACCATTCCCCGAAGCCTTCCCCTCACCCGTCCCCTAATCATAACCCGTACGCTCAAACTAACCCACGTCTTCACACGTACGCTCCGTCTAAACCGTTGTCGTACCCTCACCTGGACCCTAAATCGTCCCCGTCCCCTAATCCTAACCCTAGCCCGAACCCTCACCCTAACCCTTCCCCGAAGCCTTCCCTACACCCGTCCCCTAATCCTAACCCGTACGCTCATACTAACCCGCGCCCTCACAGGTACACTCCCCCTAAACCGTTGTCGTACCCTCACCTGGACCCTAAACCATCCCCGTCCCCTAACCCTAACCCTAGCCCGAACCCTAACACTAACCCTTCCCCGAAGCCTTCCCCTCACCCGTCCCCTAATCCTAACCCGTACGCTCAAACTATCCAGCCCGCTCACATGTACGCTGAACCTAAATCGTTGTCGTACCCACACCTGGACCCTAAACCGTCTCCGTCCCCTAACCCTAACCCTAGCCAGAACCCTAACCCTAACTCTTCCCCGAAGCCTTCCAGTCACCCATCCCCTAATCCTATCCCGTACGCTCACACTAACCCGCGCCCTCATACGAACGGTCCCCCTAAACCGTTGTCGTACCCTCATCTGGACCCTAAACCGTCCCCCTCCCCTAACCCTAACCCTAGCCCGAACCCTAACCCTAACCCTTCCCCGAAGCCTTCCCCTCACCCGTCCCCTAATACTAACCCGTACGCTCACATAACCCACGCCCTCACACGTATGCTCCCCCTTAACCGTTGTCGTACCCTCACGTGGACACTAAACCGTCCCCGTCCCCTAACCTTAACTATAGCCCGAATCCTAACCCTAACCTTTCCCCGAATCCTTCCCCTCACCCGTCCCCTAATACTAAGCCGTACGCTCACAGTAACCTGCGCTCTCACATGTACGCTCCCCCTAAAGCGTTGTCGTACCCTCACCTGGACCCTAAACCGTCCCCGTCCCCTAACCCTAACCCTAGCCCGAACTTTAACCCTAACGCTTCCCCGAAGCCTTCCCCTCACGTGTCCCCTAATCCTATCCCGTACGCTCACACTAACCCGCGCCCTCACACGTACGCTCCCCCTAAACCGTTGTCGTACCCTCACCTGGACCCTAAACCGTCCCCGTCCCCTAACCCTAACCCTAGCACGGACCCTAACACTAACCCTTCCCCGAAGCCTTCCCATCACCCGTCCCCTAATCCTAACCCGTACGCTCACACTAATCCGCGCCCTCACACGTACGCTCCCCCTAAACGGTTGTCGTACCCTCACCTGGAACTTAAACGGTCCCCGTCCCCTTTCCCTAACCCTAGCCCGAACCCTAACCCTAACCCTTCCCCGAAGCCTTCCCCTCACCCGTCCCCTAATCCTAACCCGTAAGCTCACACTAACCCACGCCCTCACACGTACGCTCCCCCTAAACCGTTGTCATATCCTCACCTGGAGCCTAAACCGTACCCGTCCCCTAAACCTAACCCTAGCCCGAACCCTAACCCTAACCCTTCCCCGAAGCCTTCCCCTCACCCGTCCCCTAAATCTAACCCTCACGCTCATCTAACCAGCACCCTCACACGTACACTCCCCCTAAAGCGTTGTCGTACCCTCACCTTGACCCTAAACCGTCCCCGTCCCCTAACCGTAACCCTAGCCCGAACCCTAACACTAACCCTTCCCCGAAGCCTTCCCCTCACCCGTCCCATAATCCTAACCCGTACGGTCACACTAACCCGAGCCCTCACACGTATGCTCCCCCATAACCGTTTTCGTACCCTCACCTGGACACTAAACCGTCCCCGTTCCCTAACCCTAACCCTTCTCCGAAGCCTTCCCCTCACCCGTCCCCTAATCCTAACCCGTATGCTCACACTAACCCGTGCCCTCACACGTACGCTCTCCCTAAACCGTTGTCGTACCCTCACCTGGACCCTAAACCTTCCCCGTCCCCTAACCCTAACCCTAGCCCGAACCCTAACCCTAACCCTTCCCCGAAGCTTTCCCCTCACCCGTCCCCTAATCATAACCCGTAGGCTCACACTAACCCACGCCCTCACTCGTACGCTCCCCCTAAACCGTTGTCATACCCTCACCTGGACCCTAAACCATCCCCGTCCCCTAACCCTAACACTAGCCCGAACCCTAACCCTATCTCTTCCCTGAAGCCTTCCCAACACCCATCCCCTAATCCTAACCCGTACGCTCACACTAACCCGCGCCCTCAGACGATCGCTCCCCCTAAACCGTTGTCGTACCCTCACCTGGACCATAAACCGTCCCCGTCCCCTAACGCTAACCCTAGCCCGAACCCTAACCCTAACCCTTCCCCGAAACCTTCCCCTCACCCGTCCCCTAATCCTAACCCGTACGCTCACACTAACCCGCGCCCTCACACGTACGCTCCCCCAAAACCGTTGTCGTACCCTCACCTGGACCCTAAACTGTCCCCGTCCCCTAACCCTAACCCTAGCCCGAACCCTAACCCTAACCCTTCCCCGAAGCCTTCCCCTCACCCGTTCCCTAATCCTAACCCGTAGGCTCACACTAACCCACGCCCTCACACGTACTCTCCCCCTAAACCGTTGTCGTACCCTCACCTGGACCCTAAACCGTCCCCATCCCCTAACACTAACCCTAGCCCGAACACTAACCGTAACCCTTCCCCGAAGCCTTCCCCTCACCCGTCCCCTAATCCCATACCGTACCCTCACACTAACCCGCGCCCTCACACGTACGCTCCCCTTAAACCTTTGTCGTACTCTCACCTGGACCCTAAATCGTCCCCGTCCCCTAACCCTAACCCAAGCCCGAACCCTAACCCTAACCCTTCCCCGAAGCCTTCCCCTCACCCGTCCCCTAATCCTAATCCGTACGCTCACACTAACCCGCGCCCTCACACGTACGCTCCCACTAAACGGTTGTCGTAACCTCACTGGGACCCTAAACGGTCCCCGTCCCCTAAGAGTAACCCTAGCCCGAACCCTAACACTAACCCTTCCCCGAAGCCTTCCCCTCACCCGTCCCCTAATCCTAACCCGTACGCTCACACTAACCCGAACCCTCACACGTACGCTCCCCCAAAACCGTTGTCTTACCCTCACCTGGACCCTAAACCGTCCCCGTCCCCTAACCCTAACCCTAGCCCGAACCCTAATCCTAACACTTCCCCGAAGCCTTCCCCTCACCCGTTCCCTAATCCTAACCCGTACGCTCACACTAACACACGCCCTCACACGTACTCTCCCCCTAAACCATTGTCGTACCCTCACCTGGACCCTAAACCGTCCCCATCCCCTAACTCTAACCCTAGCCCGAACCCTAACCGTAACCCTTCCCCGAAGCCTTCCCCTCACCCGTCCCCTAATCCCATACCGTACCCTCACACTAACCCGCGCCCTCACACGTACGCTCCCCTTAAACCTTTGTCGTACTCTCACCTGGACCCTAAACCGTCCCCGTCCCCTAACCCTAACCCTAGCCCGAACCCTAACACTAACCCTTCCCCGAAGCCTTCCCCTCACTCGTCCCCTAATCCTAACCAGTACGATCACACTAACCCGCGCCCTCACACGTACCCTCCCCCTAAAGCGTTTTCATACCCTCACCTGGACCCTAAAACGTCCCCGTCCCCTAACCTTAACCGTAACCCGAACCCTAACCCTACCAATTCCCTGAAGCCTTCCGCTCACCCGTCCCCTAATCCTAACACGTACGCTCACACTAACCCGCGCCCTCACACGTACCCTCCCCCTAAAGCGTTGTCATACCCTCACCTGGACCCTAAATCGTCCCCGTCCCCTAACCCTAACCCTAGCCCGAACCCTATCTCTTCTCCGAAGCCTTCCCAACACCCATCCCCTAATCCTAACCCATACGCTCACACTAACCCGCGCCCTCAGACGTTCGCTCCCCCTAAACCGTTGTCGTACCCTCACCTGGACCATAAACCGTCCCCGTCCCCTAACGCTAACCCTAGCCCGAACCCTAACCCTAACCCTTCCCCGAAGCCTTCCCCTCACCCGTCCCCTAATCCTAACCCGTACGCTCACACTAACCCGCGCCCTCAGACGTACGCTCCCCCTAAACGGTTGTCGTACCCTCACCGGGACCCTAAATCGTCCCCGTCCCCTAACCCTAACCCTAGCCCGAACCTTAACACTTCCCCGAAGCCTTCCCCTCACCCGTCCCCTAAATCTAACCCTTACGCTCATACTAACCCGTGCCCTCACACGTACGCTCCCCCTAAACGGTTGTCGTACCCTCACCGGGACCCTAAACGGTCCCCGTCCCCTAACACTAACCCTAGCCCGAATACTAACCCTAACCCTTCCCCGAAGCCTTCCCCTCACCCGTCCCCTAATCCTAACCCGAACGCTCACACTAACCCGCGCCCTCACACGTACGCTCCCCCTAAACCGTTGTCGTACCCTCACCTGGACCGTAAACCGTCCCCGTCCCATAACCCTAACCCTAGCCCGAACCATAACCCTAACCCTTCCCCGAAGCCTTCCCCTCACCCGTCCATTAATCCTAACCCGTACACTCACACTAACCTGCCCCCTCACACGTACGCTCCCCCTAAACCGTTGTCGTACCCTCACCTGGACCCTAAACCGTCCCCGTTCCCTAACCCTAACCCTAGCCCGAACCATAACCCTAACCCTTCCCCGAAGCCTACACCTCACCCGTCCCATAATCCTAACCCGTACGCTCACACTAACCCGAGCTCTCACACGTACGCTCCCCCAAAACCGTTTTCGTACCCTCACCTGGACCCTAAACCGTCCCCGTCCCCTAACCCTAACCCTAGCCGGAACCCTAACCCTAACCCTTCTCCGAAGCCTTCCCCTCACCCGTCCCCTAATCCTAACCCGTATGCTCACACTAACCCGCGCCCTCACACGTACGCTCTCCCTAAACCGTTGTCGTACCCTCACCTAGACCCTAAACCGTCCCCGTCACCTAACGCTAACCCTAGCGCGAACTGTAACCCTAACCCTTCCCCGAAGCCTTCCTCTCACCCGTCCCCTAATCCTAACCCGTACGCTCACACTAACCCGCGCCCTCACACATACGCTCCCCTAAACCGTTGTCGTAACCTCACCTGGACCCTAAACTTTCCCCATCCCATAACCCTAACCCTAGCCTGAACCATAACCCTAACCTTTCCCCGAAGCCTTCCCCTCACCCGTCCCCTAATCCTAACCCGTACGCTCACACTTACCAGCGGCCTCACACGTACGCTCCCCCTAAACCGTTGTCCTACCCTCACCTGGACCCTAAACCGTCCCCGTCCCCTATCCCTAACGCTAGACCGAACCCTAACCCTAACCCTTCCCCGAAGCCTACCACTCACCCGTCCCCTAATCCTAATCCGTACGCTCACACTAACCCGTACCCTCACACGTACACTCCCCCTAAACCGTTGTCGTACCCTCACCTGGACCCTAAACCGTCCCCGTCCCCTAACCCTAAACCTAGCCCGAACACTAAACCTAACCCTTCCCCGAAGCCTTTCCCTCACCCGTCCCCTAATCCTAACCCGTACGCTCACACTAACCCGCGCCCTCACACGTACGCTCCCCCTAAACCGTTGTCGTACCCTCACCTGGACCCTAAACGGTCCCCGTCCCTAACCCTAACCCTAGCCCGAACACTAACCTTAACCCTTCACCGAAGCCTTCCCGTCACCCGTCCCCTAATACTATCCCGTACGCTCACACTAACCCGCGCCCTCACACGTACGCTCCGCCTAAACCGTTGTCGTACCCTCACCTGGACCCTAAACGGTTCCCGTCCCCTAACCCTAACCCTAGCCCGAACACTAACCTTAACCCTTCCCCGAAACCTTCCCGTCACCCGTCCCCTAATACTAACCCGTACGCTCACACTAACCCGCGCCCTCACACGTACGCTCCGCCTAAACCGTTGTCCTACCCTCACCTTGACCCTAAAACGTCCCCGTCCCCGAACCCTACCCCTAGCCCGAACCCTAACCCTAACCCTTCCCCGAAGCCTTCCCCTCACCCGTCCCCTAATCCTAACCCGTACGCTCACACTAACCCGCGCCCTCACACGTACCCTCCCCCTAAAGCGTTGTCATACCCTCACCTGGACCCTAAATCGTCCCCTTCCCCTAACCCTAACCCTAGCTTGAACCCTAACACTTCCCCGAAGCCTTCCCCTCACCCGTCCACTAAATCTAACCCTTACGCTCATACTAACCCGCACCCTCACACGTACACTCCCCCTAAAGCGTTGTCGTACCCTCACCTTGACCCTAAACCGTCCCCGTCTCCTAACCGTAACCCTAGCCCGAACCCTAACCCTAACTCTTCCCCGAAGCCTTCCCCTCACCCGTCCCATAATCCTAACCCGTACGGTCACACTAACCCGAGCCCTCACACGTATGCTCCCCCTAAACCGTTTTCGTACCCTCACCTGGACCCTAAACCGTCCCCGTCACCTAACCCTAACCCTAGCCCGAACCCTAACCCTAACACTTCTCCGAAGCCTTCCCCTCACCCGTCCCATAATCCTAACACGTAAGGTCACACTAACCCGAGCCCTCACACGTACGCTCCCCCAAAACCGTTTTTGTACCCTCACCTGGACCCTAAACCGTCCCCGTCCCCTAACCCTAACCCTAGCTCGAACCCTAAACCTAACCCTTCCCCGAAGCTTTCCCCTCAACCGTCCCCTAATCCTAACCCGTATGCTCACACTAACCCGCGCCCTCACACATACGCTCCCCCTAAACGGTTGTCGTACCCTCACCGGGACCCTAAACGGTCCCCTTCCCCTAACACTAACCCTAGCCCGAACCCTAACCCTAACCCTTCCCCGAAGCCTTCCCCTCACCCGTCCCCTAATCCTAACCCCTACGCTCACACTAACCCGAGCCCTCACACGTACGCTCCCCCAAAACCGTTGTCGTACCCTCACCTGGACCCTAAACCGTCCCCGTCCCCTAACCCTAACCCTAGCCCGAACCCTAACCCTAACACTTCCCCGAAGCCTTCCCCTCACCCGTCCCCTAATCCTAACCCGTACGCTCACACTAACCCACGCGCTCACACGTACTCTCCCCCTAAACCATTGTCGTACCCTCACCTGGACCCTAAACCGTCCCCATCCCCTAACTCTAACCCTAGCCCGAACCCTAACCGTAACCCTTCCCCGAAGCCTTCCCCTTACCCGGCCCCTAATCCCATACCGTACCCTCACACTAACCCATGCCCTCACACGTACGCTCCACTTAAACCTTTGTCGTACTCTCACCTGGACCCTAAACCGTCCCCGTCCCCTAACCCTAACCCTAGCCCGAACCCTAACACTAACCCTTCCCCGAAGCCTTCCCCTCACCCTTCCCCTAATCCTAACCAGTACGATCACACTAACCCGCGCCCTCACACATACCCTCCCCCTAAAGCGTTTTCATACCCTCAACTGGACCCTAAACCGTCCCCGTCCCGTAACCCTAACCCTAACCCGAACCCTAACCGTACCAATTCCCTGAAGCCTTCCCCTCACCCGTCCCCTAATCCTAACCCGTACGCTCACACTAACCCGCGCCCTCACACGTACCCTCCCCCTAAAGCGCTGTCATACCCTCACCTGGACCCTAAATCGTCCCCGTCCCCTAACCCTAACCCTAGCCCGAACCCTAACACTTCAACGAAGCCTTCCCCTCATCCGTCCCCTAAATCTAACCCTTAAGCTCATACTAACCTGCACCCTCACAGTACACTCGCCCTAAAGCGTTGTCGTACCCTCACCTTGACCCTAAACCGTCCCCGTCCCTTAACCGTAACCCTAGCCCGAACCCTAAACCTAACCCTACCCCGAAGTCTTCCCCTCCCCCGTCCCATAATCCTAAACCGTACGGTCACACTAACCCGAGCCCTCACACGTACGCTCCCCCAAAACCGTTTTTGTACCCTCACCTGGACCCTAAGCCGTCCCCGTCCCCTAAACCTAACCCTAGCCCGAACCCTATCTCTTCCCCGAAGCCTTCCCAACACCCATCCCCTAATCCTAACCCATACGCTCACACTAACCCGCGCCCTCAGACGTTCGCTCCCCCTAAACCGTTGTCGTACCCTCACCTGGACCATAAACCGTCCCCGTCCCCTAACGCTAACCCTAGCCCGAACCCTAACCCTAACCCTTCCCCGAAGCCTTCCCCTCACCCGTCCCCTAATCCTAACCCGTACGCTCACACTAACCCGCGCCCTCAGACGTACGCTCCCCCTAAACGGTTTTCGTACCCTCACCGGGACCCTAAATCGTCCCCGTCCCCTAACCCTAACCCTAGCCCGAACCTTAACACTTCCCCGAAGCCTTCCCCTCACCCGTCCCATAAATCTAACCCTTACGCTCATACTAACCCATGCCCTCACACGTATGCTCCCCCTAAACGGTTGTCGTACCCTCACCGGGACCCTAAACGGTCCCCGTCCCCTAACACTAACCCTAGCCCGAACACTAACCCTAACCCTTCCCCGAAGCCTTCCCCTCACCCGTCCCCTAATCCTAACCCGTACGCTCACACTAACCCGCGCCCTCACACGTACGCTCCCCCTAAACCGTTGTCGTACCCTCACCTGGACCGTAAACCGTCCCCGTCCCATAACCCTAACCCTAGCCCGAACCATAACCCTAACCCTTCCCCGAAGCCTTCCCCTCACCCGTCCACTAATCCTAACCCGTACACTCACACTAACCCGCCCCCTCACACGTACGCTCCCCCTAAACCGTTGTCGTACCCTCACCTGAACCCTAAACCGTCCCCGTTCCCTAACCCTAACCCTAGCCCGAACCATAACCCTAAGCCTTCCCCGAAGCCTACACCTCACACGTCCCCTAATCCTAATCCGTACGCTCACACTAACCCATACCCTCACACGTACAGTCCCCCTAATCCGTTGTCGTACCCTCACCTGGACCCTAAACCGTCCCCGTCCCCTAACCCTAACCCTAGCCCGAACACTAATCCTAACCCTTCCCCGAAGCCTTCCCTCACCCGTCCCCTAATCCTAACCCGTACGCTCACACTAACCCGCGCCCTCACACTTATGGTCCCCCTAAACCGTTTTCGTACCCTCACCTGGACCCTAAACCATCCCCGTCCCCTAGTCCTAACCCTAACCCGAACCCTAACCCTAACACTTCCCCGAAGCCTTCCCTTCACCCGTCCCCTAATCCGAACCCGTAGGCTCACACTAACAGGCGCTCTCACACGTACGCTCCCCCTAAACCGTTGTCGTACCCTCACCTGGACCCTAAACCGTCCCCGTAACCTAACCCTAACCCTAGCCCGAACCCTAACCCTAACCCTTCCCCAAAGCCTTCCCCTCACCCGTCCCCTAATCCTAACCCATACGCTCACACTAACCCGCGCCCTCACACGTACGCTCCCCCTAAACGGTTGTCGTACCATCACCGGGACCCTAAATGGTCCCCGTCCCCTAACCCTAACCCTAGGCCGAACCCTAACCCTAACCCTTCCCCGAAGCCTTCCCCTCACCCGTCCCCTAATCCTAACCCATACGCTCACACTAACCCATGCCCTCACACGTACGCTCCCACTAAACCGTTGTCGAACCCTCACCTGGACACTAAACCGTCCCCGTCCCCTAACCCTAACCCTAGCCCGAACCCTAACCCTAACCCTTCCCCGAAGCCTTCCCCTCACCCGTTCCCTAATCCTAACCCGTACGCTCACACTAACCTGTGCCCTCACACGTACGCTCCCCCTAAACCGTTGTCGTACCCTCACCTGGACCCTAAACGGTCCCCGTCCCCTGACCGAAACCTTAGCCCGAACCCTAACCCTAACCTTTCCCGAAGCCTTCCCCTCACCCGTCCCCTAATCCTAAACGGTACGCTCACACTAACCCGCGCCCTCACACGTACGCTCCCCCAAAACCGTTGTCGTACCCTCACCTGGACCCTAAACCGTCCCTGTCCCCTAACCCTAACCCTAGCCCGAACCCTAACACTAACCCTTGTCTGAAGCCTTCCCCTCACCCGTCCCCTAATCCTAACCCGTATGCTCACACTAACCCACGCCCTAACACGTATGCTCTTCCTAAACCGTTGTCGTACCCTCACTTGGACCATAAACCATCCCCGTCCCCTAACCCTAATCTTATCCCGTACCCTAACCCTAACCCTTCCCCAAACCCTTACCCTCACCCGTCCCCTAAACCTAACCCGTACGCTCACACTAACCCGCGCCCTCACACGTACGCTCCCCCTAAACCGTTGTTGTACCCTCACCCGGACCCTAAACCGTCCCCGTCCCAGAACCCTACCCCAGCCCGAACCCTAACCCTAACCCTTCCCCGAAGCCTTCCCCTCACCCGTCCCATAATCCTAACCCATACGCTCACACTAACCCGAGCCCTCACACGTACGCTCCCCCAAAACCGTTTTCGTACCCTCACCTGGACCCTAAACCGTCCCCATCCCCTAACCCTAACCCTAGCCCGAACCCTAACCCTAACCCTTCTCCGAAGCCTTTCCCTCACCCGTCCCCTAATCCTAACCCGTATGCTCACACTAACCCGCGCCCTCACACGTACGCTCTCCCTAAATCGTTTTCGTACCCTAACCTGGACCCTAAACCGTCCCCGGCCCCTAACGCTAACCCTAGCCCGAACCCTAACCCTAACCATTCCCCGAAGCCTTCCCCTCACCCGTCCCCTAATCCTAACCCGTACGCTCACACTAATCAGCCCGCTCACACGTACGCCGCCCCTAAACCGTTGTCGTACCCTCACCTGGACCCTAAACCGTCCCCATCCCCTAAACCTAACCCTACCCAAACCCTAAACCTAACCCGTCCCCGAAGCCTTCCCCTCACCCATCCCCTAATCCTAACCCGTACGTTCACACTTACCCATGCCCTCACACGTACTCTCCCCCTAAACCGTTGTTGTACCCTCACCTAGACCCTAAACCGTTCCCGTACCCTAACCCTAACCCTAGCCCGAACCCTAAACCTAACACTTCCCCGAAGCCTTCCCCTCACCCGTCCCCTAATCCTAACCCGTACGCTCACACTAACCCGCGCCCTCACACGTACACTCCCCCTAAACCGTTGTCGTACCCTCATCTGGACCCTAAACCGTTCCCGTCCCCTAACCGTAACCCTAGACCGAACCCTAAACCTTCCCCGAAGCCTTCCCCTCACCCGTCCCCTAAATCTAACCCGTACGCTCACACTAACCCACACCCTCACACGTACACTCCCCCTAAACCGTTGTCGTACCCTCACCTGGAACCTAAACCGTCCCCGTCCCCTAACCGTAACCCTAGCTCAAACCCTAACCCTAACCCTTCCCCGAAACCTTCCCCTCACCCGTCTCCTAATCCTAACCCGTACGCTCACACTAACCCACGCCCTCACACGTACGCTCCACCTAAACCGTTTTCGTACCCTCACCTTGACCCTAAACCGTCCCCATCCCCTAACCCTAACCCTAGCCCGAACCCTAACCCTAACCCTTCCCCGAAGCCTTCCCCTCACCCGTCCCCTAATCCTAACCCGTACGCTCACACTAACCCGCGCCCTCACACGTACGCTCCCCCTAAACCGTTGTTGTACCCTCACTTGGACCCTAAACCGTCCCCATCCCCTAACCCTAACCCTAGCCCGAACCCTAACCCTAACCCTTCCCCGAAGCCTTCCCCTCACCCGTCGCCTAATCCTAACCCGTACACTCACACTAACCCGCGCCCTCACACGTACGCTGCCCCTAAAGCGTTGTCGTACCCTCACCTTGACCCTAAACCGTCCTCGTCCCCTAACCCTAACCCTAGCCCGAACCCTAACCCTAACACTTCCCCGAAGCCTTCCCCTCACCCGTCCCCTAATCCTAACCCGTACGCTCACACTAACCTGCTCCCTCACACATACGCTCCCCCTAAACCATTGTCGTACCCTCACCTGGACCCTAAACGGTCCCCGTCCCCTAACCCAAACCCTAGCCAAAACCCTAACACTAACACTTCCCCAAAGCCTTCCCCTCACCCGTCCGCTAATCCTAACCCGTACGCTCACACTAACCCGCGCCCTCACACGTACGCTCCCCCTAAACGGTTGTCGTACCCTCACCTGGACCTTAAACGGTCCCCGTCCCCTTTCCCTAACCCTAGCCCGAACCCTAACCCTAACCCTTCCCCGAAGCCTTCCCCTCACCCGTCCCCTAATCCTAACCCGTAAGCTCACACTAACCCACGTCCTCACACGTACGCTCCCCCTAAACCGTTGTCATATCCTCACCTGGACCCTAAACCGTACCCGTCCCCTAAACCTAACCCTAGCCCGAACCCTAACCCTAACCCTTCCCGGAAGCCTTCCCCTCACCGTCCCCTAATCCTAAACCATACGCTCACACTAACCCGCGCCCTCACACGTACGCTCCCCCTAAACTGCTGTCGTATCCTCAACTGGACCCGAAACCGTCCCCGTCCCCTAACCCTAACCCTAGCCCGAACCCTAACCATAACACTTCCCCAAAGCCTTCCCCTAACCCGTCCCCTAATCCTAACCCGTACGCTCACACTAACCCATGCCCTCAAAAGTACGCTCCCCCTAAAGCGTTGTCGTACCCTCACCTGGACCCTAAACCGTTCCCGTCCCCTAACCCTAAACCTAGCCCGAATCCTAACCCTAACACTTCCCCGAAGCCTTCCCCTCACCCGTCCCCTAATCCTAACCCATACGCTCACACTAACCTGCGCACTCACACGTACGCTCCCCCTAAACCGTTGTCATACCCTCACCTGGACCCTAAACGTCCCCGTCCCCTAACCCTAACCCTAGCCCGAACCCTATCCCTAACCCTTCCCCGAAGCCTTCCACTCACCGTCCCCTAATCCTAAACCATACGCTCACACTAACACGCGCCCTCACACGTACGCTCCCCCTAAACTGCTGTCGTATCCTCAACTGGACCCGAAACCGTCCCCGTCCCATAACCCTAACCCTAGCCCGAACCCTAACCCTAACAATTCCCCGAAGCCTTCCCCTCACCCGTCCCCTAATCCTAACCCGTACGCTCACACTAACCCGTGCCCTCACACGTACGCTCCCCCTAAACCGTTGTCGTACCCTCACCTGGACCCTAAACCGTCCCCGTCCCCTAACCCTAACCCTAGCCCGTACACTAACCCTAACCCTTCCCCGAAGCCTTCACGTCACCCGTCACCTAATCCTAACCCGTACCATCACACTACCCACGCCCTCACACGTTCGCTGCACCTAAACCGTTCTCGTACCCTCACCTGGACCCTTAACCGTCCACGTCCCCTAACCCAAACCCTAGCCCGAAACCTAACCCTAACACTTCCCCGAAGCCTTCCCCTCACCCGTCCCCTAATCCTAACCCGTACGCTCACACTAACCCGCGCCATCACACGTACGCTCCCCCTAAACCGTTGTCGTACCCTCACCTGGACCGTAAACCGTCCTCGTGCCCAACCCTAACCCTAGCCCGAACCCTAACCCTAACCCTTCCACGAAGCCTTCCCCTCACCCGTCCCCTAATCCTAAACCGTACGCTCACACTAACCCGCGCCCTCACACGTACGCTCCCTCTAAAGCGTTGACGAACCCTCACCTGGACCCTAAACCGTCCCCATCCCCTAACCCTAACCCTAGCCCAAACCCTATCCCTAACCCTTCCCCGAAACCTTCCCCTCACCCGTCCCCTAATCCTAAACCGAACGCTCACACTAACCCCCGCCCTCATATGTACGCTCCCCCTCAACTGTTGTCGTACGCTCACATGGACCCTAAACCGTCCCCGTCCCCTAACCCTAACCCTAGCCCGAACCCTAACCCTAACCCTTCCCCGAAGCCTTACCCTCATCCGTCCCATAATCCTAACCCGTACGCTCACATAACCCATGCCCTCACACGTACGCTCCCCCTAAACCGTTGTGGTACCCTCACCTGGACCCTAAACCGTCCCCGTCCCCTAACCCTAACCCTAGCCCGAACCCTAACCCTAACCCTATCCCGAAGCCTTCCCTTCACCCGTCCCGTAATCCTAACCCGTACGCTCACACTAACCGGCGCCCTCACACGTACGCTCCCCCTAAACCTTTGTCGCACCCTCACCTGGACCCTAAACCATCCCCGTCCCCTAACCATAACCCTAGCACGAACCCTAACCCCAACCCTTCCCCGAAGTCTTCTCCTCACCCGTCCCCTAATCCTAACCCGTACGCTCACACTAACCCGCGCCCTCACACGTACACTCCCCCTAAACCGTTGTCGTACCCTCACCTGGACCCTAAACCGTCCCCGTCCCCTAACCCTAACCCTAGACCGAACCCTAACCCTAACCCTTCCCCGAAGCCTTCCCCTCACCCGTCCCCTAATCCTAACCCGTACGCTCACATTAACCCACGCCCTCACACGTACGCTCCCCCTAAACCGTTCTCGTACCCTCACCTGGACCCTAAACCTTCCCCGTCCCCTAACCCTAACCCTAGCCTGAACCCTAAACCTAACCCTTCACCGAAGCCTTCCCCTCTCCCGTCCCCCAATCCTAACCCGTATGCTCACACTAACCCACGCCCTCACATGTATGCTCCCCCTAAACCATTGTCGTACCCTCACCTGGACCCTAAACCGTCCCCGTCCCCTAACCCTAACCCTAGCCCGAACCCTAACACTAACCCTTCCCCGAAGCCTTCCCCTCACCCGTCCCCTAATCCTAACCAGTACGCTCACACTATCCAGCCCGCTCACACGTACGCTGCCCCTAAATCATTGTCATACCCACACCTGGACCCTAAACCGTCCCCATCCCCTAACCCTAAACCTAGGCCGAACCCTAACCCTAACCCGTCCCTGAAGCCTTCCCCTCACCCATCCCCTAATCCTAACCCGTACGCTCACACTAACCCGTGCCCTCACACGTACGCTCCACCTAAACCGTTTTCGTACACTGACCTTGACCCTAAACCGTCCCCATCCCCTAACCATAACCCTAGCCCGAACCCTAACCCTAACCCTTCCCCGAAGCCTTCCCCTCACCCGTCCCCTACTCCTAACCCGTACACTCACACTAACCAACGCCCTCACACGTACGCTCCCCCTAAAGCGTTGTCGTACCCTCACCTTAACCCTAAACCGGCCTCGTCCCCTAACCCTAACCCTAGCCCGAACACTAACCCTAACACTTCCCCGAAGCCTTCCCCTCACCCGTTCCCTAATCCTAACCCGTACGCTCACACTAATCAGCCTGCTCACATGTACGCCGCCCCTAAACCGTTGTCGTACCCTCACCTGGACCCTAAACCGTGCCCATCCCCTAAACCTAACCCTACCCAAACCCTAAACCTAACACGTCCCCGAAGCCTTCCCCTCACCCATCCCCTAATCCTAACCCGTACGTTCACACTTACCCATGCCCTCACACGTACGCTCCCCCTAAACCGTGGTCGTACCCTCACCTAGACCCTAAACCGTCCCCGTACCCTAACGCTAACCCTAGCCCGAACCCTAACCCTAACACTTCCCCGAAGCCTTCCCCTCACCCGTTCCCTAATCCTAACCCGTACGCTCACACTAACCTGCGCCCTCACACATACGCTCCCCCTAAAGCGTTGTCATACCCTCACCTTGACCCTAAACCGTCCTCGTCCCCTAACTCTAACCCTAGCCCGAACCCTAACCCTAACCCTTCCACGAAGCCTTCCCGTCACACGTCCCCTAATCCTAACCCGTACGCTCACACTAACCCGCGCCCTCACACATACGCTCCCCCTAAACCGTTGTTGTACACTCACCCGGACCCTAAACCGTCCCCGTCCCAGAACCCTACCCCTAGCCCGAACCCTAACCCTAACCCTTCCCCGAAGTCTTCCCCTCACCCGTCCCATAATCCTAACCCATACGCTCACACTAACCCGAGCCCTCACACGTACGCTCCCCCAAAACCGTTTTCGTACCCTCACCTGGACCCTAAACCGTCCCCATCCCCTAACCCTAACCCTAACCCTAAACCGTCCCCGTCCCCTAACCCTAACCCTAGACCGAACCCTAAAGCTTCCCCGAAGCCTTCCCCTCACCCGTCCCCTAAATCTAACCCGTACGCTCACACTAACCCACACCCTCACACGTACACTCCCCCTAAACCGTTGTCGTACCCTCACCTGGAACCTAAACCGTCCCCGTCCCCTAACCGTAACCCTAGCTCAAACCCTAACCCTAACCCTTCCCCGAAACCTTCCCCTCACCCGTCTCCTAATCCTAACCCGTACGCTCACACTAACCCACGCCCTCACACGTACGCTCCACCTAAACCGTTTTCGTACCCTTACCTTGACCCTAAACCGTCCCCATCCCCTAACCCTAACCCTAGCCCGAACCCTAACCCTAACCCTTCCCCGAAGCCTTCCCCTCACCCGTCCCCTAATCCTAAACCGTACGCTCACACTAACCCGCGCCCTCACACGTACGCTCCCCCTAAACCGTTGTTGTACCCTCACTTGGACCCTAAACCGTCCCCGTCCCCTAACCCTAACCCTAGCCCGAACCCTAACCCTAACCCTTCCCCGAAGCCTTCCCCTCACCCGTCGCCTAATCCTAACCCGTACACTCACACTAACCCGCGCCCTCACACGTACGCTCCCCCTAAAGCGTTGTCGTACCCTCACCTTGACCCTAAACCGTCCTCGTCCCCTAACCCTAACCCTAGCCCGAACCCTAACCCTAAAACTTCCCCGAAGCCTTCCCCTCACCCGTCCCCTAATCCTAACCCGTACGCTCACACTAACCTGCTCCCTCACACATACGCTCCCCCTAAACCGTTGTCGTACCCTCACCTGGACCCTAAACGGTCCCCGTCCCCTAACCAAAACCCTAGCCAAAACCCTAACACTAACACTTCCCCAAAGCCTTCCCCTCACCCGTCCGCTAATCCTAACCCGTACGCTCACACTAACCCGCGCCCTCACACGTACGCTCCCCCTAAACGGTTGTCGTACCCTCACCTGGACCTTAAACGGTCCCCGTCCCCTTTCCCTAACCCTAGCCCGAACCCTAACCCTAACCCTTCCCCGAAGCCTTCCCCTCACCCGTCCCCTAATCCTAACCCGTAAGCTCACACTAACCCACGTCCTCACACGTACGCTCCCCCTAAACCGTTGTCATATCCTCACCTGGACCCTAAACCGTACCCGTCCCCTAAACCTAACCCTAGCCCGAACCCTAACCCTAACCCTTCCCCGAAGCCTTCCCCTCACCGTCCCCTAATCCTAAACCATACGCTCACACTAACCCGCGCCCTCACACGTACGCTCCCCCTAAACTGCTGTCGTATCCTCAACTGGACCCGAAACCGTCCCCGTCCCCTAACCCTAACCCTAGCCCGAACCCTAACCATAACACTTCCCCAAAGCCTTCCCCTAACCCGTCCCCTAATCCTAACCCGTACGCTCACACTAACCCATGCCCTCAAAAGTACGCTCCCCCTAAAGCGTTGTCGTACCCTCACCTGGACCCTAAACCGTTCCCGTCCCCTAACCCTAAACCTAGCCCGAATCCTAACCCTAACACTTCCCCGAAGCCTTCCCCTCACCCGTCCCCTAATACTAACCCATACGCTCACACTAACCTGCGCACTCACACGTACACTCCCCCTAAACCGTTGTCATACCCTCACCTGGACCCTAAACGTCCCCGTCCCCTAACCCTAACCCTAGCCCGAACCCTATCCCTAACCCTTCCCCGAAGCCTTCCACTCACCGTCCCCTAATCCTAAACCATACGCTCACACTAACACGCGCCCTCACACGTACGCTCCCCCTAAACTGCTGTCGTATCCTCAACTGGACCCGAAACCGTCCCCGTCCCATAACCCTAACCCTAGCCCGAACCCTAACCCTAACAATTCCCCGAAGCCTTCCCCTCACCCGTCCCCTAATCCTAACCCGTACGCTCACACTAACCCGTGCCCTCACACGTACGCTCCCCCTAAACCGTTGTCGTACCCTCACCTGGACCCTAAACCGTCCCCGTCCCCTAACCCTAACCCTAGCCCGTACACTAACCCTAACCCTTCCCCGAAGCCTTCACGTCACCCGTCACCTAATCCTAACCCGTACCATCACACTACCCACGCCCTCACACGTTCGCTGCACCTAAACCGTTCTCGTACCCTCACCTGGACCCTTAACCGTCCACATCCCCTAACCCTAACCCTAGCCCTAACCCTAACCCTAACAGTTCCCCGAAGCCTTCCCCTCACCCGTCCCCTAATCCTAACCCGTACGCTCACACTAACCCGCGCCCTCACACGTACGCTCCCCCTAAACCGTTGTCGTACCCTCACATGGACCCTAAACCGTCCCCGTCCCCTAACCCTTACCCTAGCCCGAACCCTAACCCTAAACCTTCCCCGAAGACTTCCCCTCACCCGTCCCCTAATCCTAACCTGTACGCTCACACTAACCCGCGCCCTCACACCTACGCTCCCCCTAAAGCGTTTTCGTAGCCTCACCTGGACCCTAAACCATCCCCGTCCCCTAATCCTAACCCTAGCCCGAACCCTATCCCTAACACTTCCCCAAAACCTTCCCCTCACACGTCCCCTAATCCTAACCCGTACGCTCACAGTAATCCGCGCCCTTCCACGTACGCTCCCCCTTAACCGCTGTCGTACCCTCACCTGGACCCTAAACCGTCCCCGTCCCCTAACCCTAACCCTAGCCCGAACCCTAACACTAACACTTTCCCGAAGCCTTCCCCTAACCCGTCCCCTAATCCTAAACCGTACGCTCACACTAACCCACGCCCTCACACGTTCGCTCCCGCTAAACCGTTGTCGTACCCTCATCTGGACCGTAAACCGTCCCCATCCCATAACCCTAACCCTAGCCGGAACCCTAACCCTGACACATCCCCGAAATCTTCCCCTCACCCGTCCCCTAATCCTAAGCCGTACGCTCACACTAACCCACGCCCTCACACGTACGCTCCCCCTAAACCGCTGTCGTACCCTCAATTGGACCCAAAACCATCCCCGTCCCCTAACCCTAACCCTAGCCCGAACCCTAACCCTAACCATTCCCCGAAGCCTTCCCCTCACCCGTCCCCTAATCCTAACCCGTACGCTCACACTATCCAGCCCGCTCACACGTACGCTGCCCCTAAACCGTTGTCGTACCCTCACCTGGACCCTAAATGGTCCCGGGCCCCTAACCCAAACCCTAGCCCGAACCCTAACCCTAACCCTTCCCCGAAGCCTTCCCCTCACCCGTCCACTAATCCTAACCCGTACGCTCACACTATCCTGCGCCCTCACACGTACGCTCCCCCTAAACCGTTGTCGTACACTCACCTGGACCCTAAATGGTCCCGGACCCCTAACCCAAACCCTAGCCCGAACCCTAACCCTAACCCTTCCCCGAAGCCTTCCCCTCACCCGTCCCCTAATCCTAACCTGTACGCTCACACTAACCTGCAGCCTCACACGTACGCTCCACCAAAACAGTTGTCGTACCCTCACCTGGACCCTAAACCGTCCCCGTCCCCTCACCCTAACCCTAGCCCGAACCCTAAACCTAACCCTTCTCCGAAGCCTTCCCCTCACCCGTCAACTAATCCTAACCCGTACGCTCACACTAACACGCGCCCTCACATGTACGCTCCCCCTAAAGCGTTGTCGTACTCTCACCTGGACCCTAAACCGTCCCCGTCCCCTAACCCTAACCCTAGCCCGAACCCTAACCCTAACCCTTCCCCGAAGCCTTCCCCTCACCCGTCCCCTAATCCTAACCCGTACGCTCACACTATCCTGCGCCCTCACACGTACGCTCCCCCTAAACCGTTGTCGTACCCTCACCTGGACCCTAAATGGTCCCGGACCCCTAACCCAAACCCTAGCCCGAAACCTAACCCTAACACTTCCCAGAAGCCTTCCCCTCACCCGTCCCCTAATCCTAACCCGTACGCTCACACTAACCTGCGCCATCACACGTACGCTCCCCCTAAACCGTTGTCGTACCCTCACCTGGACCGTAAACCGTCCTCGTGCCCAACCCTAACCCTAGCCCGAACCCTAACCCTAACCCTTCCACGAAGCCTTCCCCTCACCCGTCCCCTAATCCTAAACCGTACGCTCACACTAACCCGCGCCCTCACACGTACGCTCCCTCTAAAGCGTTGACGAACCCTCACCTGGACCCTAAACCGTCCCCATCCCCTAACCCTAACCCTAGCCCGAACCCTATCCCTAACCCTTCCCCGAAACCTTCCCCTCACCCGTCCCCTAATCCTAAACCGAACGCTCACACTAACCTGCGCCCTCACACGTACACTCCCCCTAAAGCGTTGTTGTACACTCACCTGGACCCTAAACCGTCCCTGTCCCCTAACCCTAACCCTAGCCCGAACCCTATCCCTACCACTTCCCCGAATCCTTCCCCTCACCCGTCCCCTAATCCTAAACCATACGCTCACACTAATCCGCGCCCTTCCACGTACGCTCCCGCTTAACCGCTGTCGTACCCTCACCTGGACCCTAAACCGTCCCCTTCCCCTAACTCTAACCATAGACCGAACCCTAACCCTAACCCTTCCCCGAAGCCTTCCCCTCATCCGTCCCCTAATCCTAACCCGTACGCTGAAACTAAACCGCGCCCTCACACGTATGCTCCCCCTAAACCGTTGTTGTACCCTCTCCTGGACCCTAAACCGTCCCCGTCCCCTAAACCCAAACCTAGCCAGAACCCTAACCCTAACCCTTCCCCGAAGCCTTCCCCTCAACAGTCCCCTAATCCTAACCCGTACGCTCACACTAACACGTGCCCTCACACTTACGCTCCCCCTAAAGCGTTGTCGTACCCTCACCTGGACCCTAAACCGTCCCCGTCTCCTAACCCTAACCCTAGCCCAAACCTTAACCCTAACCCTTCCCCGAAGCCTTCCCCTCAACCGTCCCCTAATGCTAAACCATACGCTCACACTAACCCGCGCCCTCAGATGTACGCTCCCCCGAAACCGTTGTCGTACCCTCTCCTGGACCCTAAACCGTCCCCGTCCCCTGACCCTAACCCTAGCCCGAACCCTAAACCTAACCCTTCCCCGAAGCCTACCCCTCACCCGTCCCCTAATCCTAACCCTTACGCTCACACTAACCCGTGCCCTCACACGTACGCTCCCCCTAATCCGTTGTCGTACCCTTACCTGGATCCTACACCGTCCCCGTCCCCTAACCCTAACCCTAGCCCGAACCCTATCCCTAATCCTTCCCCGAAGCCTTCCCCTCACCCGTCCCCTAATCCTAACCCGTATGCTCACACTAACCCACTTCTTCACACGTACGCTCCCTCTAAACCGTTGTCGTTCCCTCTCCTGGACCCTAAATCGTCCCCGGCCCCTAATCCTAACATTAGCCCGAACCCTCACCCTAACCCTTCCCCGAAGCCTTCCCTTCACCCATCCCCTAATCCTAACCCGTACGCTCACACTAACTCGCGCCCTCACACGTACGCTCCCCCTAAACCGTTGTCGTACCCTCACCTGAACCCTAAACCGTCCCCGTCCCCTAACCCTAACCCTAGCCCGAACCCTAACACTAACCCTTCCCCGAAGCCTTCCCCTCACCCATCCCCTAATCCTATCCCGTACGCTCACACTAACCCGTGCCCTCACACGTACGTTCCACCTAAACCGTTTTCGTACCCTGACCTTGACCCTAAACCGTCCCCATCCCCTAACCATAACCATAGCCCGAATCCTAACCCTAACCCTTCCCCAAAGCCTTCCCCTCACCCGTCCCCTAATCATAACCCGTACGCTCACACTAACCCACGTCTTCACACGTACGCTCCCCCTAAACCGTTGTCGTACACTCACCTGGACCCTAAATCTTCCCCGTCCCCTAATCCTAACCCTAGCCGAAACCCTCACCCTAACCCTTCCCCGAAGCCTTCCCTTCACCCGTCCCCTAATCCTAACCCGTACGCTCACACTAACCCGCGCCCTCACACGTACGCTCCCCCTAAACCGTTGTCGTACCCTCACCTGGACCCTAAACCGTCTCCGTCCCCTAACCCTAACCCTAGCCAGAACCCTAACCCTAACTCTTCCCCGAAGCCTTCCCCTCACCCGTCCCCTAATACTAACCCGTACGCACACATAACCCACGCCCTCACACGTATGCTCCCCCTTAACCGTTGTCATACCCTCAAGTGGACACTGAACCGTCCCCGTCCCCTAACCTTAACTCTAGCCCGAATCCTAACCCTAACCTTTCCCCGAATCCTTCCCCTCACCCGTCCCCTAATACTAACCCGTACGCACACAGTAACCTGCGCCCTCACACGTACGCTCCCCCTAAAGCGTTGTCGTACCCTCACCTGGACCCTAAACCGTCCCCGTCCCCTAAACCTAACCCTAGCCCGAACCTTAATCCTAACGCTTCCCCGAAGCCTTCCCCTCACCCGTCCCCTAATCCTAACCCGTACGCTCACACTAACCCGCGCCCTCACACGTACGCTCCCCCTAAACCGTTGTCGTACCCTCACTTCGACCCTAAACCGTCTCCGTCCCCTAACCCTAACCATAGCCCGAACCCTAACACTAACCCTTCCCCGAAGCCTTCCCCTCACCCGTCCCCTAATCCTAACCCGTACGCTCAAACTCTCCAGCCCGCTCACATGTACGCTGAACCTAATCGTTGTCATACCCACACCTGGACCCTAAACTGTCTCCATCCCCTAACCCTAACCCTAGCCAGAACCCTAAACCTAACTCTTCCCCGAAGCCTTCCCCTCACCCATCCCCTAATCCTATCCCGTACGCTCACACTAACCCGCGCCCTCACACGAACGGTCCCCCTAAACCGTTGTCATACCCTCATCTGGACCCTAAACCGTCCCCGTCCCCTAACCCTAACCCTAACCCAAACCCTAACCCTAACCCTTCCCCGAAGCCTTCCCCTCACCCCTCCCCTAATCCTAACCGGTACGCTCACACTAACCCGCGCCCTCACACGTATGCTCCCCCTAAACCGTTCTCGTACCCTCACCTGGACCCTAAACCGTCCCCGTCCCCTAACCCTAACCCTAGCCCGAACCCTAACCCTAACCCTTCACCGAAGCCTTCCCCTCACCCGTCCCCAAATCCTAACCCGTAAGCTCACACTAACCCGCGCCCTCACACGTACGCTCCCCCTAAACCGTTGTCGTATCCTCACCTGGACCCTAAACCGTCCCCGTCCCCTAACCCTAACCCTAGCCCGAACCCTAACACTAACACTTCCCCTAAGCCTTCCCCTCACCCGTCCCCTAATCCTAACCCGTACGCTCACACTATCCAGCCCGCTCACATGAACGCTGCCCCTAAATCGTTGTCGTACCCTCACCTGGACCCTAAACCGTCCCCATCCCCTAACCCTAACCCTAGCCCGAACCCTAACCCTAACCCGTCCCCGAAGCCTTCCCCTCACCCATCCCCTAATCCTAACCCGTACGCTCACACTAACCCATACCCTCACACGTACGCTCCACCTAAACCGTTTTCGTACCATCACCTTGACCCTAAACCGTCCCCATCCCCTAACCCTAACCCTAGCCCGAACCCTAACACTAACACTTCCCCGAAGCCTTCCCCACACCCGTCCCCTAATCCTAACCCGTACGCTCACACTAACCCGCGCCCTCACACGTACACTCCCCCAAAAACGTTGTCGTACCCTCACCTGGACCCTAAACCGTCCCCGTCCCCTAACCCTAACCCTAGCCCGAACCCTAACCCTAACCCTTCTCCGAAGCCTTCCCCCACCCGTCCCCCAATCCTAACCCGTACGCTCACACTAACCCACGCCCTCACACGTACGGTCCCCCTAAATCATTGTCATACCCTCACCTGGACCCTAAACCGTCCCTGTCCCCTAACCCTAACCCTAGCCCGAACCCTAACCCTAACCCTTCACCGAAGCCTTCCCCTCACCCGTCCCCTAATCATAACCCGTACGCTCACACTAACCCACGTCTTCACACGTACGCTCCCCCTAAACCGTTGTCGTACACTCACCTGGACCCTAAATCTTCCCCGTCCCCTAATCCTAACCCTAGCCCAAACCCTCACCCTTACCCTTCCCCGAAGCCTTCCCTTCACCCGTCCCCTAATCCTAACCCGTACGCTCACACTAACCCGCGCCCTCACACGTACGCTCCCCCTAAACCGTTGTCGTACCCTCACCTGGACCCTAAACCGTCTCCGTCCCCTAACCCTAACCCTAGCCAGAACCCTAACCCTAACTCTTCCCCGAAGCCTTCCCCTCACCCGTCCCCTAATACTAACCCGTACGCACACATAACCCACGCCCTCACACGTATGCTCCCCCTTAACCGTTGTCGTACTCTCAAGTGGACACTGAACCGTCCCCGTCCCCTAACCTTAACTCTAGCCCGAATCCTAACCCTAACCTTTCCCCGAATCCTTCCCCTCAGCCGTCCCCTAATACTAACCCGTACGCACACAGTAACCTGCGCCCTCACACGTACGCTCCCCCTAAAGCGTTGTCGTACCCTCACCTGGACCCTAAACCGTCCCCGTCCCCTAACCCTAACCCTAGCCCGAACCTTAATCCTAACGCTTCCCCGAAGCCTTCCCCTCACCCGTCCCCTAATCCTAACCCGTATGCTCAGACTAACCCGCGCCCTCACACGTACGCTCCCCCTAAACCGTTGTCGTACCCTCACCTCGACCCTAAACCGTCTCCGTCCCCTAACCCTAACCATAGCCCGAACCCTAACACTAACCCTTCCCCGAAGCCTTCCCCTCACCCGTCCCCTAATCCTAACCCGTACGCTCAAACTATCCAGCCCGCTCACATGTACGCTGAACCTAATCGTTGTCGTACCCACACCTGGACCCTAAACTGTCTCCATCCCCTAACCCTAACCCTAGCCAGAACCCTAAACCTAACTCTTCCCCGAAGCCTTCCCCTCACCCGTCCCCTAATCCTATCCCGTACGCTCACACTAACCCGCGCCCTCACACGAACCGTCCCCCTAAACCGTTGTCGTACCCTCATCTGGATCCTAAACCGTCCCCCTCCCCTAACCCTAACCCTAGCCCGAACCCTAACCCTAACCCTTCCCAGAAGCCTTCCCCTCACCCGTCCCCTAATCCTAAGCCGTACGCTCACATAACCCACGCCCTCACACGTATGCTCCCACTTAACCGTTGTCGTACCCTCACGTGGACACTAAACCGTCCCCGTCCCCTAACCTTAACTCTAGCCCGAATCCTAACCCTAACCCTTCCCCGAATCCTTCCCCTCACCCGTCCCCTAATACTAACCCGTACGCTCACAGTAATCTGCGCCCTCACACGTACGCTCCCCCTAAAGCGTTGTCGTACACTCACCTGGACCCTAAACCGTCCCCGTCCCCTAACCCTAACCCTAGCCCGAACCTTAACCCTAACGCTTCCCCGAAGCCTTCCCCTGACCCGTCCCCTAATCCTAACCCGTACGCTCACACTAACCCACGTCTTCACACGTTCACTCCCCCTAAACCGTTGTCGTACCCTCACCTGGACCCTAAATCGTCCCTGTCCCCTAATCCTAACCCTAGCCCGAACCCTCACCCTAACCCTTCCCCGAAGCCTTCCCCTCACCCGTCCCCTAATCCTAACCCGTACGCTCACACTAACCCGCGCCCTCACACGTACGCTCTCCCTAAGCCGTTGTCGTACCCTCACCTGGACCCTAAACCGTCCCCGTCCCCTAACCCTAACCCTAGCCCGAACCCTAACCCTAACCCTTCCCCGAAGCCTTCCCCTCACCCGTCCCCTAATCCTAACCCGTACGCTCACACTAACCCCCGCCCTCACAGGTACGCTCCGCCTAAACCGTTGTCGTACCATCACCTGGACCCTAAACCGTCCCCATTCCCTAACCCTAACCCTAGCCCGAACCCTATCTCTAACCCTTCCCCGAAACCTTCCCCTCACTCGTCCCCTAATCCGAACCCGTACGCTCACACTAACCCGCGCCCTCATATGTACGCTCCCCCTCAACCGTTGTCGTACGCTCACCTGGACCGTAAACCGTCCCCGTCCCCTAACCCTAACCGTAGCCCGAAACCTAACCCTAACCCTTCCCCGAAGCCTTCCCCTCACCCGTCCCCCAATCCTAACCCGTACGCTCACACTAACCCGTGCCCTTACACGTACGCTCCCCCTAAACCATTGTCGTACCCTCACCTGGACCCTAAACCGTCCCTGTCCCCTAACCCTAACCCTAGCCCGAACCCTTATCCTAACCCTTCCCCGAAGCCTTCCCCTCACCCGTCCCCTAATCCTAACCCGTACGCTCACACTAACCCGCGCCCTCACACGTACGTTCCCCCTAAACCATTGTCGTGCCCTCACCTGGACCCTAAACCGTCCCCATTCCCTAACCCTAACCCTAGCACGAACCTTAACCCTAACCATTCCCCGAAGCCTTCCCCTCACCCGTCCCCTAATCATAACCCGTACGCTCAAACTAACCCACGTCTTCACACGTACGCTCCGTCTAAACCGTTGTCGTACCCTCACCTGGACCCTAAACCGTCCCCGTCCCCTAACCCTAACCCTAGCCCGAACCCTAACCCTAACCCTTCTCCGAAGCCTTCCCCCACCCGTCCCCCAATCCTAACCCATACGCTCACACTAACCCACGCCCTCACACGTACGGTCCCCCTAAATCATTGTCATACCCTCACCTGGACCCTAAAACTTCCCTGTCCCCTAACCCTAACCCTAGCCTGAACCCTAACCCTAACCCTTCACCGAAGCCTTCCCCTCACCCGTCCCCTAATCCTAACCCGTACGCTCACACTAACCCGCGCCCTCACACGTACGCTCCCCCTAAATCATTGTCGTGCCCTCACCTGGACCCTAAACCATCCCCATCCCCTAACCCTAACCCTAGCCCGAACCTTAACCCTAACCATTCCCCGAAGCCTTCCCCGCACCCGTCCCCTAATCATAACCCGTACGCTCACACTAACCCACGTCTTCACACGTACGCTCCCCCTAAACCGTTGTCGTACACTCACCTGGACCCTAAATCTTTCCCGTCCCCTAATTCTAACCCTAGCCCAAACCCTCACCCTAACCCTTCCCCGAAGCCTTCCCTTCACCCGTCCCCTAATCTTAACCCGTACGCTCACACTAACCCGCGCCCTCACACGTACGCTCCCCCTAAACCGTTGTCGTACCCTCACCTGGACCCTAAACCGTCTCCGTCCCCTAACCCTAACCCTAGCCAGAACCCTAACCCTAACTCTTCCCCGAAGCCTTCCCCTCACCCATCCCCTAATCCTATCCCGTACGCTCACACTAACCCACGCCCTCATACGAACGGTCCCCCTAAACCGTTGTCGTACGCTCACCTGGACCGTAAACCGTCCCCGTCCCCTAACCCTAACCGTAGCCCGAAACCTAACCCTAACCCTTCCCCGAAGCCTTCCCCTCACCCGTCCCCTAATACTAACCCGTACGCTCACATAACCCACGCCCTCACACGTATGCTCCCCTTTAACCGTTGTCGTACCCTCAAGTGGACACTGAACCGTCCCCGTCCCCTAACCTTAACTCTAGCCCGAACCCTAACCCTAACCCTTCCCCGAAGCCTTCCCCTCACCCGTCCCCTAATCCTAACCCGTACGCTCACACTAACCCCCGCCCTCACAGGTACGCTCCGCCTAAACCGTTGTCGTACCATCACCTGGACCCTAAACCGTCCCCATTCCCTAACCCTAAACCTAGCCCGAACCCTATCCCTAACCCTTCCCCGAAACCTTCCCCTCACCCGTCCCCTAATCCTAACCCGTACGCTCACACTAACCCGCGCCCTCATATGTACGCTCCCCCTCAACCGTTGTCGTACGCTCACCTGGACCCTAAACCGTCCCCATCCCCTAACCCTAACCGTAGCCCGAAACTTAACCCTAACCCTTCCCCGAAGCCTTCCCCTCACCCGTCCCCCAATCCTAACCCGTACGCTCACACTAACCCGCGCCCTTACACGTACGCTCCCCCTAAACCATTGTCGTACCCTCACCTGGACCCTAAACCGTCCCTGTCCCCTAACCCTAACCCTAGCCCGAACCCTAATCCTAACCCTTCCCCGAAGCCTTCCCCTCACCCGTCCCCTAATCCTAACCCGTACGCTCACACTAACCCGCGCCCTCACACGTACGTTCCCCCTAAACCATTGTCGTGCCCTCACCTGGACACTAAACCGTCCCCATTCCCTAACCCTAACCCTAGCACGAACCTTAACCCTAACCATTCCCCGAAGCCTTCCCCTCACCCGTCCCCTAATCATAACCCGTACGCTCAAACCAACCCACGTCTTCACACGTACGCTCCGTCTAAACCGTTGTCGTACCCTCACCTGGACCCTAAATCGTCCCCGTCCCCTAATCCTAACCCTAGCCCGAACTCTCACCCTAACCCTTCCCCGAAGCCTTTCCTACACCCGTCCCCTAATCCTAACCCGTACGCTCATACTAACCCGCGCCCTCACAGGTACACTCCCCCTAAACCGTTGTCGTACCCTCACCTGGACCCTAAACCATCCCCGTCCCCTAACCCTAACCCGAACCCTAACACTAACCCTTCCCCGAAGCCTTCCCCTCACCCGTCCCCTAATCCTAACCCGTACGCTCAAACTATCCAGCCCGCTCACATGTACGCTGAACCTAAATCGTTGTCGTACCCACACCTGGACCCTAAACTTCTCCGTCCCCTAACCCTAACCCTAGCCAGAACCCTAACCCTAACACTTCCCCGAAGCCTTCCCCTCACCCATCCCCTAATCCTATCCCGTACGCTCACACTAACCCGCGCCCTCATACGAACGGTCCCCCTAAACCGTTGTCGTACCCTCATCTGGACCCTAAACCGTCCCCCTCCCCTAACCCTAACCCTAGCCCGAACCCGAACCCTAACCCTTCCCCGAAGCCTTCCCCTCACCCGTCCCCTAATACTAACCCGTACGCTCACATAACCCACGCCCTCACACGTATGCTCCCCCTTAACCGTTGTCGTACCCTCACGTGGACACTAAACCGTCCCCGTCCCCTAACCTTAACTATAGCCCGAATCCTAACCCTAACCTTTCCCCGAATCCTTCCCCTCACCCGTCCCCTAATACTAACCCGTACGCTCACAGTAACCTGCGCTCTCACACGTATGCTCCCCCTAAAGCGTTGTCGTCCCGTCACCTGGACCCTAAACCGTCCCCGTCCCCTAACCCTAACCCTAGCCCGAACTTTAACCCTAACGCTTCCCCGAAGCCTTCCCCTCACCCGTCCCCTAATCCTATCCCGTACGCTCACACTAACCCGCGCCCTCACACGTACGCTCCCCCTAAACCGTTGTCGTACCCTCACCTGGACCCTAAACCGTCCCCGTCCCCTAACCCTAACCCTAGCACGAACCCTAACACTAACCCTTCCCCGAAGCCTTCCCCTCACCCGTCCCCTAATCCTAACCCGTACGCTCAAACTATCCAGCCCGCTCACATGTACGCTGAACCTAAATCGTTGTCGTACCCACACCTGGACCCTAAACCGTCTCCATCCCCTAACCCTAACCCTAGCCAGAACCCTAAACCTAACTCTTCCCCGAAGCCTTCCCCTCACCCATCCCCTAATCCTATCCCGTACGCTCACACTAACCCGCGCCCTCACACGAACGGTCCCGCTAAACCGTTGTCGTACCCTCATCTGGACCCTAAACCGTCCCCCTCCCCTAACCCTAACCCTAGCCCGAACCCTAACCCTAACCCTTCCCAGAAGCCTTCCCCTCACCCGTCCCCTAATCCTCAGCCGTACGCTCACATAACCCACGCCCTCACACGTATGCTCCCCCTTAACCGTTGTCGTACCCTCACGTGGACACTAAACCGTCCCCGTCCCCTAACCTTAACTCTAGCCCGAATCCTAACCCTAACCCTTCCCCGAATCCTTCCCCTCACCCGTCCCCTAATACTAACCTGTACGCTCACAGTAACCTGCGCCCTCACACGTACGCTCCCCCTAAAGCGTTGTCGTACACTCACCTGGACCCTAAACCGTCCCCGTCCCCTAACCCTAACCCTAGCCCGAACCTTAACCCTAACGCTTCCCTGAAGCCTTCCCCTCACCCGTCCCCTAATCCTAACTCGTACGCTCACACTAACCCACGTCTTCACACGTACACTCCCCCTAAACCGTTGTCGTACCCTCACCTGAACCCTAAATCGTCCCCGTCCCCTAATCCTAACCCTAGCCCGAACCCTCACCCTAACCCTTCCCCGAAGCCTTCCCCTCACCCGTCCCCTAATCCTAACCCGTACCCTCACACTAACCCGCGCCCTCACACGTACGCTCTCCCTAAACCGTTGTCGTACCCTCACCTGGACCCTAAACCGTCCCCGTCCCCTAACCCTAACCCTAGCCCGAACCCTAACCCTAACCCTTCCCCGAAGCCTTCCCCTCACCCGTCCCCTAATCCTAACCCGTACGCTCACACTAACCCCCGCCCTCACAGGTACGCTCCCCCTAAACCGTTGTCGTACCCTCACCTGGACCCTAAACCGTCCCCATCCCCTAACCCTAACCCTAGCCCGAAACCTATCCCTAACCCTTCCCCGAAACCTTCCCCTCACCCGTCCCCTAATCCTAACCCGTACGCTCACACTAACCCGCGCCCTCATATGTACGTCCCCCTCAACCGTTGTCATACGCTCACCTGGACCCTAAACCGTCCCGGTCCCCTAACCCTAACCCTAGCCCGAAACCTAACCCTAACCCCTCCCCGAAGCCTTCCCCTCACCCGTCCCGTAATCCTAACCCGTACGCTCACATAACCCATGCACTCACACGTACGCTCCCCCTAAACCGTTGTCGCACCCTCACCTGGACCCTAAACCGTCCCCGTCCCCTAACCATAACCCTAGCCCGAACCCTAACCCCAACCCTTCCCCGAAGCCTTCTCCTCACCCGTCCCCTAATCCTAACCAGTACGCTCAAACTAACCCACCCCCTCACACTTACACTCCACCTAAAGCGTTGTCGAACCCTCACCTGGACCCTAAATCGTCACCGTCCCTTAACCGTAACCCTAGCCCGAACCCTAACCCTAACACTTCCCCGAAGCCTTCCCCTCACCCGTCCTCTAATCCTCAGCCGTACGCTCACACTAACCCGCGCCCTCACATGTACGCTCCCCCTAAACAGCTGTCGTACTCTCACCTCAACCCGAAACCGTCCCCGTTCCCTAACCCTAACCCTAGCCCGAACCCTAACCCTAACACTTCCCCGAAGCCTTCCCCTCACCCGTCCCCTAATCCTAACCCGTACGCTCACACTAACCCGCGCCCTCACACGTACGCTCCCCGTAAAGCGTTGTCGTACCCTCACCTGGACCCTAAACCGTCCCCGTCCCCTAAACCTAACCCTAGCCCGAACCCTATCCCTAACCCTTCCTTGAAACCTTCCCCTCACCCATCCCCTAATCCTAACCCGTACGCTCACATTAACCCATGCCCTTACAAGTACGCTCCTCCTAAACCGCTGTCGTACCCTCACCTGGAAGCTAAACCGTCCCCGTCCCCTAACACTAACCCTAGCCCGAACCCTAACCCTAACCCTTCCCCGAAGCCTTCCCCTCACCCGTCCCCTAATCCTAACCCGTACGCTCACACTAACCTGCGCCCTCACACGTACGCTACCCTTAATCCGTTGTCGTACCCTTACCTGGACCCTACACCGTCCCCGTCCCCTAACCCTAACCCTAGCCCGAACCCTATCCCTAATCCTTCCCCGAAGCCTTCCACTCACCCGTCCCCTAATCCTAACCCGTACGCTCACACTAACCTGCGCCCTCACACGTACGCTACCCTTAATCCATTGTCGTACCCTTACCTGGACCCTACACCATCCCCGTCCCCTAACCCTAACCCTAGCCCGAACCCTATCCCTAATCCTTCCCCGAAGCCTTCCACTCACCCGTCCCCTAATTCTAACCCGTACGCTCACACTAACCCATGCCCTCACACGTACGCTCCCCCTAAATTGCTGTCGTACCCTTAACTGGACCCGAACCCGTCCCCGTCCCCTAACCATAACCCTAGCCCGAACCCTAACCCTAACCCTTCCCCGAAGCCTTCCCCTGACCCGTCCCCTAATCCTAACCCGTACGCTCACACTAACCTGCTCCCTCACACGTACGCTCCCCCTAAACCATTGTCGTACCCTCAGCTGGACCCTAAACAGTCCCCGTCCCCTAACCCAAACCCTAGCCCGAACCCTAACCCTAACACTTCACCGAAGCCTTACCCTCACCCGTCCCCTAATCCTAACCCGTACGCTGACACTAACCCTCGCCATCACACGTACGCTCCCCCTAAACCGTTGTCGTACCCTCACCTGGACCCTACACCGTCCCCGTCCCCTAAACCTAACCCTAGCCCGAACCCTAACACTAACTCTTTTCCGAAGCCATCCTCTCACCCGTCCCCTAATCCTAACCCGTACGCTCACACTAACCCACGCCCTCACACGTACTCTCCCCCTAAACCGTTGTCGTACCCTCACCTGGACCCTAAACCGTCCCCATCCCCTAACTCTAACCCTAGCCCGAACACTAACCGTAACCCTTCCCCGAAGCCTTCCCCTCACCCGTCCCCTAATCCCATACCGTACCCTCACACTAACCCGCGCCCTCACACGTACGCTCCCCTTAAACCTTTGTCGTACTCTCACCTGGACCCTAAACCGTCCCCGTCCCCTAACCCTAACCCAAGCCCGAACCCTAACACTAACCCTTCCCCGAAGCCTTCCCCTCACCCGTCCCCTAATCCTAAACCGTAAGATCACACTAACGCGCGCCGTCACACGTACCCTCCCCCTAAAGCGTTGTCATACTCTCAACTGGACCCTAAACCGTCCCCGTCCCCTAACCCTAACCCTAACCCGAACCCTAACCCTACCAATTCCCTGAAGCCTTCCCCTCACCCGTCCCCTAATCCTAACCCGTACGCTCACACTAACCCGCGCCCTCACAAGTACCCTCCGCCTCAAGCGTTGTCATACCCTCACCTGGACCCTAAATCGTCCCCGTCCCCTAACCCTAACCCTAGCCCGAACCTTAACACTTCCCAGAAGCCTTCCCCTCACCCGTCCCCTAAATCTAACCCTTACGCTCATACTAACCCGCGCCCTCACACGTACGCTCCCCCTAAACCGTTGTCGTACCCTCACCTGGACCCTAAACCGTCCCCGTCCCCTAAACCTAACCCTAGCCCGAACCCTAACCCTAACCCTTCCCCGAAGCCTTCCCCTCACCCGTCCGCTAATCTTAACCTGTACGCTCACACTAACCCGAGCCCTCACACGTACACTCCCCCAAAACCGTTGTCGTACCCTCACCTGGACCCTAAACCGTCCCCGTCCCCTAACTCTAACCCTAGCCCGAACCCTAACCCTAACACTTCCCCGAAGCCTTCCCCTCACCCGTCCCCTAATCCTAACCCGTACGCTCACACTAACCCACGCCCTAACACGTACGCTCCCCTTAAACCTTTGTCGTACCCTCACCTGGACCCTAAACGGTCCCCGTCCCCTAACGCTAACCCTAGCACGAACACTAACCTTAACCCTTCCCCGAAGCCTTCCCCTCACCCGTCCCCTAATCCTAACCCATAGGTTCAAACTAACCCTCGCCCTCACACGTACGCTCCCCCTAAACCGTTGTCGTACCCTCACCTGAACCCTAAAACGTCCCCGTCAGCGAACCCTACCCCTAGCCCGAACCCTAACCCTAACCCTTCCCCGAAGCCTTCCCCTCACCCATCCCCTAATCCTAACCCGTACGCTCACACTAACCCACGCCCTCACACGTACGCTCCCCCTAAACCGTTGTTGTACCCTCACCTGGATCCTAAACCGTCCCCGTCCCCTAACCCTAACCGTAGCCCGAACCCTAACCCTAAACCTTCCCCGAAGCCTTCCCCTCACCCGTCCTGTAATCCTAACCCGTACGCTCACACTAACCTGCGCCCTCACACGTACGCTCCCCCTAAACCGTTGTCGTACCCTCACCTGGAACCTAAACGGTCCCCGTCCCCTAACCCAAACCCTAGCACGAACCCTAAACCTAACCCTTCCCCGAAGCCTTCCCCTCACCCGTCCCCTAATCCTAACCCGTACGCTCACACTAACCCGAGCCCTCACACGTACCCTCCCCCTAAAGCGTTGTCATACCCTCACCTGGACCCTAAATCGTCCCCGTCCCCTAACCCTAACCCTAGCCTGAACCCTAACACTTCCCCGAAGCCTTCCCCTCACCCGTCCCCTAAATCTAACCCTTACGCTCATACTAACCCGCACCCTCACACGTACACTCCCCCTAAAGCGTTGTCGTACCCTCACCTTGACCCTAAACCGTCCCCGTCCCCTAACCGTAACCCTAGCCCGAACCCTAACCCTAACCCTTCCCCGAAGCCTTCCCCTCACCCGTCCCCTAATCCTAACCCGTATGCTCACACTAACCCGCGCCCTCACACGTACGCTGTCCCTAAACCGTTGTCGTACCCTCACCTGGACCCTAAACCTTCCCCGTTCCCTAACCCTAACCCTATCCCGAACCCTAACCCTAACCCTTCCCAGAAGCCTTCCCCTCACCCGTCCCCTAATCCTAACCCGTAGGCTCACACTAACCCACGCCCTCACTCGTACGCTCCCCCTAAACCGTTGTCATACCCTCACCTGGACCCTAAACCATCCCCGTCCCCTAACCCTAACACTAGCCCGAACCCTAACCCTATCTCTTCCCCGAAGCCTTCCCAACACCCATCCCCTAATCCTAACCCGTACGCTCACACTAACCCGCGCCCTCAGACGTTCGCTCCCCCTAAACCGTTTTCGTACCCTCACCTGGACCATAAACCGTCCCCGTCCCCTACCGCTATCCCTAGCCCGAACCCTAAACCTAACCCTTCCCCGAAGCCTTCCCCTCACCCGTCCCCTAATCCTAACCCGTACGCTCACACTAACCCGCGCCCTCACACGTACGCTCCCCCTAAACGGTTGTCGTACCCTCACCGGGACCCTAAACGGTCCCCGTCCCCTAACACTAACCCTAGCCCGAACCCTAAACCTAACCCTTCCCCGAAGCCTTCCCCTCACCCGTCCCCTAATCCTAACCGTACGCTCACACTAACCAGAGCCCTCACACGTACGCTCCCCCAAAACCGTTGTCGTACCCTCACCTGGACCCTAAACCGTCCCCGTCCCCTAACCCTAACCCTAGCCCGAACCCTAACCCTAACACTTCCCCGAAGCCTTCCCCTCACCCGTCCCCTAATCCTAACCCGTACGCTCACACTAACCCGCGCCCTCACACGTACCCTCCCCCTAAAACGTTGTCGTACCCTCACCTGGACTCTAAACCGTCCCCATCCCCTAACTCTAACCCTAGCCCGAACCCTAACCGTAACCCTTCCCCGAAGCCTTCCCCTTACATGTCCCCTAATACCATACCGTACCCTCACACTAACCCGTGCCCTCAAACGTACGCTCCCCTTAAACCTTTGTCGTACTCTCACCTGGACCCTAAACTGTCCCCGTCCCCTAACCCTAACCCTAGCCCGAACCCTAATACTAACCCTTCCCCGAAGCCTTCCCGTCACCCGTCCCCTAATCCTAACCAGTACGATCACACTAACCCGCGCCCTCACACGTACCCTCCCCCTAAAGCGTTTTCATACCCTCACCTGGACCCTAAACCGTCCCCGTCCCCTAACCCTAACCCTAACCCGAACCCTAACCCTACCAATTCCCTGAAGCCTTCCCCTCACCCGTCCCCTAATCCTAACCCGTACGCTCACACTAACCCACGCCCTCAAACGTACCCTCCCCCTAAAGCGTTGTCATAACCTCACCTGGACCCTAAACCGTCCCCGTCCCCTAACCGTAACCCTAGCCCGAACCCTAACCCTAACCCTACCCCGAAGCCTTCCCCTCCCCCGTCCCATAATCCTAAACCGTACGGTCACACTAACCCGAGCCCTCACACGTACGCTCCCCCAAAACCGTTTTTGTACACTCACCTGGACCCTAAACCGTCCCCGTCCCCTAACCCTAACCCTAGCCCGAACCCTAACCCTAACCCTTCTCCGAAGCCTTCCCCTCACCCGTCCCCTAATCCTAACCCGTATGCTCACAATAAACCGCGCCCTCACACGTACGCTCTCCATAAACCGTTATCGTACAATCACCAGGACCCTAAACCGTCCCCGTCCCCTAACCCTAACACTATCACGAACCCTAACCCTAACCCTTCCCCGAAGCCTTCCCCTCATCCGTCCCCTAATCCTAACCCGTAGGCTCACACTAACCCACGCCCTCACTCGTACGCTCCCCCTAAACCGTTGTCATACCATCACCTGGACCCTAAACCATCCCCGTCCCCTAACCCTAACACTAGCCCTAACCCTAACCCTATCTCTTCCCCGAAGCCTTCCCAACACCCATCCCCTAATCCTAACCCGTACGCTCACACTAACCCGCGCCCTCAGACGTTCGCTCCCCCTAAACCGTTGTCGTACCCTCACCTGGACCATAAACCGTCCCCGTCCCCTAACGCTAACCCTAGCCCGAACCCTAACCCTAACCCTTCCCCGAAGCCTTCCCCTCACCCGTCCCCTAATCCTAACCCGTACGCTCACACTAACCCGCGCCCTCACACGTACGCTCCCCCTAAACGGTTGTCGTAACCTCACCGGGACCCTAAACGGTCCCCGTCCCCTAACACTAACCCTAGCCCGAACACTAACCTTAACCCTTAATACACGGAATGTAAACTTGGCTACACAGGAACTGGATTACAGAACAGAACAGGGTCTCAAATTTAGAAAACCAACTTATGCTTGCTTAAGGGGAAAGGTGAGTTGGGGTGCTGCATAAAACAAGAGATTGAAATGAGCACAGATAAAGTTCCTTAAGCCAAATATGGAATAGACAAGAACTACTCCTTGTTCAACGAAATGGACTCAACACCCCATATTAAACGCCTAAGAATGTACCTGACTAGTAAGTATCTTAAAACCTATGGATTGCTATGTCTCTGAAAGAAAATCAAGCGTGTGTACAGGGGCATAAACGCAGCAGTGATAGGATTGGAGAGGTTCGGTGAGCAAATGAAGACCCTTTGAAGTCTTATTGCATGGGACCCATTCCACGGGTCTCAACTCTCCAAGTTTAAGGGATTCTTCCTTCAGCTAAAACATGCACGTGGAACCCAGAGTATGATCAACCGTGTGATCGGGAGACGTGTTCCAATATGTATCAGTTCTCGTCCCCTGGTACTCGGGTGCAACATTCCAGATGCTTTACTAACACTCTCCCGACTTGGAGAGTCAGTGCCTTTAACCTCCTGTTTGGCCCAGTTTGCAATTTCTGCGGAAGATGTACAGGAATAGGGAGAACCAATGAGAGACTAGCTGGAGGTGTCTGGACGGGCAAATTTAACTCTCATTTCCCACCAGGAAGAAGAATTAACCAAAGGCTCAGCGTGCCATGCCGGAACCAGATTAGGGCCTGAAGCAATCCTGCGGTGTTGCGGCCAGCTCACAAGAAAGCGAGTTGAAGAAAGGAGCTCAGGGGCACTGCAATTCACAAACCTGCAGAGTTATAAATGACAGCTATCGTCCGAAAATATACTGAAGTAAGGCTGCCAAGAGGACTTGAAAGCGGGGCAGAATTGCAGGAAACCGATTTCAGGAGGTAGACTGGAATTGCATTTAAAGCATAGGAAAAGAGGCAGAACGTCCACAATGATGCACTTGGCCAAAAAGGGCGTATGCGTTTTTTCCTGAATATATTCAGGAAAAAACGCATACGCCCTTTTTGGCCAACCAAGCAAGCTTGCAAAGGAAATCTGCACTACAATGAAGTCTCACTTCCCCCCGGTCAAAAGGGCCACCTGAAAAAAGTGTAAAATCCAGAAAGGCAGGACAGGCCATGGAGAACTGGGAGCCTTGTTATGCTGATGGGCGGGATGTAAATTGCCAACAGCCACTCGGGAGAGGTGTATGGTGTTTCCTGAAACATCTAAAAAACAAAGCAACAGAGCCTAGGGCACTTCCACTTATGGTCCTATAGCTTAGGGAAATTAAAATCAAAAAGACACAGCCACGCGAAAGTTTGGGACGGCTCTGTTTACAACAACCTCATTTACGGTACAAGTTCAATATCGCAGAAAGTGAAAAATGGATAAAGAAGTTGTGGTACTTACGTACAATGCAATATCACTCAGCAATGAAATCTATGTCATCAGGCCCATAGCAGCATAATGAGTGGATTCAGGTATGATGATTCTAACTGAAATAAGTCACACAGAAAAATAAACATCATAAGATACCACTAATACACGGAATGTAAACTTGGCTACACAGGAACTGGATTACAAAACAGAACAGGGTCTCAAATTTAGAAAACCAACTTATGCTTGCTTAAGGGGAAAGGTGAGTTGGGGTGCTGCATAAAACCAGAGATTGAAATGAGCACAGATAAAGTTCCTTAAGCCAAATATGGAATAGACAAGAACTACTCCTTGCTCAACGAAATGGACTCAACACCCCATATTAAACGCCTAAGAATGTACCTGACTAGTAAGTATCTTAAAACCTATGGATTGCTATGTCTCTGAAAGAAAATCAAGCGTGTGTACAGGGGCATAAACGCAGCAGTGATAGGATTGGAGAGGTTCGGTGAGCAAATGAAGACCCTTTGAAGTCTTATTGCATGGGACCCATTCCACGGGTCTCAAATCTCCAAGTTTAAGGGATTCTTCCTTCAGCTAAAACATGCACGTGGAACCCAGAGTATGATCAACCGTGTGATCGGGAGACGTGTTCCAATATGTCTCAGTTCTCGTCCCCTGGTACTCGGGTGCAACATTCCAGATGCTTTACTAACACTCTCCCGACTTGGAGAGTCAGTGCCTTTAACCTCCTGTTTGGCCCAGTTTGCAATTTCTGCGGAAGATGTACAGGAATAGGGAGAACCAATGAGAGACTAGCTGGAGGTGTCTGGACGGGCAAATTTAACTCTCATTTCGCCCCGGGAAGAAGAATTGACCAAAGGCTCAGCGTGCCGTGCCGGAACCAGATTAGGGCCTGCAGCAATCCTGCGGTGTTGCGGCCAGCTCACAAGAAAGCGAGTTGAAGAAAGGAGCTCAGGGGCACTGTAATTCACAAACCTGCAGAGTTATAAATGACAGCTATCGTCCAAAAATATACTGAAGTAAGGCTGCCAAGAGGACTTGAAAGCGGGGCAGAATTGCAGGAAACCGATTTCAGGAGGTAGACTGGAATTGCATTTAAAGCATAGGAAAAGAGGCAGAACGTCCACAATGATGCACTTGGCCAAAAAGGGCGTATGCGTTTTTTCCTGAATATATTCAGGAAAAAACGCATACGCACTTTTTGGCCAACCAAGCAAGCTTGCAAAGGAAATCTGCACTACAATGAAGTCTCACTTCCCCCCGGTCAAAAGGGCCACCTGAAAAAAGTGTAAAATCCAGAAAGGCAGGACAGGCCATGGAGAACTGGGAGCCTTGTTATGCTGATGGGCGGGATGTAAATTGCCAACAGCCACTCGGGAGAGGTGTATGGTGTTTCCTGAAACATCTAAAAAACAAAGCAACAGAGCCTAGGGCACTTCCACTTATGGTCCTATAGCTAAGGAAAATTAAAATCAAAAAGATACAGCCACCCCAAAGTTTGAGACGGCTCTGTTTACAAGAACCTCATTTACGGTACAAGTTCAATATCGCAGAAAGTGAAAAATGGATAAAGAAGTTGTGGTACTTACGTACAATGCAATATCACTCAGCAATGAAATCTATGTCATCAGGCCCATAGCAGCATAATGAGTGGATTCAGGTATGATGATTCTAACTGAAATAAGTCACACAGAAAAATAAACATCATAAGATACCACTAATACACGGAATGTAAACTTGGCTACACAGGAACTGGATTACAAAACAGAACAGGGTCTCAAATTTAGAAAACCAACTTATGCTTGCTTAAGGGGAAAGGTGAGTTGGGGTGCTGCATAAAACCAGAGATTGAAATGAGCACAGATAAAGTTCCTTAAGCCAAATATGGAATAGACAAGAACTACTCCTTGCTCAACGAAATGGACTCAACACCCCATATTAAACGCCTAAGAATGTACCTGACTAGTAAGTATCTTAAAACCTATGGATTGCTATGTCTCTGAAAGAAAATCAAGCGTGTGTACAGGGGCATAAACGCAGCAGTGATAGGATTGGAGAGGTTCGGTGAGCAAATGAAGACCCTTTGAAGTCTTATTGCATGGGACCCATTCCACGGGTCTCAAATCTCCAAGTTTAAGGGATTCTTCCTTCAGCTAAAACATGCACGTGGAACCCAGAGTATGATCAACCGTGTGATCGGGAGACGTGTTCCAATATGTCTCAGTTCTCGTCCCCTGGTACTCGGGTGCAACATTCCAGATGCTTTACTAACACTCTCCCGACTTGGAGAGTCAGTGCCTTTAACCTCCTGTTTGGCCCAGTTTGCAATTTCTGCGGAAGATGTACAGGAATAGGGAGAACCAATGAGAGACTAGCTGGAGGTGTCTGGACGGGCAAATTTAACTCTCATTTCGCCCCGGGAAGAAGAATTGACCAAAGGCTCAGCGTGCCGTGCCGGAACCAGATTAGGGCCTGCAGCAATCCTGCGGTGTTGCGGCCAGCTCACAAGAAAGCGAGTTGAAGAAAGGAGCTCAGGGGCACTGTAATTCACAAACCTGCAGAGTTATAAATGACAGCTATCGTCCAAAAATATACTGAAGTAAGGCTGCCAAGAGGACTTGAAAGCGGGGCAGAATTGCAGGAAACCGATTTCAGGAGGTAGACTGGAATTGCATTTAAAGCATAGGAAAAGAGGCAGAACGTCCACAATGATGCACTTGGCCAAAAAGGGCGTATGCGTTTTTTCCTGAATATATTCAGGAAAAAACGCATACGCACTTTTTGGCCAACCAAGCAAGCTTGCAAAGGAAATCTGCACTACAATGAAGTCTCACTTCCCCCCGGTCAAAAGGGCCACCTGAAAAAAGTGTAAAATCCAGAAAGGCAGGACAGGCCATGGAGAACTGGGAGCCTTGTTATGCTGATGGGCGGGATGTAAATTGCCAACAGCCACTCGGGAGAGGTGTATGGTGTTTCCTGAAACATCTAAAAAACAAAGCAACAGAGCCTAGGGCACTTCCACTTATGGTCCTATAGCTAAGGAAAATTAAAATCAAAAAGATACAGCCACCCCAAAGTTTGAGACGGCTCTGTTTACAAGAACCTCATTTACGGTACAAGTTCAATATCGCAGAAAGTGAAAAATGGATAAAGAATTTGTGGTACTTACGTACAATGCAATATCACTCAGCAATGAAATCTATGTCATCAGGCCCATAGCAGCATAATGAGTGGATTCAGGTATGATGATTCTAACTGAAATAAGTCACACAGAAAAAGAAACATCATAAGATATCACTAATACACGGAATGTAAACTTGGCTACACAGGAACTGGATTACAAAACAGAACAGGGTCTCAAATTTAGAAAACCAACTTATGCTTGCTTAAGGGGAAAGGTGAGTTGGGGTGCTGCATAAACCAGAGATTGAAATGAGCACAGATAAAGTTCCTTAAGCCAAATATGGAATAGACAAGAACTACTCCTTGCTCAACCAAATGGACTCAACACCCCATATTAAACGCCTAAGAATGTACCTGACTAGTAAGTATCTTAAAACCTATGGATTGCTATGTCTCTGAAAGAAAATCAAGCGTGTGTACAGAGGCATATACGCAGCAGTGATAGGATTGGAGAGGTTCGGTGAGCAAATGAAGACCCTTTGAAGTCATATTGCATGGGACCCATTCCACGGGTCTCAACTCTCCAGGTTTAAGGGATTCTTCCTTCAGCTAAAACATGCACGTGGAACCCAGAGTATGATCAACCGTGTGATCGGGAGACGTGTTCCAATATGTCTCAGTTCTCGTCCCCTGGTACTCGGGTGCAACATTCCAGATGCTTTACTAACACTCTCCCGACTTGGAGAGTCAGTGCCTTTAACCTCCTGTTTGGCCCAGTTTGCAATTTCTGCGGAAGATGTACAGGAATAGGGAGAACCAATGAGAGACTAGCTGGAGGTGTCTGGACGGGCAAATTTAACTCTCATTTCGCACCAGGAAGAAGAATTGACCAAAGGCTCAGCGTGCCGTGCCGGAACCAGATTAGGGCCTGAAGCAATCCTGCGGTGTTGCGGCCAGCTCACAAGAAAGCGAGTTGAAGAAAGGAGCTCAGGGGCACTGTAATTCACAAACCTGCAGAGTTATAAATGACAGCTATCGTCCAAAAATATACTGAAGTAAGGCTGCCAAGAGGACTTGAAAGCGGGGCAGAATTGCAGGAAACCGATTTCAGGAGGTAGACTGGAATTGCATTTAAAGCATAGGAAAAGAGGCAGAACGTCCACAATGATGCACTTGGCCAAAAAGGGCGTATGCGTTTTTTCCTGAATATATTCAGGAAAAAACGCATACGCCCTTTTTGGCCAACCAAGCAAGCTTGCAAAGGAAATCTGCACTACAATGAAGTCTCACTTCCCCCCGGTCAAAAGGGCCACCTGAAAAAAGTGTAAAATCCAGAAAGGCAGGACAGGCCATGGAGAACTGGGAGCCTTGTTATGCTGATGGGCGGGATGTAAATTGCCAACAGCCACTCTGAAGAGGTGTATGGTGTTTCCTGAAACATCTAAAAAACAAAGCAACAGAGCCTAGGGCACTTCCACTTATGGTCCTATAGCTTAGGGAAATTAAAATCAAAAAGACACAGCCACGCGAAAGTTTGGGACGGCTCTGTTTACAAGAACCTCATTTACGGTACAAGTTCAATATCGCAGAAAGTGAAAAATGGATAAAGAAGTTGTGGTACTTACGTACAATGCAATATCACTCAGCAATGAAATCTATGTCATCAGGCCCATAGCAGCATAATGAGTGGATTCAGGTATGATGATTCTAACTGAAATAAGTCACACAGAAAAAGTAACATCATAAGATATCACTAATACACGGAATGTAAACTTGGCTACACAGGAACTGGATTACAAAACAGAACAGGGTCTCAAATTTAGAAAACCAACTTATGCTTGCTTAAGGGGAAAGGTGAGTTGGGGTGCTGCATAAAACCAGAGATTGAAATGAGCACAGATAAAGTTCCTTAAGCCAAATATGGAATAGACAAGAACTACTCCTTGCTCAACGAAATGGACTCAACACCCCATATTAAACGCCTAAGAATGTACCTGACTAGTAAGTATCTTAAAACCTATGGATTGCTATGTCTCTGAAAGAAAATCAAGCGTGTGTACAGGGGCATAAACGCAGCAGTGATAGGATTGGAGAGGTTCGGTGAGCAAATGAAGACCCTTTGAAGTCATATTGCATGGGACCCATTCCACGGGTCTCAACTCTCCAGGTTTAAGGGATTCTTCCTTCAGCTAAAACATGCACGTGGAACCCAGAGTATGATCAACCGTGTGATCGGGAGACTTGTTCCAATATGTCTCAGTTCTCGTCCCCTGGTACTCGGGTGCAACATTCCAGATGCTTTACTAACACTCTCCCGACTTGGAGAGTCAGTGCCTTTAACCTCCTGTTTGGCCCAGTTTGCAATTTCTGCGGAAGATGTACAGGAATAGGGAGAACCAATGAGAGACTAGCTGGAGGTGTCTGGACGGGCAAATTTAACTCTCATTTCGCACCAGGAAGAAGAATTGACCAAAGGCTCAGCGTGCCGTGCCGGAACCAGATTAGGGCCTGAAGCAATCCTGCGGTGTTGCGGCCAGCTCACAAGAAAGCGAGTTGAAGAAAGGAGCTCAGGGGCACTGTAATTCACAAACCTGCAGAGTTATAAATGACAGCTATCGTCCAAAAATATACTGAAGTAAGGCTGCCAAGAGGACTTGAAAGCGGGGCAGAATTGCAGGAAACCGATTTCAGGAGGTAGACTGGAATTGCATTTAAAGCATAGGAAAAGAGGCAGAACGTCCACAATGATGCACTTGGCCAAAAAGGGCGTATGCGTTTTTTCCTGAATATATTCAGGAAAAAACGCATACGCCCTTTTTGGCCAACCAAGCAAGCTTGCAAAGGAAATCTGCACTACAATGAAGTCTCACTTCCCCCCGGTCAAAAGGGCCACCTGAAAAAAGTGTAAAATCCAGAAAGGCAGGACAGGCCATGGAGAACTGGGAGCCTTGTTATGCTGATGGGTGGGATGTAAATTGCCAACAGCCACTCGGGAGAGGTGTATGGTGTTTCCTGAAACATCTAAAAAACAAAGCAACAGAGCCTAGGGCACTTCCACTTATGGTCCTATAGCTTAGGGAAATTAAAATCAAAAAGACACAGCCACGCGAAAGTTTGGGACGGCTCTGTTTACAAGAACCTCATTTACGGTACAAGTTCAATATCGCAGAAAGTGAAAAATGGATAAAGAAGTTGTGGTACTTACGTACAATGCAATATCACTCAGCAATGAAATCTATGTCATCAGGCCCATAGCAGCATAATGAGTGGATTCAGGTATGATGATTCTAACTGAAATAAGTCACACAGAAAAAGAAACATCATAAGATACCACTAATACACGGAATGTAAACTTGGCTACACAGGAACTGGATTACAAAACAGAACAGGGTCTCAAATTTAGAAAACCAACTTATGCTTGCTTAAGGGGAAAGGTGAGTTGGGGTGCTGCATAAAACCAGAGATTGAAATGAGCACAGATAAAGTTTCTTAAGCCAAATATGGAATAGACAAGAACTACTCCTTGCTCAACGAAATGGACTCAACACCCCATATTAAACGCCTAAGAATGTACCTGACTAGTAAGTATCTTAAAACCTATGGATTGCTATGTCTCTGAAAGAAAATCAAGCGTGTGTACAGGGGCATAAACGCAGCAGTGATAGGATTGGAGAGGTTCGGTGAGCAAATGAAGACCCTTTGAAGTCATATTGCATGGGACCCATTCCACGGGTCTCAACTCTCCAGGTTTAAGGGATTCTTCCTTCAGCTAAAACATGCACGTGGAACCCAGAGTATGATCAACCGTGTGATCGGGAGACGTGTTCCAATATGTCTCAGTTCTCGTCCCCTGGTACTCGGGTGCAACATTCCAGATGCTTTACTAACACTCTCCCGACTTGGAGAGTCAGTGCCTTTAACCTCCTGTTTGGCCCAGTTTGCAATTTCTGCGGAAGATGTACAGGAATAGGGAGAACCAATGAGAGACTAGCTGGAGGTGTCTGGACGGGCAAATTTAACTCTCATTTCCCACCAGGAAGAAGAATTGACCAAAGGCTCAGCGTGCCGTGCCGGAACCAGATTAGGGCCTGAAGCAATCCTGCGGTGTTGCGGCCAGCTCACAAGAAAGCGAGTTGAAGAAAGGAGCTCAGGGGCACTGTAATTCACAAACCTGCAGAGTTATAAATGACAGCTATCGTCCAAAAATATACTGAAGTAAGGCTGCCAAGAGGACTTGAAAGCGGGGCAGAATTGCAGGAAACCGATTTCAGGAGGTAGACTGGAATTGCATTTAAAGCATAGGAAAAGAGGCAGAACGTCCACAATGATGCACTTGGCCAAAAAGGGCGTATGCGTTTTTTCCTGAATATATTCAGGAAAAAACGCATACGCCCTTTTTGGCCAACCAAGCAAGCTTGCAAAGGAAATCTGCACTACAATGAAGTCTCACTTCCCCCCGGTCAAAAGGGCCACCTGAAAAAAGTGTAAAATCCAGAAAGGCAGGACAGGCCATGGAGAACTGGGAGCCTTGTTATGCTGATGGGCGGGATGTAAATTGCCAACAGCCACTCGGGAGAGGTGTATGGTGTTTCCTGAAACATCTAAAAAACAAAGCAACAGAGCCTAGGGCACTTCCACTTATGGTCCTATAGCTTAGGGAAATTAAAATCAAAAAGACACAGCCACGCGAAAGTTTGGGACGGCTCTGTTTACAAGAACCTCATTTACGGTACAAGTTCAATATCGCAGAAAGTGAAAAATGGATAAAGAAGTTGTGGTACTTACGTACAATGCAATATCACTCAGCAATGAAATCTATGTCATCAGGCCCATAGCAGCATAATGAGTGGATTCAGGTATGATGATTCTAACTGAAATAAGTCACACAGAAAAAGAAACATCGTAAGATATCACTAATACATGGAATGTAAACTTGGCTACACAGGAACTGGATTACAAAACAGAACAGGGTCTCAAATTTAGAAAACCAACTTATGCTTGCTTAAGGGGAAAGGTGAGTTGGGGTGCTGCATAAAACCAGAGATTGAAATGAGCACAGATAAAGTTTCTTAAGCCAAATATGGAATAGACAAGAACTACTCCTTGCTCAACGAAATGGACTCAACACCCCATATTAAACGCCTAAGAATGTACCTGACTAGTAAGTATCTTAAAACCTATGGATTGCTATGTCTCTGAAAGAAAATCAAGCGTGTGTACAGGGGCATAAACGCAGCAGTGATAGGATTGGAGAGGTTCGGTGAGCAAATGAAGACCCTTTGAAGTCATATTGCATGGGACCCATTCCACGGGTCTCAACTCTCCAGGTTTAAGGGATTCTTCCTTCAGCTAAAACATGCACGTGGAACCCAGAGTATGATCAACCGTGTGATCGGGAGACGTGTTCCAATATGTCTCAGTTCTCGTCCCCTGGTACTCGGGTGCAACATTCCAGATGCTTTACTAACACTCTCCCGACTTGGAGAGTCAGTGCCTTTAACCTCCTGTTTGGCCCAGTTTGCAATTTCTGCGGAAGATGTACAGGAATAGGGAGAACCAATGAGAGACTAGCTGGAGGTGTCTGGACGGGCAAATTTAACTCTCATTTCCCACCAGGAAGAAGAATTGACCAAAGGCTCAGCGTGCCGTGCCGGAACCAGATTAGGGCCTGAAGCAATCCTGCGGTGTTGCGGCCAGCTCACAAGAAAGCGAGTTGAAGAAAGGAGCTCAGGGGCACTGTAATTCACAAACCTGCAGAGTTATAAATGACAGCTATCGTCCAAAAATATACTGAAGTAAGGCTGCCAAGAGGACTTGAAAGCGGGGCAGAATTGCAGGAAACCGATTTCAGGAGGTAGACTGGAATTGCATTTAAAGCATAGGAAAAGAGGCAGAACGTCCACAATGATGCACTTGGCCAAAAAGGGCATATGCGTTTTTTCCTGAATATATTCAGGAAAAAACGCATATGCCCTTTTTGGCCAACCAAGCAAGCTTGCAAAGGAAATCTGCACTACAATGAAGTCTCACTTCCCCCCGGTCAAAAGGGCCACCTGAAAAAAGTGTAAAATGCAGAAAGGCAGGACAGGCCATGGAGAACTGGGAGCCTTGTTATGCTGATGGGCGGGATGTAAATTGCCAACAGCCACTCGGGAGAGGTGTATGGTGTTTCCTGAAACATCTAAAAAACAAAGCAACAGAGCCTAGGGCACTTCCACTTATGGTCCTATAGCTTAGGGAAATTAAAATCAAAAAGACACAGCCACGCGAAAGTTTGGGACGGCTCTGTTTACAAGAACCTCATTTACGGTACAAGTTCAATATCGCAGAAAGTGAAAAATGGATAAAGAAGTTGTGGTACTTACGTACAATGCAATATCACTCAGCAATGAAATCTATGTCATCAGGCCCATAGCAGCATAATGAGTGGATTCAGGTATGATGATTCTAACTGAAATAAGTCACACAGAAAAAGAAACATCGTAAGATACCACTAATACACGGAATGTAAACTTGGCTACACAGGAACTGGATTACAAAACAGAACAGGGTCTCAAATTTAGAAAACCAACTTATGCTTGCTTAAGGGGAAAGGTGAGTTGGGGTGCTGCATAAAACCAGAGATTGAAATGAGCACAGATAAAGTTTCTTAAGCCAAATATGGAATAGACAAGAACTACTCCTTGCTCAACGAAATGGACTCAACACCCCATATTAAACGCCTAAGAATGTACCTGACTAGTAAGTATCTTAAAACCTATGGATTGCTATGTCTCTGAAAGAAAATCAAGCGTGTGTACAGGGGCATAAACGCAGCAGTGATAGGATTGGAGAGGTTCGGTGAGCAAATGAAGACCCTTTGAAGTCATATTGCATGGGACCCATTCCACGGGTCTCAACTCTCCAGGTTTAAGGGATTCTTCCTTCAGCTAAAACATGCACGTGGAACCCAGAGTATGATCAACCGTGTGATCGGGAGACGTGTTCCAATATGTCTCAGTTCTCGTCCCCTGGTACTCGGGTGCAACATTCCAGATGCTTTACTAACACTCTCCCGACTTGGAGAGTCAGTGCCTTTAACCTCCTGTTTGGCCCAGTTTGCAATTTCTGCGGAAGATGTACAGGAATAGGGAGAACCAATGAGAGACTAGCTGGAGGTGTCTGGACGGGCAAATTTAACTCTCATTTCCCACCAGGAAGAAGAATTGACCAGAGGCTCAGCGTGCCGTGCCGGAACCAGATTAGGGCCTGAAGCAATCCTGCGGTGTTGCGGCCAGCTCACAAGAAAGCGAGTTGAAGAAAGGAGCTCAGGGGCACTGTAATTCACAAACCTGCAGAGTTATAAATGACAGCTATCGTCCAAAAATATACTGAAGTAAGGCTGCCAAGAGGACTTGAAAGCGGGGCAGAATTGCAGGAAACCGATTTCAGGAGGTAGACTGGAATTGCATTTAAAGCATAGGAAAAGAGGCAGAACGTCCACAATGATGCACTTGGCCAAAAAGGGCGTATGCGTTTTTTCCTGAATATATTCAGGAAAAAACGCATACGCACTTTTTGGCCAACCAAGCAAGCTTGCAAAGGAAATCTGCACTACAATGAAGTCTCACTTCCCCCCGTTCAGAAGGGTCACCTGAAAAAAGTGTAAAATCCAGAAAGGCAGGACAGGCCATGGAGAACTGGGAGCCTTGTTATGCTGATGGGCGGGATGTAAATTGCCAACAGCCACTCGGGAGAGGTGTATGGTGTTTCCTGAAACATCTAAAAAACAAAGCAACAGAGCCTAGGGCACTTCCACTTATGGTCCTATAGCTTAGGGAAATTAAAATCAAAAAGACACAGCCACGCGAAAGTTTGGGACGGCTCTGTTTACAGGAACCTCGTTTACGGTACAAGTTCAATATCGCAGAAAGTGAAAAATGGATAAAGAAGTTGTGGTACTTACGTACAATGCAATATCACTCAGCAATGAAATCTATGTCATCAGGCCCATAGCAGCATAATGAGTGGATTCAGGTATGATGATTCTAACTGAAATAAGTCACACAGAAAAAGAAACATCGTAAGATACCACTAATACACGGAATGTAAACTTGGCTACACAGGAACTGGATTACAAAACAGAACAGGGTCTCAAATTTAGAAAACCAACTTATGCTTGCTTAAGGGGAAAGGTGAGTTGGGGTGCTGCATAAAACCAGAGATTGAAATGAGCACAGATAAAGTTCCTTAAGCCAAATATGGAATAGACAAGAGCTACTCCTTGCTCAACGCAATGGACTCAACACCCCATATTAAACGCCTAAGAATGTACCTGACTAGTAAGTATCTTAAAACCTATGGATTGCTATGTCTCTGAAAGAAAATCAAGCGTGTGTACAGGGGCATAAACGCAGCAGTGATAGGATTGGAGAGGTTCGGTGAGCAAATGAAGACCCTTTGAAGTCATATTGCATGGGACCCATTCCACGGGTCTCAACTCTCCAGGTTTAAGGGATTCTTCCTTCAGCTAAAACATGCACGTGTAACCCAGAGTATGATCAACCGTGTGATCGGGAGACGTGTTCCAATATGTCTCAGTTCTCGTCCCCTGGTACTCGGGTGCAACATTCCAGATGCTTTACTAACACTCTCCCGACTTGGAGAGTCAGTGCCTTTAACCTCCTGTTTGGCCCAGTTTGCAATTTCTGCGGAAGATGTACAGGAATAGGGAGAACCAATGAGAGACTAGCTGGAGGTGTCTGGACGGGCAAATTTAACTCTCATTTCGCACCAGGAAGAAGAATTGACCAAAGGCTCAGCGTGCCGTGCCGGAACCAGATTAGGGCCTGAAGCAATCCTGCGGTGTTGCGGCCAGCTCACAAGAAAGCGAGTTGAAGAAAGGAGCTCAGGGGCACTGTAATTCACAAAACTGCAGAGTTATAAATGACAGCTATCGTCCAAAAATATACTGAAGTAAGGCTGCCAAGAGGACTTGAAAGCGGGGCAGAATTGCAGGAAACCGATTTCAGGAGGTAGACTGGAATTGCATTTAAAGCATAGGAAAAGAGGCAGAACGTCCACAATGATGCACTTGGCCAAAAAGGGCGTATGCGTTTTTTCCTGAATATATTCAGGAAAAAACGCATACGCCCTTTTTGGCCAACCAAGCAAGCTTGCAAAGGAAATCTGCACTACAATGAAGTCTCACTTCCCCCCGGTCAAAAGGGTCACCTGAAAAAAGTGTAAAATCCAGAAAGGCAGGACATGTCATGGAGAACTGGGGGCCTTGTTATGCTGATGGGCGGGATGTAAATTGCCAACAGCCACTAGGGAGAGGTGTATGGTGTTTCCTGAAACATCTAAAAAACAAAGCAACAGAGCCTAGGGCACTTCCACTTATGGTCCTATAGCTTAGGGAAATTAAAATCAAAAAGACACAGCCACGCGAAAGTTTGGGACGGCTCTGTTTACAAGAACCTCATTTACGGTACAAGTTCATATCGCAGAAAGTGAAAAATGGATAAAGAAGTTGTGGTACTTACGTACAATGCAATATCACTCAGCAATGAAATCTATGTCATCAGGCCCATAGCAGCATAATGAGTGGATTCAGGTATGATGATTCTAACTGAAATAAGTCACACAGAAAAAGAAACATCATAAGATATCACTAATACATGGAATGTAAACTTGGCTACACAGGAACTGGATTACAAAACAGAACAGGGTCTCAAATTTAGAAAACCAACTTATGCTTGCTTAAGGGGAAAGGTGAGTTGGGGTGCTGCATAAAACCAGAGATTGAAATGAGCACAGATAAAGTTCCTTAAGCCAAATATGGAATAGACAAGAACTACTCCTTGCTCAACGAAATGGACTCAACACCCCATATTTAATGCCTAAGAATGTACCTGACTAGTAAGTATCTTAAAACCTATGGATTGCTATGTCTCTGAAAGAAAATCAAGCGTGTGTACAGGGGCATAAACGCAGCAGTGATAGGATTGGAGAGGTTCGGTGAGCAAATGAAGACCCTTTGAAGTCATATTGCATGGGACCCATTCCACGGGTCTCAACTCTCCAGGTTTAAGGGATTCTTCCTTCAGCTAAAACATGCACGTGGAACCCAGAGTATGATCAACCGTGTGATCGGGAGACGTGTTCCAATATGTCTCAGTTCTCGTCCCCTGGTACTCGGGTGCAACATTCCAGATGCTTTACTAACACTCTCCCGACTTGGAGAGTCAGTGCCTTTAACCTCCTGTTTGGCCCAGTTTGCAATTTCTGCGGAAGATGTACAGGAATAGGGAGAACCAATGAGAGACTAGCTGGAGGTGTCTGGACGGGCAAATTTAACTCTCATTTCGCACCAGGAAGAAGAATTGACCAGAGGCGCAGCGTGCCGTGCCGGAACCAGATTAGGGCCTGAAGCAATCCTGCGGTGTTGCGGCCAGCTCACAAGAAAGCGAGTTGAAGAAAGGAGCTCAGGGGCACTGTAATTCACAAACCTGCAGAGTTATAAATGACAGCTATCGTCCAAAAATATACTGAAGTAAGGCTGCCAAGAGGACTTGAAAGCGGGGCAGAATTGCAGGAAACCGATTTCAGGAGGTAGACTGGAATTGCATTTAAAGCATAGGAAAAGAGGCAGAACGTCCACAATGATGCACTTGGCCAAAAAGGGCGTATGCGTTTTTTCCTGAATATATTCAGGAAAAAACGCATACGCACTTTTTGGCCAACCAAGCAAGCTTGCAAAGGAAATCTGCACTACAATGAAGTCTCACTTCCCCCCGGTCAAAAGGGCCACCTGAAAAAAGTGTAAAATCCAGAAAGGCAGGACAGGCCATGGAGAACTGGGAGCCTTGTTATGCTGATGGGTGGGATGTAAATTGCCAACAGCCACTCGGGAGAGGTGTATGGTGTTTCCTGAAACATCTAAAAAACAAAGCAACAGAGCCTAGGGCACTTCCACTTATGGTCCTATAGCTTAGGGAAATTAAAATCAAAAAGACACAGCCACGCGAAAGTTTGGGACGGCTCTGTTTACAAGAACCTCATTTACGGTACAAGTTCAATATCGCAGAAAGTGAAAAATGGATAAAGAAGTTGTGGTACTTACGTACAATGCAATATCACTCAGCAATGAAATCTATGTCATCAGGCCCATAGCAGCATAATGAGTGGATTCAGGTATGATGATTCTAACTGAAATAAGTCACACAGAAAAAGAAACATCATAAGATACCACTAATACACGGAATGTAAACTTGGCTACACAGGAACTGGATTACAAAACAGAACAGGGTCTCAAATTTAGAAAACCAACTTATGCTTGCTTAAGGGGAAAGGTGAGTTGGGGTGCTGCATAAAACCAGAGATTGAAATGAGCACAGATAAAGTTCCTTAAGCCAAATATGGAATAGACAAGAACTACTCCTTGCTCAACGAAATGGACTCAACACCCCATATTTAATGCCTAAGAATGTACCTGACTAGTAAGTATCTTAAAACCTATGGATTGCTATGTCTCTGAAAGAAAATCAAGCGTGTGTACAGGGGCATAAACGCAGCAGTGATAGGATTGGAGAGGTTCGGTGAGCAAATGAAGACCCTTTGAAGTCATATTGCATGGGACCCATTCCACGGGTCTCAACTCTCCAGGTTTAAGGGATTCTTCCTTCAGCTAAAACATGCACGTGTAACCCAGAGTATGATCAACCGTGTGATCGGGAGACGTGTTCCAATATGTCTCAGTTCTCGTCCCCTGGTACTCGGGTGCAACATTCCAGATGCTTTACTAACACTCTCCCGACTTGGAGAGTCAGTGCCTTTAACCTCCTGTTTGGCCCAGTTTGCAATTTCTGCGGAAGATGTACAGGAATAGGGAGAACCAATGAGAGACTAGCTGGAGGTGTCTGGACGGGCAAATTTAACTCTCATTTCGCACCAGGAAGAAGAATTGACCAGAGGCTCAGCGTGCCGTGCCGGAACCAGATTAGGGCCTGAAGCAATACTGCGGTGTTGCGGCCAGCTCACAAGAAAGCGAGTTGAAGAAAGGAGCTCAGGGGCACTGTAATTCACAAACCTGCAGAGTTATAAATGACAGCTATCGTCCAAAAATATACTGAAGTAAGGCTGCCAAGAGGACTTGAAAGCGGGGCAGAATTGCAGGAAACCGATTTCAGGAGGTAGACTGGAATTGCATTTAAAGCATAGGAAAAGAGGCAGAACGTCCACAATGATGCACTTGGCCAAAAAGGGCGTATGCGTTTTTTCCTGAATATATTCAGGAAAAAACGCATACGCACTTTTTGGCCAACCAAGCAAGCTTGCAAAGGAAATCTGCACTACAATGAAGTCTCACTTCCCCCCGTTCAGAAGGGTCACCTGAAAAAAGTGTAAAATCCAGAAAGGCAGGACAGGCCATGGAGAACTGGGAGCCTTGTTATGCTGATGGGCGGGATGTAAATTGCCAACAGCCACTCGGGAGAGGTGTATGGTGTTTCCTTGAACATCTAAAAAACAAAGCAACAGAGCCTAGGGCACTTCCACTTATGGTCCTATAGCTTAGGGAAATTAAAATCAAAAAGACACAGCCACGCGAAAGTTTGGGACGGCTCTGTTTACAAGAACCTCGTTTACGGTACAAGTTCAATATCGCAGAAAGTGAAAAATGGATAAAGAAGTTGTGGTACTTACGTACAATGCAATATCACTCAGCAATGAAATCTATGTCATCAGGCCCATAGCAGCATAATGAGTGGATTCAGGTATGATGATTCTAACTGAAATAAGTCACACAGAAAAAGAAACATCATAAGATACCACTAATACACGGAATGTAAACTTGGCTACACAGGAACTGGATTACAAAACAGAACAGGGTCTCAAATTTAGAAAACCAACTTATGCTTGCTTAAGGGGAAAGGTGAGTTGGGGTGCTGCATAAAACCAGAGATTGAAATGAGCACAGATAAAGTTTCTTAAGCCAAATATGGAATAGACAAGAACTACTCCTTGCTCAACGAAATGGACTCAACACCCCATATTAAACGCCTAAGAATGTACCTGACTAGTAAGTATCTTAAAACCTATGGATTGCTATGTCTCTGAAAGAAAATCAAGCGTGTGTACAGGGGCATAAATGCAGCAGTGATAGGATTGGAGAGGTTCGGTGAGCAAATGAAGACCCTTTGAAGTCATATTGCATGGGACCCATTCCACGGGTCTCAACTCTCCAGGTTTAAGGGATTCTTCCTTCAGCTAAAACATGCACGTGGAACCCAGAGTATGATCAACCGTGTGATCGGGAGACGTGTTCCAATATGTCTCAGTTCTCGTCCCCTGGTACTCGGGTGCAACATTCCAGATGCTTTACTAACACTCTCCCGACTTGGAGAGTCAGTGCCTTTAACCTCCTGTTTGGCCCAGTTTGCAATTTCTGCGGAAGATGTACAGGAATAGGGAGAACCAATGAGAGACTAGCTGGAGGTGTCTGGACGGGCAAATTTAACTCTCATTTCGCACCAGGAAGAAGAATTGACCAAAGGCTCAGCGTGCCGTGCCGGAACCAGATTAGGGCCTGAAGCAATCCTGCGGTGTTGCGGCCAGCTCACATGAAAGCGAGTTGAAGAAAGGAGCTCAGGGGCACTGTAATTCACAAACCTGCAGAGTTATAAATGACAGCTATCGTCCAAAAATATACTGAAGTAAGGCTGCCAAGAGGACTTGAAAGCGGGGCAGAATTGCAGGAAACCGATTTCAGGAGGTAGACTGGAATTGCATTTAAAGCATAGGAAAAGAGGCAGAACGTCCACAATGATGCACTTGGCCAAAAAGGGCGTATGCGTTTTTTCCTGAATATATTCAGGAAAAAACGCATACGCCCTTTTTGGCCAACCAAGCAAGCTTGCAAAGGAAATCTGCACTACAATGAAGTCTCACTTCCCCCCGTTCAGAAGGGTCACCTGAAAAAAGTGTAAAATCCAGAAAGGCAGGACAGGCCATGGAGAACTGGGAGCCTTGTTATGCTGATGGGCGGGATGTAAATTGCCAACAGCCACTCGGGAGAGGTGTATGGTGTTTCCTGAAACATCTAAAAAACAAAGCAACAGAGCCTAGGGCACTTCCACTTATGGTCCTATAGCTTAGGGAAATTAAAATCAAAAAGACACAGCCACGCGAAAGTTTGGGACGGCTCTGTTTACAAGAACCTCGTTTACGGTACAAGTTCAATATCGCAGAAAGTGAAAAATGGATAAAGAAGTTGTGGTACTTACGTACAATGCAATATCACTCAGCAATGAAATCTATGTCATCAGGCCCATAGCAGCATAATGAGTGGATTCAGGTATGATGATTCTAACTGAAATAAGTCACACAGAAAAAGAAACATCATAAGATACCACTAATACACGGAATGTAAACTTGGCTACACAGGAACTGGATTACAAAACAGAACAGGGTCTCAAATTTAGAAAACCAACTTATGCTTGCTTAAGGGGAAAGGTGAGTTGGGGTGCTGCATAAAACCAGAGATTGAAATGAGCACAGATAAAGTTTCTTAAGCCAAATATGGAATAGACAAGAACTACTCCTTGCTCAACGAAATGGACTCAACACCCCATATTAAACGCCTAAGAATGTACCTGACTAGTAAGTATCTTAAAACCTATGGATTGCTATGTCTCTGAAAGAAAATCAAGCGTGTGTACAGGGGCATAAACGCAGCAGTGATAGGATTGGAGAGGTTCGGTGAGCAAATGAAGACCCTTTGAAGTCATATTGCATGGGACCCATTCCACGGGTCTCAACTCTCCAGGTTTAAGGGATTCTTCCTTCAGCTAAAACATGCACGTGGAACCCAGAGTATGATCAACCGTGTGATCGGGAGACGTGTTCCAATATGTCTCAGTTCTCGTCCCCTGGTACTCGGGTGCAACATTCCAGATGCTTTACTAACACTCTCCCGACTTGGAGAGTCAGTGCCTTTAACCTCCTGTTTGGCCCAGTTTGCAATTTCTGCGGAAGATGTACAGGAATAGGGAGAACCAATGAGAGACTAGCTGGAGGTGTCTGGACGGGCAAATTTAACTCTCATTTCCCACCAGGAAGAAGAATTGACCAAAGGCTCAGCGTGCCGTGCCGGAACCAGATTAGGGCCTGAAGCAATCCTGCGGTGTTGCGGCCAGCTCACATGAAAGCGAGTTGAAGAAAGGAGCTCAGGGGCACTGTAATTCACAAAACTGCAGAGTTATAAATGACAGCTATCGTCCAAAAATATACTGAAGTAAGGCTGCCAAGAGGACTTGAAAGCGGGGCAGAATTGCAGGAAACCGATTTCAGGAGGTAGACTGGAATTCCATTTAAAGCATAGGAAAAGAGGCAGAACGTCCACAATGATGCACTTGGCCAAAAAGGGCGTATGCGTTTTTTCCTGAATATATTCAGGAAAAAACGCATACGCCCTTTTTGGCCAACCAAGCAAGCTTGCAAAGGAAATCTGCACTACAATGAAGTCTCACTTCCCCCCGTTCAGAAGGGTCACCTGAAAAAAGTGTAAAATCCAGAAAGGCAGGACAGGCCATGGAGAACTGGGAGCCTTGTTATGCTGATGGGCGGGATGTAAATTGCCAACAGCCACTCGGGAGAAGTGTATGGTGTTTCCTGAAACATCTAAAAAACAAAGCAACAGAGCCTAGGGCACTTCCACTTATGGTCCTATAGCTTAGGGAAATTAAAATCAAAAAGACACAGCCACGCGAAAGTTTGGGACGGCTCTGTTTACAAGAACCTCGTTTACGGTACAAGTTCAATATCGCAGAAAGTGAAAAATGGATAAAGAAGTTGTGGTACTTACGTACAATGCAATATCACTCAGCAATGAAATCTATGTCATCAGGCCCATAGCAGCATAATGAGTGGATTCAGGTATGATGATTCTAACTGAAATAAGTCACACAGAAAAAGAAACATCATAAGATACCACTAATACACGGAATGTAAACTTGGCTACACAGGAACTGGATTACAAAACAGAACAGGGTCTCAAATTTAGAAAACCAACTTATGCTTGCTTAAGGGGAAAGGTGAGTTGGGGTGCTGCATAAAACCAGAGATTGAAATGAGCACAGATAAAGTTTCTTAAGCCAAATATGGAATAGACAAGAACTACTCCTTGCTCAACGAAATGGACTCAACACCCCATATTAAACGCCTAAGAATGTACCTGACTAGTAAGTATCTTAAAACCTATGGATTGCTATGTCTCTGAAAGAAAATCAAGCGTGTGTACAGGGGCATAAACGCAGCAGTGATAGGATTGGAGAGGTTCGGTGAGCAAATGAAGACCCTTTGAAGTCATATTGCATGGGACCCATTCCACGGGTCTCAACTCTCCAGGTTTAAGGGATTCTTCCTTCAGCTAAAACATGCACGTGGAACCCAGAGTATGATCAACCGTGTGATCGGGAGACGTGTTCCAATATGTCTCAGTTCTCGTCCCCTGGTACTCGGGTGCAACATTCCAGATGCTTTACTAACACTCTCCCGACTTGGAGAGTCAGTGCCTTTAACCTCCTGTTTGGCCCAGTTTGCAATTTCTGCGGAAGATGTACAGGAATAGGGAGAACCAATGAGAGACTAGCTGGAGGTGTCTGGACGGGCAAATTTAACTCTCATTTCCCACCAGGAAGAAGAATTGACCAAAGGCTCAGCGTGCCGTGCCGGAACCAGATTAGGGCCTGAAGCAATCCTGCGGTGTTGCGGCCAGCTCACATGAAAGCGAGTTGAAGAAAGGAGCTCAGGGGCACTGTAATTCACAAAACTGCAGAGTTATAAATGACAGCTATCGTCCAAAAATATACTGAAGTAAGGCTGCCAAGAGGACTTGAAAGCGGGGCAGAATTGCAGGAAACCGATTTCAGGAGGTAGACTGGAATTGCATTTAAAGCATAGGAAAAGAGGCAGAACGTCCACAATGATGCACTTGGCCAAAAAGGGCGTATGCGTTTTTTCCTGAATATATTCAGGAAAAAACGCATACGCCCTTTTTGGCCAACCAAGCAAGCTTGCAAAGGAAATCTGCACTACAATGAAGTCTCACTTCCCCCCGTTCAGAAGGGTCACCTGAAAAAAGTGTAAAATCCAGAAAGGCAGGACAGGCCATGGAGAACTGGGAGCCTTGTTATGCTGATGGGCGGGATGTAAATTGCCAACAGCCACTCGGGAGAAGTGTATGGTGTTTCCTGAAACATCTAAAAAACAAAGCAACAGAGCCTAGGGCACTTCCACTTATGGTCCTATAGCTTAGGGAAATTAAAATCAAAAAGACACAGCCACGCGAAAGTTTGGGACGGCTCTGTTTACAAGAACCTCGTTTACGGTACAAGTTCAATATCGCAGAAAGTGAAAAATGGATAAAGAAGTTGTGGTACTTACGTACAATGCAATATCACTCAGCAATGAAATCTATGTCATCAGGCCCATAGCAGCATAATGAGTGGATTCAGGTATGATGATTCTAACTGAAATAAGTCACACAGAAAAAGAAACATCATAAGATACCACTAATACACGGAATGTAAACTTGGCTACACAGGAACTGGATTACAAAACAGAACAGGGTCTCAAATTTAGAAAACCAACTTATGCTTGCTTAAGGGGAAAGGTGAGTTGGGGTGCTGCATAAAACCAGAGATTGAAATGAGCACAGATAAAGTTTCTTAAGCCAAATATGGAATAGACAAGAACTACTCCTTGCTCAACGAAATGGACTCAACACCCCATATTAAACGCCTAAGAATGTACCTGACTAGTAAGTATCTTAAAACCTATGGATTGCTATGTCTCTGAAAGAAAATCAAGCGTGTGTACAGGGGCATAAACGCAGCAGTGATAGGATTGGAGAGGTTCGGTGAGCAAATGAAGACCCTTTGAAGTCATATTGCATGGGACCCATTCCACGGGTCTCAACTCTCCAGGTTTAAGGGATTCTTCCTTCAGCTAAAACATGCACGTGGAACCCAGAGTATGATCAACCGTGTGATCGGGAGACGTGTTCCAATATGTCTCAGTTCTCGTCCCCTGGTACTCGGGTGCAACATTCCAGATGCTTTACTAACACTCTCCCGACTTGGAGAGTCAGTGCCTTTAACCTCCTGTTTGGCCCAGTTTGCAATTTCTGCGGAAGATGTACAGGAATAGGGAGAACCAATGAGAGACTAGCTGGAGGTGTCTGGACGGGCAAATTTAACTCTCAATTCCCACCAGGAAGAAGAATTGACCAAAGGCTCAGCGTGCCGTGCCGGAACCAGATTAGGGCCTGAAGCAATCCTGCGGTGTTGCGGCCAGCTCACATGAAAGCGAGTTGAAGAAAGGAGCTCAGGGGCACTGTAATTCACAAAACTGCAGAGTTATAAATGACAGCTATCGTCCAAAAATATACTGAAGTAAGGCTGCCAAGAGGACTTGAAAGCGGGGCAGAATTGCAGGAAACCGATTTCAGGAGGTAGACTGGAATTGCATTTAAAGCATAGGAAAAGAGGCAGAACGTCCACAATGATGCACTTGGCCAAAAAGGGCGTATGCGTTTTTTCCTGAATATATTCAGGAAAAAACGCATACGCACTTTTTGGCCAACCAAGCAAGCTTGCAAAGGAAATCTGCACTACAATGAAGTCTCACTTCCCCCCGTTCAGAAGGGTCACCTGAAAAAAGTGTAAAATCCAGAAAGGCAGGACAGGCCATGGAGAACTGGGAGCCTTGTTATGCTGATGGGCGGGATGTAAATTGCCAACAGCCACTCGGGAGAAGTGTATGGTGTTTCCTGAAACATCTAAAAAACAAAGCAACAGAGCCTAGGGCACTTCCACTTATGGTCCTATAGCTTAGGGAAATTAAAATCAAAAAGACACAGCCACGCGAAAGTTTGGGACGGCTCTGTTTACAAGAACCTCGTTTACGGTACAAGTTCAATATCGCAGAAAGTGAAAAATGGATAAAGAAGTTGTGGTACTTACGTACAATGCAATATCACTCAGCAATGAAATCTATGTCATCAGGCCCATAGCAGCATAATGAGTGGATTCAGGTATGATGATTCTAACTGAAATAAGTCACACAGAAAAAGAAACATCATAAGATACCACTAATACACGGAATGTAAACTTGGCTACACAGGAACTGGATTACAAAACAGAACAGGGTCTCAAATTTAGAAAACCAACTTATGCTTGCTTAAGGGGAAAGGTGAGTTGGGGTGCTGCATAAAACCAGAGATTGAAATGAGCACAGATAAAGTTTCTTAAGCCAAATATGGAATAGACAAGAACTACTCCTTGCTCAACGAAATGGACTCAACACCCCATATTAAACGCCTAAGAATGTACCTGACTAGTAAGTATCTTAAAACCTATGGATTGCTATGTCTCTGAAAGAAAATCAAGCGTGTGTACAGGGGCATAAACGCAGCAGTGATAGGATTGGAGAGGTTCGGTGAGCAAATGAAGACCCTTTGAAGTCATATTGCATGGGACCCATTCCACGGGTCTCAACTCTCCAGGTTTAAGGGATTCTTCCTTCAGCTAAAACATGCACGTGGAACCCAGAGTATGATCAACCGTGTGATCGGGAGACGTGTTCCAATATGTCTCAGTTCTCGTCCCCTGGTACTCGGGTGCAACATTCCAGATGCTTTACTAACACTCTCCCGACTTGGAGAGTCAGTGCCTTTAACCTCCTGTTTGGCCCAGTTTGCAATTTCTGCGGAAGATGTACAGGAATAGGGAGAACCAATGAGAGACTAGCTGGAGGTGTCTGGACGGGCAAATTTAACTCTCATTTCCCACCAGGAAGAAGAATTGACCAAAGGCTCAGCGTGCCGTGCCGGAACCAGATTAGGGCCTGAAGCAATCCTGCGGTGTTGCGGCCAGCTCACATGAAAGCGAGTTGAAGAAAGGAGCTCAGGGGCACTGTAATTCACAAACCTGCAGAGTTATAAATGACAGCTATCGTCCAAAAATATACTGAAGTAAGGCTGCCAAGAGGACTTGAAAGCGGGGCAGAATTGCAGGAAACCGATTTCAGGAGGTAGACTGGAATTGCATTTAAAGCATAGGAAAAGAGGCAGAACGTCCACAATGATGCACTTGGCCAAAAAGGGCGTATGCGTTTTTTCCTGAATATATTCAGGAAAAAACGCATACGCCCTTTTTGGCCAACCAAGCAAGCTTGCAAAGGAAATCTGCACTACAATGAAGTCTCACTTCCCCCCGTTCAGAAGGGTCACCTGAAAAAAGTGTAAAATCCAGAAAGGCAGGACAGGCCATGGAGAACTGGGAGCCTTGTTATGCTGATGGGCGGGATGTAAATTGCCAACAGCCACTCGGGAGAGGTGTATGGTGTTTCCTGAAACATCTAAAAAACAAAGCAACAGAGCCTAGGGCACTTCCACTTATGGTCCTATAGCTTAGGGAAATTAAAATCAAAAAGACACAGCCACGCGAAAGTTTGGGACGGCTCTGTTTACAAGAACCTCGTTTACGGTACAAGTTCAATATCGCAGAAAGTGAAAAATGGATAAAGAAGTTGTGGTACTTACGTACAATGCAATATCACTCAGCAATGAAATCTATGTCATCAGGCCCATAGCAGCATAATGAGTGGATTCAGGTATGATGATTCTAACTGAAATAAGTCACACAGAAAAAGAAACATCATAAGATACCACTAATACACGGAATGTAAACTTGGCTACACAGGAACTGGATTACAAAACAGAACAGGGTCTCAAATTTAGAAAACCAACTTATGCTTGCTTAAGGGGAAAGGTGAGTTGGGGTGCTGCATAAAACCAGAGATTGAAATGAGCACAGATAAAGTTTCTTAAGCCAAATATGGAATAGACAAGAACTACTCCTTGCTCAACGAAATGGACTCAACACCCCATATTAAACGCCTAAGAATGTACCTGACTAGTAAGTATCTTAAAACCTATGGATTGCTATGTCTCTGAAAGAAAATCAAGCGTGTGTACAGGGGCATAAACGCAGCAGTGATAGGATTGGAGAGGTTCGGTGAGCAAATGAAGACCCTTTGAAGTCATATTGCATGGGACCCATTCCACGGGTCTCAACTCTCCAGGTTTAAGGGATTCTTCCTTCAGCTAAAACATGCACGTGGAACCCAGAGTATGATCAACCGTGTGATCGGGAGACGTGTTCCAATATGTCTCAGTTCTCGTCCCCTGGTACTCGGGTGCAACATTCCAGATGCTTTACTAACACTCTCCCGACTTGGAGAGTCAGTGCCTTTAACCTCCTGTTTGGCCCAGTTTGCAATTTCTGCGGAAGATGTACAGGAATAGGGAGAACCAATGAGAGACTAGCTGGAGGTGTCTGGACGGGCAAATTTAACTCTCATTTCCCACCAGGAAGAAGAATTGACCAAAGGCTCAGCGTGCCGTGCCGGAACCAGATTAGGGCCTGAAGCAATCCTGCGGTGTTGCGGCCAGCTCACAAGAAAGCGAGTTGAAGAAAGGAGCTCAGGGGCACTGTAATTCACAAACCTGCAGAGTTATAAATGACAGCTATCGTCCAAAAATATACTGAAGTAAGGCTGCCAAGAGGACTTGAAAGCGGGGCAGAATTGCAGGAAACCGATTTCAGGAGGTAGACTGGAATTGCATTTAAAGCATAGGAAAAGAGGCAGAACGTCCACAATGATGCACTTGGCCAAAAAGGGCGTATGCGTTTTTTCCTGAATATATTCAGGAAAAAACGCATACGCCCTTTTTGGCCAACCAAGCAAGCTTGCAAAGGAAATCTGCACTACAATGAAGTCTCACTTCCCCCCGGTCAGAAGGGTCACCTGAAAAAAGTGTAAAATCCAGAAAGGCAGGACAGGCCATGGAGAACTGGGAGCCTTGTTATGCTGATGGGCGGGATGTAAATTGCCAACAGCCACTCGGGAGAGGTGTATGGTGTTTCCTGAAACATCTAAAAAACAAAGCAACAGAGCCTAGGGCACTTCCACTTATGGTCCTATAGCTTAGGGAAATTAAAATCAAAAAGACACAGCCACGCGAAAGTTTGGGACGGCTCTGTTTACAAGAACCTCATTTACGGTACAAGTTCAATATCGCAGAAAGTGAAAAATGGATAAAGAAGTTGTGGTACTTACGTACAATGCAATATCACTCAGCAATGAAATCTATGTCATCAGGCCCATAGAAGCATAATGAGTGGATTCAGGTATGATGATTCTAACTGAAATAAGTCACACAGAAAAAGAAACATCATAAGATATCACTAATACACGGAATATAAACTTGGCTACACAGGAACTGGATTACAAAACAGAACAGGGTCTCAAATTTAGAAAACCAACTTATGCTTGCTTAAGGGGAAAGGTGAGTTGGGGTGCTGCATAAAACCAGAGATTGAAATGAGCACAGATAAAGTTTCTTAAGCCAAATATGGAATAGACAAGAACTACTCCTTGCTCAACGAAATGGACTCAACACCCCATAGTAAACGCCTAAGAATGTACCTGACTAGTAAGTATCTTAAAACCTATGGATTGCTATGTCTCTGAAAGAAAATCAAGCGTGTGTACAGGGGCATAAACGCAGCAGTGATAGGATTGGAGAGGTTCGGTGAGCAAATGAAGACCCTTTGAAGTCATATTGCATGGGACCCATTCCACGGGTCTCAACTCTCCAGGTTTAAAGGATTCTTCCTTCAGCTAAAACATGCACGTGGAACCCAGATTATGATCAACCGTGTGATCGGGAGACGTGTTCCAATATGTCTCAGTTCTCGTCCTCTGGTACTCGGGTGCAACATTCCAGATGCTTTACTAACACTCTCCCGACTTGGAGAGTCAGTGCCTTTAACCTCCTGTTTGGCCCAGTTTGCAATTTCTGCGGAAGATGTACAGGAATAGGGAGAACCAATGAGAGACTAGCTGGAGGTGTCTGGACGGGCAAATTTAACTCTCATTTCCCACCAGGAAGAAGAATTAACCAAAGGCTCAGCGTGCCGTGCCGGAACCAGATTAGGGCCTGAAGCAATCCTGCGGTGTTGCGGCCAGCTCACAAGAAAGCGAGTTGAATAAAGGAGTTCAGGGGCACTGTAATTCACAAACCTGCAGAGTTATAAATGACAGCTATCGTCCAAAAATATACTGAAGTAAGGCTGCCAAGAGGACTTGAAAGCGGGGCAGAATTGCAGGAAACCGATTTCAGGAGGTAGACTGGAATTGCATTTAAAGCATAGGAAAAGAGGCAGAACGTCCACAATGATGCACTTGGCCAAAAAGGGCGTATGCGTTTTTTCCTGAATATATTCAGGAAAAAACGCATACGCCCTTTTTGGCCAACCAAGCAAGCTTGCAAAGGAAATCTGCACTACAATGAACTCTCACTTCCCCCCGGTCAAAAGGGCCACCTGAAATAAGTGTAAAATCCAGAAAGGCAGGACAGGCCATGGAGAACTGGGAGCCTTGTTATGCTGATGGGCGGTATGTAAATTGCCAACAGCCACTCGGGAGAGGTGTATGGTGTTTCCTGATACATCTAAAAAACAAAGCAACAGAGCCTAGGGCAAGTCAACTTATGGTCCTATAGCTTAGGGAAATTAAAATCAAAAAGACACAGCCACCACAAATTTGGGACGGCCCTGTTTACAAGAATCCCATTTATGGTACAAGTTCAATATCGCAGAAAGTGAAAAATGAATAAAGAAGTTGGGGTAATTACGTACAATGCAATATCACTCAACAATGATATCTATGTCATCAGGCCCGTAGCAGCATAATGAGTGGATTCAGGTATGATGATTCGAACTGAAATAAGTCACACAGAAAAAGAAACATCATAAGATATCACTAATACACGGAATGTAATCTTGGCTACACAGGAACTGGATTACAAAACAGAACAGGGTCTCAAATTTAGAAAACCAACTTATGCTTGCTTAAGTGGAAAGGTGAGTTGGGGTGCTGCATAAAACCAGAGATTGAAATGAGCACAGATAAAGTTCCTTAAGCCAAATATGGAATAGACAAGAGCTACTCCTTGCTCAACGCAATGGACTCAACACCCCATATTAAACGCCTAAGAATGTACCTGACTAGTAAGTATCTTAAAACCTATGGATTGCTAAGTTTCCGAAAGAGAATCAAGCGTGTGTACAGGGGCATAAACGCAGCAGTGATAGGATTGGAGAGTTTCGGTGAGCAAATGAAGACCCTTTGAAGTCATATTGCATGGTACCCATTCCACGGGTCTCAACTCTCCAGGTTTAAGGGATTCTTCCTTCAGCTAAAACATGCATGTGGAATCCAGAGTATGATCAACCATGTGATCAGGAGACGTGTTCCAATATGTCTCAGTTCTCGTCCCCTGGTACTCGGGTGCAACATTCCAGAATCTTTACTAACACTCTCCCAACTTGGAGAGTCAGTGCCTTTAACCTCCTGTTTGGCCCAGTTTGCAATTTCTGCGGAAGATGAACAGGAATAGGGAGAACCAATGAGAGACTAGCTGGAGCTGTCTGGACAGGGAAATTTAACTCTAATTTCCCACCAGGAATAGGAATTAACCAAAGGCTCAGCGTGCTGTGCCAGAACCAGATTAGGTCCTGAAGCAATCCTGCGGTGTTGCGGCCAGCTCACAAGAAAGCGAGTTGAAGAAAGGAGCTCAGGGACACTGTAATTCACAAGCCTGCAGAGTTATAAATGACAGCTATCGTCCAAAAATATACTGAAGTAAGGCTGCCGAGAAGATTTGAAAGCAGGGCGGAATTGCAGGAAACCAATTATAGCAGGTAGAATGCAATTGCATTTAAAGCATAGGAAAAGAGGCAGAACGTCCACAATGATGCACTTGGCCAAAAAGGGCCTATGCGTTTTTTCCTGAATATATTCAGGAAAAAACGCATACGCCCTTTTTGGCCAACCAAGCAAGCTTGCAAAGGAAATCTGCACTACAATGAAGTCTCACTTCCCCCCGGTCAAAAGGGCCACCTGAAAAAAGTGTAAAATCCAGAGAGACAGGACAGGCCATGGAGAACTGGGAGCCTTGTTATGCTGATGGGCGGGATGTAAATTGCCAACAGCCACTCGGGAGAGGTGTATGGTGTTTCCTGAAACATCTAAAAAACAAAGCAACAGAGCCTAGGGCACTTCCACTTATGGTCCTATAGCTTAGGGAAATTAAAATCAAAAAGACACAGTGACCCCAAAGTTTCGGACGGCTCTGTTTACAAGAACCTCCTTTACGGTACAAGTTCATATCGCAGAAAGTGAAAAATGGATAAAGAAGTTGTGGTACTTACGTACAATGCAATATCACTCAGCAATGAAATCTATGTTATCAGGCCCGTAGCAGCATAATGAGTGGATTCAGGTATGATGATTCTAACTGAAATAAGTCACACAGAAAAAGAAACATCATAAGATATCACTAATACACGGAATATAAACTTGGCTACACAGGAACTGGATTACAAAACAGAAGAGGTTCTCAAATTTAGAAAACCAACTTATGCTTGCTTAAGTGGAAAGGTGAGTTGCGGTGCTGCATAGAATCAGAGATTGAAATGAGCACAGATAAAGTTCCTTAAGCCAAATATGGAATAGACAAGAGCTACTCCTCAATCAACGATATGGACTCAACACCCCATATTAAACGCCTAAGAATGTACCTGACTAGTAAGTATCTTAAAACCTATGGATTGCTATGTCTCCAAAAGAGAATCAAGCGTGTGTACAGGGCCATAAACGCAGCAGTGATAGGATTGGAGAGGTTCGGTGAGCAAATGAAGACCCTTTGAAGTCATATTGCATGGTACCCATTCCACGGGTCTCAAATCTCCAGGTTTAAGGGATTCTTCCTTCAGCTAAAACATGCACGTGGAACCCAGAGTATGATCAACCATGTGATCAGGAGACTTGTTCCAATATGTCTCAGTTCTCATCCCCTGGTACTCGGGTGCAACATTCCAGATGCTTTACTAACACTCTCCCGAATTGGAGAGTCAGTGCCTTTAACCTCCTGTTTGGCCCAGTTTGCAATTTCTGTGGAAGATGAACAGGAATAGGGAGAACCAATGAGAGACTAGCTTGAGGTGTCTGGACGGGCAAATTTAACTCTCATTTCCCACCAGGAAGAGGAATTAACCAAAGGCTCAGCGTGCCGTGCCGGAAACAGATTAGGGCCTGAAGCAAACCTGCGGTGTTGCGGCCAGCTCACTAGAAAGCGAGTTGAAGAAAGGAGCTCAGGGGCACTGTAATTCAGAAACCTGCAGAGTTATAAATGACAGCTATCGTCCAAAAATATACTGAAGTAAGGCTGCCAAGAGGACTTGAAAGCGGGGCAGCATTGCCGGAAACCGATTTCAGGAAGTAGACTGGAATTGCATTTAAAGCATAGGAAAAGAGGCAGAACGTCCACAATGATGCACTTGGCCAAAAAGGGCCTATGCGTTTTTTCCTGAATATATTCAGGAAAAAAACGCATACCCCCTTTTTGGGCAACCAAGCAAGCTTGCAAAGGATATCTGCACTGCAATGAAGTCTCACTTCCCCCCGGTCAAAAGGGCCACCTGAAAAAAGTGTAAAATCCAGATAGGCAGGACAGGCCATGGAGAACTGGGAGCCTTGTTATGCTGATGGGCGGGATGTAAATTGCCAACAGCCACTCGGGAGAGGTGTATGGTGTTTCCTGAAACATCTAAAAAACAAAGCAACAGAGCCTAGGGCACTTCCACTTATGGTCCTATAGCTTAGGGAAATTAAAATCAAAAAGACACAGCCACCCCAAACTTTGGGACGGCTCTGTTTACAAGAACCTCGTTTACGGTACAAGTTCAATACTGCAGAAAGCAAAAAATGGATAAAGAAGTTTTGGTACTTACGTACAATGCATTATCACTCAGCAATGAAATCTATACCTCAGGCCCATAGCAGCATAAAGAGTGGATTCAGGTATGATGATTCTAACTGAAATAAGTCACACAGAAAAAGAAACATCATAACATATCACTAATACACGGAATGTAAACTTGGCTACACAGGAACTGAATTACTAAACAGAACAGGGTCTCAAATTTAGAAAACCAAATTATGCTTGCTTAAGGGTAAAGGTGAGATGGGGTGCTCCATAGAACCAGCGATTGAAATGAGCACAGATAAAGTTCCTTAAGCCAAATATGGAATAGACAAGAGCTACTCCTTGCTCAACGAAATGGACTCAAAACCCCATATTAAATGCCTAAGAATGTACCTGACTGGTAAGTATCTTAAAACTTATGGATTGCTATGTCTCCAAAAGAGAATCCAGCGTGTGTACAGGGGCATAAATGCAGCAGTCATAGGATTGGAGAGGTTTGGTGAGCAAATGAAGACGCTTTGAAGTCATATTGCATGGTACCCATTCCACGGGTCTCAACTCTCCAGGTTTAAGGGATTCTTCCTTCAGCTAAAACATGCATGTGGAACCCAGAGTATGATCAACCATGTGATCGGGAAATGTGTTCAAATATGTCTCAGTTCTCATCTCCTGGTACTCGGGTGCAATATTCCAGACGGTTGACTAACACTCTCCCGACTTGGAGAGACAGTGCCTTTAACCTCCTGTTTGGCCCAGTTTGCAATTTCTGCGGAAGATGAACAGGAATAGGGAGAACCACTGAGAGACTAGCTGGAGGTGTCTGGACGGGCAAATTTAACTCTCATTTCCCAACAGGAAGAGGAATTAACCAAAGGCTCAGCGTGCCATGCCGGAACCAGATTAGGGCCTGAAGTAATCCTGCGGTGTTGTGGCCAGCTCCCAAGAAAGCGAGTTGAAGAACGGAGTTCAGGGGCACTGTAACTCACAAACCTGCAGAGTTATAAATGACAGCTATCGTCCAAAAATATACTGAAGTAAGGCTGCCAAGAGGAGTTGAAAGCGGGGCAGAATTGCAGGAAACCGATTTCAGGAGGTAGACTGGAATTGCATTTAAAGCATAGGAAAAGAGGCAGAACGTCCACAATGATGCACTTGGCCAAAAAGGGCGTATGCGTTTTTTCCTGAATATATTCAGGAAAAAACGCATACGCCCTTTTTGGCCAACCAAGCAAGCTTGCAAAGGAAATCTGCACTACAATGAAGTCTCAATTCCCCCCGGTCAAAAGGGCCATCTGAAAAAAGTGTAAGTCCAGAAAGGCAGGACAGGCCATGGGGAACTGGGAGCCTTGTTATGCTGATGGGCGGGATGTAAATTGCCAACCGACACTGGGGAGAAGTGTATGGTGTTTCCTGAAACATCTAAAAAACAAAGCAACAGAGCCTAGGGCACTTCCACTTATGGTCCTATAGCTTAGGGAAATTAAAATAAAGAAGACACAGCCACCCCAAAGTTTGGGACAGCTCTGTTTACAAGAACCTCATTTACGGTACAAGTTCAATATCACAGAAAGTGAAAAATGGATAAAGAAGTTGTGGTACTTACGTACAATGCCATATCACTCAGCGATGAAATCTATGTCATCAGGCCCATAGCAGCATAATGAGTGGATTCAGGTATGATGATTCTAACTGAAATAAGTCACACAGAAAAAGAAACATCATAAGATATCACTAATACACGGAATGTAAACTTGGGTACACAGGAACTGGATTACAAAACAGAAGAGGGTCTCAAATTTAGAAAACCAACTTATGCTTGCTTAAGGGGAAAGGTGAGTTGGGGTGCTGCATAGAATCAGAGATTGAAATGAACACAGATAAAGTTCCTTAAGCCAAATATGGAATAGACCAGAGCTACTCCTTGCTCAACGAAATGGACTCAACACCCCATATTAAACGCCGAAAAATGTACCTGACTAGTAAGTATCTTAAAACCTATGGATTGCTATGTCTCCGAAAGAGAATCAAGCGGGTGTACAGGGGCATAAACGCAGCAGTGATAGGATTGGAGAGGTTCGGTGAGCAAATGAAGACACTTTGAAGTCATATTGCATGGTACCCATTCCAAGGGTCTCAACTCTCCAGGTTTAAGGGATTCTTCCTTCAGCTAAAACATGCATGTGGAACCCAGAATATGATCAACCATGTGATCGGGAGATGTGTTCCAATATGTCTCAGTTCTCGTCCCCTGGTACTCAGGTGCAACATTCCAGATGCTTTACTAACACTCTCCCGACTTGGAGAGTCAGTGCCTTTAACCTCCTGTTTGGCCCAGTTTGCAATTTCTGTGGAAGATGAACAGGAATAGGGAGAACCAATGAGAGACTAGCTGGAGGTGTCTGGACGGGCAAATTTAACTCTCATTTCCCACCAGGAAGAGGAATTAACCAAAGGCTCAGCGTGCCGTGCTGGAAAGAGATTAGGGCCTGAAGCAAACCTGCCTTGTTGTGGCCAGCTCACAAGAAAGCGAGTTGAAGAAAGGAGCTCAGGGGCACTGTAATTCACAAACCTGCAGAGTTATAAATGACAGGTATCGTCCAAAAATATACTGAAGTAAGGCTGCCGAGAAGATTTGAAAGCAGGGCGGAATTGCAGGAAACCAATTATAGCAGGTAGAATGCAATTGCATTTAAAGCATAGGAAAAGAGGCAGAACGTCCACAATGATGCACTTGGCCAAAAAGGGCCTATGCGTTTTTTCCTGAATATATTCAGGAAAAAACGCATACGCCCTTTTTGGCCAACCAAGCAAGCTTGCAAAGGAAATCTGCACTACAATGAAGTCTCACTTCCCCCCGGTCAAAAGGGCCACCTGAAAAAAGTGTAAAATCCAGAGAGACAGGACAGGCCATGGAGAACTGGGAGCCTTGTTATGCTGATGGGCGGGATGTAAATTGCCAACAGCCACTCGGGAGAGGTGTATGGTGTTTCCTGAAACATCTAAAAAACAAAGCAACAGAGCCTAGGGCACTTCCACTTATGGTCCTATAGCTTAGGGAAATTAAAATCAAAAAGACACAGTGACCCCAAAGTTTCGGACGGCTCTGTTTACAAGAACCTCCTTTACGGTACAAGTTCATATCGCAGAAAGTGAAAAATGGATAAAGAAGTTGTGGTACTTACGTACAATGCAATATCACTCAGCAATGAAATCTATGTTATCAGGCCCGTAGCAGCATAATGAGTGGATTCAGGTATGATGATTCTAACTGAAATAAGTCACACAGAAAAAGAAACATCATAAGATATCACTAATACACGGAATATAAACTTGGCTACACAGGAACTGGATTACAAAACAGAAGAGGTTCTCAAATTTAGAAAACCAACTTATGCTTGCTTAAGTGGAAAGGTGAGTTGCGGTGCTGCATAGAATCAGAGATTGAAATGAGCACAGATAAAGTTCCTTAAGCCAAATATGGAATAGACAAGAGCTACTCCTCAATCAACGATATGGACTCAACACCCCATATTAAACGCCTAAGAATGTACCTGACTAGTAAGTATCTTAAAACCTATGGATTGCTATGTCTCCAAAAGAGAATCAAGCGTGTGTACAGGGCCATAAACGCAGCAGTGATAGGATTGGAGAGGTTCGGTGAGCAAATGAAGACCCTTTGAAGTCATATTGCATGGTACCCATTCCACGGGTCTCAAATCTCCAGGTTTAAGGGATTCTTCCTTCAGCTAAAACATGCACGTGGAACCCAGAGTATGATCAACCATGTGATCAGGAGACTTGTTCCAATATGTCTCAGTTCTCATCCCCTGGTACTCGGGTGCAACATTCCAGATGCTTTACTAACACTCTCCCGAATTGGAGAGTCAGTGCCTTTAACCTCCTGTTTGGCCCAGTTTGCAATTTCTGTGGAAGATGAACAGGAATAGGGAGAACCAATGAGAGACTAGCTTGAGGTGTCTGGACGGGCAAATTTAACTCTCATTTCCCACCAGGAAGAGGAATTAACCAAAGGCTCAGCGTGCCGTGCCGGAAACAGATTAGGGCCTGAAGCAAACCTGCGGTGTTGCGGCCAGCTCACTAGAAAGCGAGTTGAAGAAAGGAGCTCAGGGGCACTGTAATTCAGAAACCTGCAGAGTTATAAATGACAGCTATCGTCCAAAAATATACTGAAGTAAGGCTGCCAAGAGGACTTGAAAGCGGGGCAGCATTGCCGGAAACCGATTTCAGGAAGTAGACTGGAATTGCATTTAAAGCATAGGAAAAGAGGCAGAACGTCCACAATGATGCACTTGGCCAAAAAGGGCCTATGCGTTTTTTCCTGAATATATTCAGGAAAAAACGCATACCCCCTTTTTGGGCAACCAAGCAAGCTTGCAAAGGATATCTGCACTGCAATGAAGTCTCACTTCCCCCCGGTCAAAAGGGCCACCTGAAAAAAGTGTAAAATCCAGATAGGCAGGACAGGCCATGGAGAACTGGGAGCCTTGTTATGCTGATGGGCGGGATGTAAATTGCCAACAGCCACTCGGGAGAGGTGTATGGTGTTTCCTGAAACATCTAAAAAACAAAGCAACAGAGCCTAGGGCACTTCCACTTATGGTCCTATAGCTTAGGGAAATTAAAATCAAAAAGACACAGCCACCCCAAACTTTGGGACGGCTCTGTTTACAAGAACCTCGTTTACGGTACAAGTTCAATACTGCAGAAAGCAAAAAATGGATAAAGAAGTTTTGGTACTTACGTACAATGCATTATCACTCAGCAATGAAATCTATACCTCAGGCCCATAGCAGCATAAAGAGTGGATTCAGGTATGATGATTCTAACTGAAATAAGTCACACAGAAAAAGAAACATCATAACATATCACTAATACACGGAATGTAAACTTGGCTACACAGGAACTGAATTACTAAACAGAACAGGGTCTCAAATTTAGAAAACCAAATTATGCTTGCTTAAGGGTAAAGGTGAGATGGGGTGCTCCATAGAACCAGCGATTGAAATGAGCACAGATAAAGTTCCTTAAGCCAAATATGGAATAGACAAGAGCTACTCCTTGCTCAACGAAATGGACTCAAAACCCCATATTAAACGCCTAAGAATGTACCTGACTGGTAAGTATCTTAAAACTTATGGATTGCTATGTCTCCAAAAGAGAATCCAGCGTGTGTACAGGGGCATAAATGCAGCAGTCATAGGATTGGAGAGGTTTGGTGAGCAAATGAAGACGCTTTGAAGTCATATTGCATGGTACCCATTCCACGGGTCTCAACTCTCCAGGTTTAAGGGATTCTTCCTTCAGCTAAAACATGCATGTGGAACCCAGAGTATGATCAACCATGTGATCGGGAAATGTGTTCAAATATGTCTCAGTTCTCATCTCCTGGTACTCGGGTGCAATATTCCAGACGGTTGACTAACACTCTCCCGACTTGGAGAGACAGTGCCTTTAACCTCCTGTTTGGCCCAGTTTGCAATTTCTGCGGAAGATGAACAGGAATAGGGAGAACCACTGAGAGACTAGCTGGAGGTGTCTGGACGGGCAAATTTAACTCTCATTTCCCAACAGGAAGAGGAATTAACCAAAGGCTCAGCGTGCCATGCCGGAACCAGATTAGGGCCTGAAGTAATCCTGCGGTGTTGTGGCCAGCTCCCAAGAAAGCGAGTTGAAGAACGGAGTTCAGGGGCACTGTAACTCACAAACCTGCAGAGTTATAAATGACAGCTATCGTCCAAAAATATACTGAAGTAAGGCTGCCAAGAGGAGTTGAAAGCGGGGCAGAATTGCAGGAAACCGATTTCAGGAGGTAGACTGGAATTGCATTTAAAGCATAGGAAAAGAGGCAGAACGTCCACAATGATGCACTTGGCCAAAAAGGGCGTATGCGTTTTTTCCTGAATATATTCAGGAAAAAACGCATACGCCCTTTTTGGCCAACCAAGCAAGCTTGCAAAGGAAATCTGCACTACAATGAAGTCTCAATTCCCCCCGGTCAAAAGGGCCATCTGAAAAAAGTGTAAGTCCAGAAAGGCAGGACAGGCCATGGGGAACTGGGAGCCTTGTTATGCTGATGGGCGGGATGTAAATTGCCAACCGACACTGGGGAGAAGTGTATGGTGTTTCCTGAAACATCTAAAAAACAAAGCAACAGAGCCTAGGGCACTTCCACTTATGGTCCTATAGCTTAGGGAAATTAAAATAAAGAAGACACAGCCACCCCAAAGTTTGGGACAGCTCTGTTTACAAGAACCTCATTTACGGTACAAGTTCAATATCACAGAAAGTGAAAAATGGATAAAGAAGTTGTGGTACTTACGTACAATGCCATATCACTCAGCGATGAAATCTATGTCATCAGGCCCATAGCAGCATAATGAGTGGATTCAGGTATGATGATTCTAACTGAAATAAGTCACACAGAAAAAGAAACATCATAAGATATCACTAATACACGGAATGTAAACTTGGGTACACAGGAACTGGATTACAAAACAGAAGAGGGTCTCAAATTTAGAAAACCAACTTATACTTGCTTAAGGGGAAAGGTGAGTTGGGGTGCTGCATAGAATCAGAGATTGAAATGAACACAGATAAAGTTCCTTAAGCCAAATATGGAATAGACCAGAGCTACTCCTTGCTCAACGAAATGGACTCAACACCCCATATTAAACGCCGAAAAATGTACCTGACTAGTAAGTATCTTAAAACCTATGGATTGCTATGTCTCCGAAAGAGAATCAAGCGGGTGTACAGGGGCATAAACGCAGCAGTGATAGGATTGGAGAGGTTCGGTGAGCAAATGAAGACACTTTGAAGTCATATTGCATGGTACCCATTCCAAGGGTCTCAACTCTCCAGGTTTAAGGGATTCTTCCTTCAGCTAAAACATGCATGTGGAACCCAGAATATGATCAACCATGTGATCGGGAGATGTGTTCCAATATGTCTCAGTTCTCGTCCCCTGGTACTCAGGTGCAACATTCCAGATGCTTTACTAACACTCTCCCGACTTGGAGAGTCAGTGCCTTTAACCTCCTGTTTGGCCCAGTTTGCAATTTCTGTGGAAGATGAACAGGAATAGGGAGAACCAATGAGAGACTAGCTGGAGGTGTCTGGACGGGCAAATTTAACTCTCATTTCCCACCAGGAAGAGGAATTAACCAAAGGCTCAGCGTGCCGTGCTGGAAAGAGATTAGGGCCTGAAGCAAACCTGCCTTGTTGTGGCCAGCTCACAAGAAAGCGAGTTGAAGAAAGGAGCTCAGGGGCACTGTAATTCACAAACCTGCAGAGTTATAAATGACAGGTATCGTCCAAAAATATACTGAAGTAAGGCTGCCGAGAAGATTTGAAAGCAGGGCGGAATTGCAGGAAACCAATTATAGCAGGTAGAATGCAATTGCATTTAAAGCATAGGAAAAGAGGCAGAACGTCCACAATGATGCACTTGGCCAAAAAGGGCCTATGCGTTTTTTCCTGAATATATTCAGGAAAAAACGCATACGCCCTTTTTGGCCAACCAAGCAAGCTTGCAAAGGAAATCTGCACTACAATGAAGTCTCACTTCTCCCCGGTCAAAAGGGCCACCTGAAAAAAGTGTAAAATCCAGAGAGACAGGACAGGCCATGGAGAACTGGGAGCCTTGTTATGCTGATGGGCGGGATGTAAATTGCCAACAGCCACTCGGGAGAGGTGTATGGTGTTTCCTGAAACATCTAAAAAACAAAGCAACAGAGCCTAGGGCACTTCCACTTATGGTCCTATAGCTTAGGGAAATTAAAATCAAAAAGACACAGTGACCCCAAAGTTTCGGACGGCTCTGTTTACAAGAACCTCCTTTACGGTACAAGTTCATATCGCAGAAAGTGAAAAATGGATAAAGAAGTTGTGGTACTTACGTACAATGCAATATCACTCAGCAATGAAATCTATGTTATCAGGCCCGTAGCAGCATAATGAGTGGATTCAGGTATGATGATTCTAACTGAAATAAGTCACACAGAAAAAGAAACATCATAAGATATCACTAATACACGGAATATAAACTTGGCTACACAGGAACTGGATTACAAAACAGAAGAGGTTCTCAAATTTAGAAAACCAACTTATGCTTGCTTAAGTGGAAAGGTGAGTTGCGGTGCTGCATAGAATCAGAGATTGAAATGAGCACAGATAAAGTTCCTTAAGCCAAATATGGAATAGACAAGAGCTACTCCTCAATCAACGATATGGACTCAACACCCCATATTAAACGCCTAAGAATGTACCTGACTAGTAAGTATCTTAAAACCTATGGATTGCTATGTCTCCAAAAGAGAATCAAGCGTGTGTACAGGGCCATAAACGCAGCAGTGATAGGATTGGAGAGGTTCGGTGAGCAAATGAAGACCCTTTGAAGTCATATTGCATGGTACCCATTCCACGGGTCTCAAATCTCCAGGTTTAAGGGATTCTTCCTTCAGCTAAAACATGCACGTGGAACCCAGAGTATGATCAACCATGTGATCAGGAGACTTGTTCCAATATGTCTCAGTTCTCATCCCCTGGTACTCGGGTGCAACATTCCAGATGCTTTACTAACACTCTCCCGAATTGGAGAGTCAGTGCCTTTAACCTCCTGTTTGGCCCAGTTTGCAATTTCTGTGGAAGATGAACAGGAATAGGGAGAACCAATGAGAGACTAGCTTGAGGTGTCTGGACGGGCAAATTTAACTCTCATTTCCCACCAGGAAGAGGAATTAACCAAAGGCTCAGCGTGCCGTGCCGGAAACAGATTAGGGCCTGAAGCAAACCTGCGGTGTTGCGGCCAGCTCACTAGAAAGCGAGTTGAAGAAAGGAGCTCAGGGGCACTGTAATTCAGAAACCTGCAGAGTTATAAATGACAGCTATCGTCCAAAAATATACTGAAGTAAGGCTGCCAAGAGGACTTGAAAGCGGGGCAGCATTGCCGGAAACCGATTTCAGGAAGTAGACTGGAATTGCATTTAAAGCATAGGAAAAGAGGCAGAACGTGGACAATGATGCACTTGGCCAAAAAGGGCCTATGCGTTTTTTCCTGAATATATTCAGGAAAAAACGCATACCCCCTTTTTGGGCAACCAAGCAAGCTTGCAAAGGATATCTGCACTGCAATGAAGTCTCACTTCCCCCCGGTCAAAAGGGCCACCTGAAAAAAGTGTAAAATCCAGATAGGCAGGACAGGCCATGGAGAACTGGGAGCCTTGTTATGCTGATGGGCGGGATGTAAATTGCCAACAGCCACTCGGGAGAGGTGTATGGTGTTTCCTGAAACATCTAAAAAACAAAGCAACAGAGCCTAGGGCACTTCCACTTATGGTCCTATAGCTTAGGGAAATTAAAATCAAAAAGACACAGCCACCCCAAACTTTGGGACGGCTCTGTTTACAAGAACCTCGTTTACGGTACAAGTTCAATACTGCAGAAAGCAAAAAATGGATAAAGAAGTTTTGGTACTTACGTACAATGCATTATCACTCAGCAATGAAATCTATACCTCAGGCCCATAGCAGCATAAAGAGTGGATTCAGGTATGATGATTCTAACTGAAATAAGTCACACAGAAAAAGAAACATCATAACATATCACTAATACACGGAATGTAAACTTGGCTACACAGGAACTGAATTACTAAACAGAACAGGGTCTCAAATTTAGAAAACCAAATTATGCTTGCTTAAGGGTAAAGGTGAGATGGGGTGCTCCATAGAACCAGCGATTGAAATGAGCACAGATAAAGTTCCTTAAGCCAAATATGGAATAGACAAGAGCTACTCCTTGCTCAACGAAATGGACTCAAAACCCCATATTAAACGCCTAAGAATGTACCTGACTGGTAAGTATCTTAAAACTTATGGATTGCTATGTCTCCAAAAGAGAATCCAGCGTGTGTACAGGGGCATAAATGCAGCAGTCATAGGATTGGAGAGGTTTGGTGAGCAAATGAAGACGCTTTGAAGTCATATTGCATGGTACCCATTCCACGGGTCTCAACTCTCCAGGTTTAAGGGATTCTTCCTTCAGCTAAAACATGCATGTGGAACCCAGAGTATGATCAACCATGTGATCGGGAAATGTGTTCAAATATGTCTCAGTTCTCATCTCCTGGTACTCGGGTGCAATATTCCAGACGGTTGACTAACACTCTCCCGACTTGGAGAGACAGTGCCTTTAACCTCCTGTTTGGCCCAGTTTGCAATTTCTGCGGAAGATGAACAGGAATAGGGAGAACCACTGAGAGACTAGCTGGAGGTGTCTGGACGGGCAAATTTAACTCTCATTTCCCAACAGGAAGAGGAATTAACCAAAGGCTCAGCGTGCCATGCCGGAACCAGATTAGGGCCTGAAGTAATCCTGCGGTGTTGTGGCCAGCTCCCAAGAAAGCGAGTTGAAGAACGGAGTTCAGGGGCACTGTAACTCACAAACCTGCAGAGTTATAAATGACAGCTATCGTCCAAAAATATACTGAAGTAAGGCTGCCAAGAGGAGTTGAAAGCGGGGCAGAATTGCAGGAAACCGATTTCAGGAGGTAGACTGGAATTGCATTTAAAGCATAGGAAAAGAGGCAGAACGTCCACAATGATGCACTTGGCCAAAAAGGGCGTATGCGTTTTTTCCTGAATATATTCAGGAAAAAACGCATACGCCCTTTTTGGCCAACCAAGCAAGCTTGCAAAGGAAATCTGCACTACAATGAAGTCTCAATTCCCCCCGGTCAAAAGGGCCATCTGAAAAAAGTGTAAGTCCAGAAAGGCAGGACAGGCCATGGGGAACTGGGAGCCTTGTTATGCTGATGGGCGGGATGTAAATTGCCAACCGACACTGGGGAGAAGTGTATGGTGTTTCCTGAAACATCTAAAAAACAAAGCAACAGAGCCTAGGGCACTTCCACTTATGGTCCTATAGCTTAGGGAAATTAAAATAAAGAAGACACAGCCACCCCAAAGTTTGGGACAGCTCTGTTTACAAGAACCTCATTTACGGTACAAGTTCAATATCACAGAAAGTGAAAAATGGATAAAGAAGTTGTGGTACTTACGTACAATGCCATATCACTCAGCGATGAAATCTATGTCATCAGGCCCATAGCAGCATAATGAGTGGATTCAGGTATGATGATTCTAACTGAAATAAGTCACACAGAAAAAGAAACATCATAAGATATCACTAATACACGGAATGTAAACTTGGGTACACAGGAACTGGATTACAAAACAGAAGAGGGTCTCAAATTTAGAAAACCAACTTATGCTTGCTTAAGGGGAAAGGTGAGTTGGGGTGCTGCATAGAATCAGAGATTGAAATGAACACAGATAAAGTTCCTTAAGCTAAATATGGAATAGACCAGAGCTACTCCTTGCTCAACGAAATGGACTCAACACCCCATATTAAACGCCGAAAAATGTACCTGACTAGTAAGTATCTTAAAACCTATGGATTGCTATGTCTCCGAAAGAGAATCAAGCGGGTGTACAGGGGCATAAACGCAGCAGTGATAGGATTGGAGAGGTTCGGTGAGCAAATGAAGACCCTTTGAAGTCATATTGCATGGTACCCATTCCAAGGGTCTCAACTCTCCAGGTTTAAGGGATTCTTCCTTCAGCTAAAACATGCATGTGGAACCCAGAATATGATCAACCATGTGATCGGGAGATGTGTTCCAATATGTCTCAGTTCTCGTCCCCTGGTACTCAGGTGCAACATTCCAGATGCTTTACTAACACTCTCCCGACTTGGAGAGTCAGTGCCTTTAACCTCCTGTTTGGCCCAGTTTGCAATTTCTGTGGAAGATGAACAGGAATAGGGAGAACCAATGAGAGACTAGCTGGAGGTGTCTGGACGGGCAAATTTAACTCTCATTTCCCACCAGGAAGAGGAATTAACCAAAGGCTCAGCGTGCCGTGCTGGAAAGAGATTAGGGCCTGAAGCAAACCTGCCTTGTTGTGGCCAGCTCACAAGAAAGCGAGTTGAAGAAAGGAGCTCAGGGGCACTGTAATTCACAAACCTGCAGAGTTATAAATGACAGGTATCGTCCAAAAATATACTGAAGTAAGGCTGCCAAGAGGATTTGAAAGCGAGGCAGAACTGCGGGAAACCGATTTCAGGAAGTAGACTGGAATTGCATTTAAAGCATAGGTAAAGAGGCAGAACGTGGACAATAATGCACTTGGCCAAAAAGGGCGTATGCGTTTTTTCCTGAATATATTCAGGAATATATTTTTTCCTGAATATATTCAGGAAAAAACGCATACGCCCTTTTTGGCCAACCAAGCAAGCTTGCAAAGGAAATCTGCACTACAATGAAGTCTCACTTCCCCCCGGTCAAAAGGGCCACCTGAAATAAGTGTAAAATCCAGATAGGCAGGACAGGCCATGGGGAACTGGGAGCCTTGTTATGCTGATGGGCGGGATGTAAATTGCCAACAGCCACTCTGGAGAAGTGTATGGTGTTTCCTGAAACATCTAAAAAACAATGCAACAGAGCCTAGGGCACTTCCACTTATGGTCCTATAGCTTAGGGAAATTAAATTCAAAAAGACACTGCCACCCCAAACTTTGGGACGGCTCTGTTTACAAGAACCTCGTTTACGGTACAAGTTCAATATCGCAGAAAGCAAAAAATGAATAAAGAAGTTGTGGTACTTACGTACAATGCATTATCACTCAGCAATGAAATCTATACCTTCAGTCCCATAGCAGCATAAAGAGTGGATTCAGGTATGATGATTCTAACTGAAATAAGACACACAGAAAAAGAAACATCATAAGATATCACTAATACACGGAATGTAAACTTGGCTACACAGGAACTGAATTACTAAACAGAACAGGGTCTCAAATTTAGAAAACCAACTTATGCTTGCTTAAGGGGAATGGTGAGATGCGGTGCTCCATAGATACAGCGATTGAAATGAGCACAGATAAAGTTCCTTAAGCCAAATATGGAATAGACAAGAGCTACTCCTTGCTCAACGAAATGGACTCAAAACCCCATATTAAACGCCTAAGAATGTACCTGACTGGTAAGTATCTTAAAACTTATGGATTGCTATGTCTCCAAAAGAGAATCCAGCGTGTGTACAGGGGCATAAATGCAGCAGTCATAGGATTGGAGAGGTTTGGTGAGCAAATGAAGACCCTTTGAAGTCATATTGCATGGTACCCATTCCACGGGTCTCAACTCTCCAGGTTTAAGGGATTCTTCCTTCAGCTAAAACATGCATGTGGAACCCAGAGTATGATCAACCATGTGATCGGGAGATGTGTTCAAATATGTCTCAGTTCTCATCTCCTGGTACTCGGGTGCAACATTCCAGACGCTTTACTAACACTCTCCCGACTTGGAGAGTCAGTGCCTTTAACCTCCTGTTTGGCCCAGTTTGCAATTTCTGCGGAAGATGAACAGGAATAGGGAGAACCAATGAGAGACTAGCTGGAGGTGTCTGGACGGGCAAATTTAACTCTCATTTCCCACCAGGAAGAGGAATTAACCAAAGGCTCAGCGTGCCGTGACGGAACCAGATTAGGGCCTGAAGCAATACTGCGGTGTTGCGGCCAGCTCACAAGAAAGCGAGTTGAAGAAAGGAGCTCAGGGGCACTGTAATTCACAAACCTGCAGAGTTATAAATGACAGCTATCGTCCAAAAATATACTGAAGTAAGGCTGCCAAGAGGACTTGAAAGCGGGGCAGAATTGCAGGAAACCGATTTCAGGAGGTAGACTGGAATTGCATTTAAAGCATAGGAAAAGAGGCAGAACGTCCACAATGATGCACTTGGCCATAAAGGGCATAAGCGTTTTTTCCTGAATATATTCAGGAAAAAACGCATACGCACTTTTTGGCCAACCAAGCAAGCTTGCAAAGGAAATCTGCACTACAATGAAGTCTCAATTCCCCCCGGTCAAAAGGGTCACCTGAAAAAAGTGTAAAATCCAGAAAGGCAGGACAGGCCATGGAGAACTGGGAGCCTTGTTATGCTGATGAGCAGGATGTAAATTGCCAACAGCCACTCCGGAAAAGTGTATGGTGTTTCCTGAAACATGTAAAAAACAAAGCAACAGAGCCTAGGGCACTTCCACTTATGGTCCTATAGCTTAGGGAAATTAAAATCAAAAAGACACAGCCACCCCAAAGTTTGGGACGGCTCTGTTTACAAGAACCTCGTTTACGGTACAAGTTCAATATCGCAGAAAGTGAAAAATGGATAAAGAAATTGTGGTACTTACGTACAATTCAATATCACTCAGCAATGAAATCTATGTCATCAGGCCCGTAGCAGCATAATGAGTGGATTCAGGTATGATGATTCTAACTGAAATAAGTCACACAGAAAAAGAAACATCATAAGATATCACTAATACACGGAATATAAACTTGGCTACACAGGAACTGGATTACAAAACAGAAGAGGGTCTCAAATTTAGAAAACCAACTTATGCTTGCTTAAGGGGAAAGGTGAGTTGGGGTGCTGCACAGAATCAGAGATTGAAATGAGCACAGATAAAGGTCCTTAAGCCAAATATGGAATAGACTAGAGCTACACCTTGCTCAACGAAATGGACTCAACACCCCATATTAAACGCCTAAGAATGTACCTGACTAGTAAGTATCTTAAAACCTATGGATTGCTATGTCTCCGAAAGAGAATCAAGCGGGTGTACAGGGGCATAAACGCAGCAGTGATAGGATTGGAGAGGTTCGGTGAGCAAATGAAGACGCTTTGAAGTCATATTGCACGGTACCCATTCCAAGGGTCTCAACTCTCCAGGTTTAAGGGATTCTTCCTTCAGCTAAAACATGCATGTGGAACCCAGAGTATGATCAACCGTGTGATCGGGAGATGTGTTCAAATATGTCTCAGTTCTCGTCCCCTGGTACTCGGGCGCAACATTCCAGATGATTTACTAACACTCTCCCGACTTGGAGAGTCAGTGCCTTTAAACTCCTGTTTGGCCCAGTTTGCAATTTCTGTGGAAGATGAACAGGAATAGGGAGAACCAATGAGAGACTAGCTGGAGGTGTCTGGACGGGCAAATTTAACTCTCATTTCCCACCAGGAAGAGGAATTAACCAAAGGCTCAGCGTGCCGTGCCGGAACCAGATTAGGGCCTGAAGCAATCCTGCGGTGTTGCGCCCAGCTCACAAGAAAGCGAGTTGAAGAAAGGAGCTCAGGGGCACTGTAATTCACAAACCTGCAGAGTTATAAATGACAGGTATCGTCCAAAAATATACTGAAGTAAGGCTGCCAAGAGGATTTGAAAGCGGGGCAGAACTGTGGGAAACCGATTTCAGGAAGTAGACTGGAATTGCATTTAAAGCATAGGAAAAGAGGCAGAACGTGGACAATGATGCACTTGGCCAAAAAGGGCCTATGCGTTTTTTCCTGAATATATTCAGGAAAAAACGCATACGCCCTTTTTGGCCAACCAAGCAAGCTTGCAAAGGAAATCTGCACTACAATGAAGTCTCACTTCCCCCCGGTCAAAAGGGCCACCTGAAATAAGTGTAAAATCCAGATAGGCAGGACAGGCCATGGGGAACTGGGAGCCTTGTTATGCTGATGGGCGGGATGTAAATTGCCAACAGCCACTCGGGAGAGGTGTATGGTGTTTCCTGAAACATCTAAAAAACAAAGCAACAGAGCCTAGGGCACTTCCACTTATGGTCCTATAGCTTAGGGAAATTAAAATCAAAAAGACACTGCCACCCCAAACTTTGGGACGGCTCTGTTTACAAGAACCTCGTTTACGGTACAAGTTCAATATCGCAGAAAGCAAAAAATGAATAAAGAAGTTGTGGTACTTACGAACAATTCATTATCACTCAGCAATGAAATCTATACCTTCAGTCCCATAGCAGCATAAAGAGTGGATTCAGGTATGATGATTCTAACTGAAATAAGACACACAGAAAAAGAAACATCATAAGATATCACTAATACACGGAATGTAAACTTGGCTACACAGGAACTGAATTACTAAACAGAACAGGGTCTCAAATTTAGAAAACCAACTTATGCTTGCTTAAGGGGAATGGTGAGATGCGGTGCTCCATAGATACAGCGATTGAAATGAGCACAGATAAAGTTCCTTAAGCCAAATATGGAATAGACAAGAGCTACTCCTTGCTCAACGAAATGGACTCAAAACCCCATATTAAACGCCTAAGAATGTACCTGACTGGTAAGTATCTTAAAACTTATGGATTGCTATGTCTCCAAAAGAGAATCCAGCGTGTGTACAGGGGCATAAATGCAGCAGTCATAGGATTGGAGAGGTTTGGTGAGCAAATGAAGACCCTTTGAAGTCATATTGCATGGTACCCATTCCACGGGTCTCAACTCTCCAGGTTTAAGGGATTCTTCCTTCAGCTAAAACATGCATGTGGAACCCAGAGTATGATCAACCATGTGATCGGGAGATGTGTTCAAATATGTCTCAGTTCTCATCTCCTGGTACTCGGGTGCAACATTCCAGACGCTTTACTAACACTCTCCCGACTTGGAGAGTCAGTGCCTTTAACCTCCTGTTTGGCCCAGTTTGCAATTTCTGCGGAAGATGAACAGGAATAGGGAGAACCAATGAGAGACTAGCTGGAGGTGTCTGGACGGGCAAATTTAACTCTCATTTCCCACCAGGAAGAGGAATTAACCAAAGGCTCAGCGTGCCGTGACGGAACCAGATTAGGGCCTGAAGCAATCCTGCGGTGTTGCGGCCAGCTCACAAGAAAGCGAGTTGAAGAAAGGAGCTCAGGGGCACTGTAATTCACAAACCTGCAGAGTTATAAATGACAGCTATCGTCCAAAAATATACTGAAGTAAGGCTGCCAAGAGGACTTGAAAGCGGGGCAGAATTGCAGGAAACCGATTTCAGGAGGTAGACTGGAATTGCATTTAAAGCATAGGAAAAGAGGCAGAACGTCCACAATGATGCACTTGGCCATAAAGGGCATAAGCGTTTTTTCCTGAATATATTCAGGAAAAAACGCATACGCCCTTTTTGGCCAACCAAGCAAGCTTGCAAAGGAAATCTGCACTACAATGAAGTCTCACTTCCCCCCGGTCAAAAGGGCCACCTGAAAAAAGTGTAAAATCTAGAAAGGCAGGACAGGCCATGGAGAACTGGGAGCCTTGTTATGCTGATGAGCAGGATGTAAATTGCCAACAGCCACTCCGGAAAAGTGTATGGTGTTTCCTGAAACATGTAAAAAACAAAGCAACAGAGCCTAGGGCACTTCCACTTATGGTCCTATAGCTTAGGGAAATTAAAATCAAAAAGACACAGCCACCCGAAAGTTTGGGACGGCTCTGTTTACAAGAACCTCGTTTACGGTACAAGTTCAATATCGCAGAAAGTGAAAAATGGAGAAAGAAATTGTGGTACTTACGTACAATGCAATATCACTCAGCAATGAAATCTATGTCATCAGGCCCGTAGCAGCATAATGAGTGGATTCAGGTATGATGATTCTAAGTGAAATAAGTCACACAGAAAAAGAAACATCATAAGATATCACTAATACACGGAATATAAACTTGGCTACACAGGAACTGGATTACAAAACAGAAGAGGGTCTCAAATTTAGAAAACCAACTTATGCTTGCTTAAGGGGAAAGGTGAGTTGGGGTGCTGCACAGAATCAGAGATTGAAATGAGCACAGATAAAGGTCCTTAAGCCAAATATGGAATAGACTAGAGCTACACCTTGCTCAACGAAATGGACTCAACACCCCATATTAAACGCCTAAGAATGTACCTGACTAGTAAGTATCTGAAAACCTATGGATTGCTATGTCTCCGAAAGAGAATCAAGCGGGTGTACAGGGGCATAAACGCAGCAGTGATAGGATTGGAGAGGTTCGGTGAGCAAATGAAGACGCTTTGAAGTCATATTGCACGGTACCCATTCCAAGGGTCTCAACTCTCCAGGTTTAAGGGATTCTTCCTTCAGCTAAAACATGCATGTGGAACCCAGAGTATGATCAACCGTGTGATCGGGAGATGTGTTCAAATATGTCTCAGTTCTCGTCCCCTGGTACTCGGGCGCAACATTCCAGATGATTTACTAACACTCTCCCGACTTGGAGAGTCAGTGCCTTTAAACTCCTGTTTGGCCCAGTTTGCAATTTCTGTGGAAGATGAACAGGAATAGGGAGAACCAATGAGAGACTAGCTGGAGGTGTCTGGACGGGCAAATTTAACTCTCATTTCCCACCAGGAAGAGGAATTAACCAAAGGCTCAGCGTGCCGTGCCGGAACCAGATTAGGGCCTGAAGCAATCCTGCGGTGTTGCGCCCAGCTCACAAGAAAGCGAGTTGAAGAAAGGAGCTCAGGGGCACTGTAATTCACAAACCTGCAGAGTTATAAATGACAGGTATCGTCCAAAAATATACTGAAGTAAGGCTGCCAAGAGGATTTGAAAGCGGGGCAGAACTGCAGGAAACCGATTTCAGGAAGTAGACTGGAATTGCATTTAAAGCATAGGAAAAGAGGCAGAACGTGGACAATGATGCACTTGGCCAAAAAGGGCCTATGCGTTTTTTCCTGAATATATTCAGGAAAAAACGCATACGCCCTTTTTGGCCAACCAAGCAAGCTTGCAAAGGAAATCTGCACTACAATGAAGTCTCACTTCCCCCCGGTCAAAAGGGCCACCTGAAATAAGTGTAAAATCCAGATAGGCAGGACAGGCCATGGGGAACTGGGAGCCTTGTTATGCTGATGGGCGGGATGTAAATTGCCAACAGCCACTCGGGAGAGGTGTATGGTGTTTCCTGAAACATCTAAAAAACAAAGCAACAGAGCCTAGGGCACTTCCACTTATGGTCCTATAGCTTAGGGAAATTAAAATCAAAAAGACACTGCCACCCCAAACTTTGGGACGGCTCTGTTTACAAGAACCTCGTTTACGGTACAAGTTCAATATCGCAGAAAGCAAAAAATGAATAAAGAAGTTGTGGTACTTACGAACAATGCATTATCACTCAGCAATGAAATCTATACCTTCAGTCCCATAGCAGCATAAAGAGTGGATTCAGGTATGATGATTCTAACTGAAATAAGACACACAGAAAAAGAAACATCATAAGATATCACTAATACACGGAATGTAAACTTGGCTACACAGGAACTGAATTACTAAAAAGAACAGGGTCTCAAATTTAGAAAACCAACTTATGCTTGCTTAAGGGGAATGGTGAGATGCGGTGCTCCATAGATACAGCGATTGAAATGAGCACAGATAAAGTTCCTTAAGCCAAATATGGAATAGACAAGAGCTACTCCTTGCTCAACGAAATGGACTCAAAACCCCATATTAAACGCCTAAGAATGTACCTGACTGGTAAGTATCTTAAAACTTATGGATTGCTATGTCTCCAAAAGAGAATCCAGCGTGTGTACAGGGGCATAAATGCAGCAGTCATAGGATTGGAGAGGTTTGGTGAGCAAATGAAGACCCTTTGAAGTCATATTGCATGGTACCCATTCCACGGGTCTCAACTCTCCAGGTTTAAGGGATTCTTCCTTCAGCTAAAACATGCATGTGGAACCCAGAGTATGATCAACCATGTGATCGGGAGATGTGTTCAAATATGTCTCAGTTCTCATCTCCTGGTACTCGGGTGCAACATTCCAGACGCTTTACTAACACTCTCCCGACTTGGAGAGTCAGTGCCTTTAACCTCCTGTTTGGCCCAGTTTGCAATTTCTGCGGAAGATGTACAGGAATAGGGAGAACCAATGAGAGACTAGCTGGAGGTGTCTGGACGGGCAAATTTAACTCTCATTTCCCACCAGGAAGAGGAATTAACCAAAGGCTCAGCGTGCCGTGCCGGAACCAGATTAGGGCCTGAAGCAATCCTGCGGTGTTGCGGCCAGCTCACAAGAAAGCGAGTTGAAGAAAGGAGCTCAGGGGCACTGTAATTCACAAACCTGCAGAGTTATAAATGACAGCTATCGTCCAAAAATATACTGAAGTAAGGCTGCCAAGAGGACTTGAAAGCGGGGCAGAATTGCAGGAAACCGATTTCAGGAGGTAGACTGGAATTGCATTTAAAGCATAGGAAAAGAGGCAGAACGTCCACAATGATGCACTTGGCCATAAAGGGCATAAGCGTTTTTTCCTGAATATATTCAGGAAAAAACGCATACGCCCTTTTTGGCCAACCAAGCAAGCTTGCAAAGGAAATCTGCACTACAATGAAGTCTCACTTCCCCCCGGTCAAAAGGGCCACCTGAAAAAAGTGTAAAATCCAGAAAGGCAGGACAGGCCATGGAGAACTGGGAGCCTTGTTATGCTGATGAGCAGGATGTAAATTGCCAACAGCCACTCCGGAAAAGAGTATGGTGTTTCCTGAAACATGTAAAAAACAAAGCAACAGAGCCTAGGGCACTTCCACTTATGGTCCTATAGCTTAGGGAAATTAAAATCAAAAAGACACAGCCACCCCAAAGTTTGGGACGGCTCTGTTTACAAGAACCTCGTTTACGGTACAAGTTCAATATCGCAGAAAGTGAAAAATGGATAAAGAAATTGTGGTACTTACGTACAATTCAATATCACTCAGCAATGAAATCTATGTCATCAGGCCCGTAGCAGCATAATGAGTGGATTCAGGTATGATGATTCTAACTGAAATAAGTCACACAGAAAAAGAAACATCATAAGATATCACTAATACACGGAATATAAACTTGGCTACACAGGAACTGGATTACAAAACAGAAGAGGGTCTCAAATTTAGAAAACCAACTTATGCTTGCTTAAGGGGAAAGGTGAGTTGGGGTGCTGCACAGAATCAGAGATTGAAATGAGCACAGATAAAGGTCCTTAAGCCAAATATGGAATAGACTAGAGCTACACCTTGCTCAACGAAATGGACTCAACACCCCATATTAAACGCCTAAGAATGTACCTGACTAGTAAGTATCTTAAAACCTATGGATTGCTATGTCTCCGAAAGAGAATCAAGCGGGTGTACAGGGGCATAAACGCAGCAGTGATAGGATTGGAGAGGTTTGGTGAGCAAATGAAGACCCTTTGAAGTCCTATTGCATGGAACCCATTCCACGGGTCTCAACTCTCCAGGTTTAAGGGATTCTTCCTTCAGCTAAAACATGCATGTGGAACCCAGAGTATGATCAACCGTGTGATCGGGAGATGTGTTCCAATATGTCTCAGTTCTCATCTCCTGGTACTCGGGTGCAACATTCCAGACGCTTTACTAACACTCTCCCGACTTGGAGAGTCAGTGCCTTTAACCTCCTGTTTGGCCCAGTTTGCAATTTCTGCGGAAGATGAACAGGAATAGGGAGAACCAATGAGAGACTAGCTGGAGGTGTCTGGACGGGCAAATTTAACTCTCATTTCCCACCTGGAAGAGGAATTAACCAAAGGCTCAGCGTGCCGTGCCGGAACCAGATTAGGGCCTGAAGCAATCCTGCCGTGTTGCGGCCAGCTCACAAGAAAGCGAGTTGAAGAAAGGAGCTCAGGGGCACTGTAATTCACAAACCTGCAGAGTTATAAATGACAGCTATCGTCCAAAAATATACTGAAGTAAGGCTGCCAAGAGGACTTGAAAGCGGGGCAGAATTGCAGGAAACCGATTTCAGGAGGTAGACTGGAATTCCATTTAAAACATAGGAAAAGAGGCAGAACGTCCACAATGATGCACTTGGCCAAAAAGGGCGTATGCGTTTTTTCCTGAATATATTCAGGAAAAAACGCATACGCCCTTTTTGGCCAACCAAGCAAGCTTGCAAAGGAAATCTGCACTACAATGAAGTCTCAATTCCCCCCGGTCAAAAGGGCCACCTGAAAAAAGTGTAAAATCCAGAAAGGCAGGACAGGCCATGGAGAACTGGGAGCCTTGTTATGCTGATGAGCGGGATGTAAATTGCCAATAGCCACCCCGGAAAAGTGTATGGTGTTTCCTGAAACATGTAAAAAACAAAGCAACAGAGCCTAGGGCACTTCCACTTATGGTCCTATAGCTTAGGGAAATTAAAATCAAAAAGACACAGCCCCCCCCAAAGTTTGGGACGGCTCTGTTTACAAGAACCTCGTTTACGGTACAAGTTCAATATCGCAGAAAGTGAAAAATGGATAAAGAAGTTGTGGTACTTACGTACAATGCAATATCACTCAGCAATGAAATCTATGTCATCAGGCCCATAGCAGCATAATGAGTGGATTCAGGTATGATGATTCTAACTGAAATAAGTCACACAGAAAAAGAAACATCATAAGATACCACTAATACACGGAATGTAAACTTGGGTACACAGGAACTGGATTACAAAACAGAACAGGGTCTCAAATTTAGAAAACCAACTTATGCTTGCTTAAGGGGAAAGGTGAGTTGGGGTGCTGCATAAAACCAGAGATTGAAATGAGCACAGATAAAGTTCCTTAAGCCAAATATGGAATAGACAAGAACTACTCCTTGCTCAACGAAATGGACTCAACACCCCATATTAAACGCCTAAGAATGTACCTGACTAGTAAGTATCTTAAAACCTATGGATTGCTATGTCTCTGAAAGGAAATCAAGCGTGTGTACAGGGGCATAAACGCAGCAGTGATAGGATTGGAGAGTTTCGGTGAGCAAATGAAGACCCTTTGAAGTCATATTGCATGGGACCCATTCCACGGGTCTCAACTCTCCAGGTTTAAGGGATTCTTCCTTCAGCTAAAACATGCACGTGGAACCCAGAGTATGATCAACCCTGTGATCGGGAGACGTGTTCCAATATGTCTCAGTTCCCGTCCCCTGGTACTCGGGTGCAACATTCCAGATGCTTTACTAACACTCTCCCGACTTGGAGAGTCAGTGCCTTTAACCTCCTGTTTGGCCCAGTTTGCAATTTCTGCGGAAGATGTACAGGAATAGGGAGAACCAATGAGAGACTAGCTGGAGGTGTCTGGACGGGCAAATTTAACTCTCATTTCGCACCAGGAAGAAGAATTGACCAAAGGCTCAGCGTGCCGTGCCGGAACCAGATTAGGGCCTGAAGCAATCCTGCGGTGTTGCGGCCAGCTCACAAGAAAGCGAGTTGAAGAAAGGAGCTCAGGGGCACTGTAATTCACAAACCTGCAGAGTTATAAATGACAGCTATCGTCCAAAAATATACTGAAGTAAGGCTGCCAAGAGGACTTGAAAGCGGGGCAGAATTGCAGGAAACCGATTTCAGGAGGTAGACTGGAATTGCATTTAAAGCATAGGAAAAGAGGCAGAACGTCCACAATGATGCACTTGGCCAAAAAGGGCGTATGCGTTTTTTCCTGAATATATTCAGGAAAAAACGCATACGCCCTTTTTGGCCAACCAAGCAAGCTTGCAAAGGAAATCTGCACTACAATGGAGTCTCACTTCCCCCCGGTCAAAAGGGTCACCTGAAAAAAGTGTAAAATCCAGAAAGGCAGGACAGGCCATGGAGAACTGGGAGCATTGTTATGCTGATGGGCGGGATGTCAATTGCCAACAGCCACTCGGGAGAGGTGTATGGTGTTTCCTGAAACATCTAAAAAACAAAGCAACAGAGCCTAGGGCACTTCCACTTATGGTCCTATAGCTTAGGGAAATTAAAATCAAAAAGACACAGCCACCCCAAAGTTTGGGACGGCTCTGTTTACAAGAACCTCGTTTACGGTACAAGTTCAATATCGCAGAAAGTGAAAAATGGATAAAGAAGTTGTGGTACTTACGTACAATTCAATATCACTCAGCAATGAAATCTATGTCATCAGGCCCGTAGCAGCATAATGAGTGGATTCAGGTATGATGATTCTAACTGAAATAAGTCACACAGAAAAAGAAACATCATAAGATATCACTAATACACGGAATATAAACTTGGCTACACAGGAACTGGATTACAAAACAGAAGAGGGTCTCAAATTTAGAAAACCAACTTATGCTTGCTTAAGGGGAAAGGTGAGTTGGGGTGCTGCACAGAATCAGAGATTGAAATGAGCACAGATAAAGGTCCTTAAGCCAAATATGGAATAGACTAGAGCTACACCTTGCTCAACGAAATGGACTCAACACCCCATATTAAACGCCTAAGAATGTACCTGACTAGTAAGTATCTGAAAACCTATGGATTGCTATGTCTCCGAAAGAGAATCAAGCGGGTGTACAGGGGCATAAACGCAGCAGTGATAGGATTGGAGAGGTTCGGTGAGCAAATGAAGACGCTTTGAAGTCATATTGCACGGTACCCATTCCAAGGGTCTCAACTCTCCAGGTTTAAGGGATTCTTCCTTCAGCTAAAACATGCATGTGGAACCCAGAGTATGATCAACCGTGTGATCGGGAGATGTGTTCAAATATGTCTCAGTTCTCGTCCCCTGGTACTCGGGCGCAACATTCCAGATGATTTACTAACACTCTCCCGACTTGGAGAGTCAGTGCCTTTAAACTCCTGTTTGGCCCAGTTTGCAATTTCTGTGGAAGATGAACAGGAATAGGGAGAACCAATGAGAGACTAGCTGGAGGTGTCTGGACGGGCAAATTTAACTCTCATTTCCCACCAGGAAGAGGAATTAACCAAAGGCTCAGCGTGCCGTGCCGGAACCAGATTAGGGCCTGAAGCAATCCTGCGGTGTTGCGCCCAGCTCACAAGAAAGCGAGTTGAAGAAAGGAGCTCAGGGGCACTGTAATTCACAAACCTGCAGAGTTATAAATGACAGGTATCGTCCAAAAATATACTGAAGTAAGGCTGCCAAGAGGATTTGAAAGCGGGGCAGAACTGCGGGAAACCGATTTCAGGAAGTAGACTGGAATTGCATTTAAAGCATAGGAAAAGAGGCAGAACGTGGACAATGATGCACTTGGCCAAAAAGGGCCTATGCGTTTTTTCCTGAATATATTCAGGAAAAAACGCATACGCCCTTTTTGGCCAACCAAGCAAGCTTGCAAAGGAAATCTGCACTACAATGAAGTCTCACTTTCCCCCGGTCAAAAGGGCCACCTGAAATAAGTGTAAAATCCAGATAGGCAGGACAGGCCATGGGGAACTGGGAGCCTTGTTATGCTGATGGGCGGGATGTAAATTGCCAACAGCCACTCGGGAGAGGTGTATGGTGTTTCCTGAAACATCTAAAAAACAAAGCAACAGAGCCTAGGGCACTTCCACTTATGGTCCTATAGCTTAGGGAAATTAAAATCAAAAAGACACTGCCACCCCAAACTTTGGGACGGCTCTGTTTACAAGAACCTCGTTTACGGTACAAGTTCAATATCGCAGAAAGCAAAAAATGAATAAAGAAGTTGTGGTACTTACGAACAATGCATTATCACTCAGCAATGAAATCTATACCTTCAGTCCCATAGCAGCATAAAGAGTGGATTCAGGTATGATGATTCTAACTGAAATAAGACACACAGAAAAAGAAACATCATAAGATATCACTAATACACGGAATGTAAACTTGGCTACACAGGAACTGAATTACTAAAAAGAACAGGGTCTCAAATTTAGAAAACCAACTTATGCTTGCTTAAGGGGAATGGTGAGATGCGGTGCTCCATAGATACAGCGATTGAAATGAGCACAGATAAAGTTCCTTAAGCCAAATATGGAATAGACAAGAGCTACTCCTTGCTCAACGAAATGGACTCAAAACCCCATATTAAACGCCTAAGAATGTACCTGACTGGTAAGTATCTTAAAACTTATGGATTGCTATGTCTCCAAAAGAGAATCCAGCGTGTGTACAGGGGCATAAATGCAGCAGTCATAGGATTGGAGAGGTTTGGTGAGCAAATGAAGACCCTTTGAAGTCATATTGCATGGTACCCATTCCACGGGTCTCAACTCTCCAGGTTTAAGGGATTCTTCCTTCAGCTAAAACATGCATGTGGAACCCAGAGTATGATCAACCATGTGATCGGGAGATGTGTTCAAATATGTCTCAGTTCTCATCTCCTGGTACTCGGGTGCAACATTCCAGACGCTTTACTAACACTCTCCCGACTTGGAGAGTCAGTGCCTTTAACCTCCTGTTTGGCCCAGTTTGCAATTTCTGCGGAAGATGTACAGGAATAGGGAGAACCAATGAGAGACTAGCTGGAGGTGTCTGGACGGGCAAATTTAACTCTCATTTCCCACCAGGAAGAGGAATTAACCAAAGGCTCAGCGTGCCGTGCCGGAACCAGATTAGGGCCTGAAGCAATCCTGCGGTGTTGCGGCCAGCTCACAAGAAAGCGAGTTGAAGAAAGGAGCTCAGGGGCACTGTAATTCACAAACCTGCAGAGTTATAAATGACAGCTATCGTCCAAAAATATACTGAAGTAAGGCTGCCAAGAGGACTTGAAAGCGGGGCAGAATTGCAGGAAACCGATTTCAGGAGGTAGACTGGAATTGCATTTAAAGCATAGGAAAAGAGGCAGAACGTCCACAATGATGCACTTGGCCATAAAGGGCATAAGCGTTTTTTCCTGAATATATTCAGGAAAAAACGCATACGCCCTTTTTGGCCAACCAAGCAAGCTTGCAAAGGAAATCTGCACTACAATGAAGTCTCACTTCCCCCCGGTCAAAAGGGCCACCTGAAAAAAGTGTAAAATCCAGAAAGGCAGGACAGGCCATGGAGAACTGGGAGCCTTGTTATGCTGATGAGCAGGATGTAAATTGCCAACAGCCACTCCGGAAAAGAGTATGGTGTTTCCTGAAACATGTAAAAAACAAAGCAACAGAGCCTAGGGCACTTCCACTTATGGTCCTATAGCTTAGGGAAATTAAAATCAAAAAGACACAGCCACCCCAAAGTTTGGGACGGCTCTGTTTACAAGAACCTCGTTTACGGTACAAGTTCAATATCGCAGAAAGTGAAAAATGGATAAAGAAATTGTGGTACTTACGTACAATTCAATATCACTCAGCAATGAAATCTATGTCATCAGGCCCGTAGCAGCATAATGAGTGGATTCAGGTATGATGATTCTAACTGAAATAAGTCACACAGAAAAAGAAACATCATAAGATATCACTAATACACGGAATATAAACTTGGCTACACAGGAACTGGATTACAAAACAGAAGAGGGTCTCAAATTTAGAAAACCAACTTATGCTTGCTTAAGGGGAAAGGTGAGTTGGGGTGCTGCACAGAATCAGAGATTGAAATGAGCACAGATAAAGGTCCTTAAGCCAAATATGGAATAGACTAGAGCTACACCTTGCTCAACGAAATGGACTCAACACCCCATATTAAACGCCTAAGAATGTACCTGACTAGTAAGTATCTTAAAACCTATGGATTGCTATGTCTCCGAAAGAGAATCAAGCGGGTGTACAGGGGCATAAACGCAGCAGTGATAGGATTGGAGAGGTTTGGTGAGCAAATGAAGACCCTTTGAAGTCCTATTGCATGGAACCCATTCCACGGGTCTCAACTCTCCAGGTTTAAGGGATTCTTCCTTCAGCTAAAACATGCATGTGGAACCCAGAGTATGATCAACCGTGTGATCGGGAGATGTGTTCCAATATGTCTCAGTTCTCATCTCCTGGTACTCGGGTGCAACATTCCAGACGCTTTACTAACACTCTCCCGACTTGGAGAGTCAGTGCCTTTAACCTCCTGTTTGGCCCAGTTTGCAATTTCTGCGGAAGATGAACAGGAATAGGGAGAACCAATGAGAGACTAGCTGGAGGTGTCTGGACGGGCAAATTTAACTCTCATTTCCCACCTGGAAGAGGAATTAACCAAAGGCTCAGCGTGCCGTGCCGGAACCAGATTAGGGCCTGAAGCAATCCTGCGGTGTTGCGCCCAGCTCACAAGAAAGCGAGTTGAAGAAAGGAGCTCAGGGGCACTGTAATTCACAAACCTGCAGAGTTATAAATGACAGGTATCGTCCAAAAATATACTGAAGTAAGGCTGCCAAGAGGATTTGAAAGCGGGGCAGAACTGCGGGAAACCGATTTCAGGAAGTAGACTGGAATTGCATTTAAAGCATAGGAAAAGAGGCAGAACGTGGACAATGATGCACTTGGCCAAAAAGGGCCTATGCGTTTTTTCCTGAATATATTCAGGAAAAAACGCATACGCCCTTTTTGGCCAACCAAGCAAGCTTGCAAAGGAAATCTGCACTACAATGAAGTCTCACTTCCCCCCGGTCAAAAGGGCCACCTGAAATAAGTGTAAAATCCAGATAGGCAGGACAGGCCATGGGGAACTGGGAGCCTTGTTATGCTGATGGGCGGGATGTAAATTGCCAACAGCCACTCGGGAGAGGTGTATGGTGTTTCCTGAAACATCTAAAAAACAAAGCAACAGAGCCTAGGGCACTTCCACTTATGGTCCTATAGCTTAGGGAAATTAAAATCAAAAAGACACTGCCACCCCAAACTTTGGGACGGCTCTGTTTACAAGAACCTCGTTTACGGTACAAGTTCAATATCGCAGAAAGCAAAAAATGAATAAAGAAGTTGTGGTACTTACGAACAATGCATTATCACTCAGCAATGAAATCTATACCTTCAGTCCCATAGCAGCATAAAGAGTGGATTCAGGTATGATGATTCTAACTGAAATAAGACACACAGAAAAAGAAACATCATAAGATATCACTAATACACGGAATGTAAACTTGGCTACACAGGAACTGAATTACTAAAAAGAACAGGGTCTCAAATTTAGAAAACCAACTTATGCTTGCTTAAGGGGAATGGTGAGATGCGGTGCTCCATAGATACAGCGATTGAAATGAGCACAGATAAAGTTCCTTAAGCCAAATATGGAATAGACAAGAGCTACTCCTTGCTCAACGAAATGGACTCAAAACCCCATATTAAACGCCTAAGAATGTACCTGACTGGTAAGTATCTTAAAACTTATGGATTGCTATGTCTCCAAAAGAGAATCCAGCGTGTGTACAGGGGCATAAATGCAGCAGTCATAGGATTGGAGAGGTTTGGTGAGCAAATGAAGACCCTTTGAAGTCATATTGCATGGTACCCATTCCACGGGTCTCAACTCTCCAGGTTTAAGGGATTCTTCCTTCAGCTAAAACATGCATGTGGAACCCAGAGTATGATCAACCATGTGATCGGGAGATGTGTTCAAATATGTCTCAGTTCTCATCTCCTGGTACTCGGGTGCAACATTCCAGACGCTTTACTAACACTCTCCCGACTTGGAGAGTCAGTGCCTTTAACCTCCTGTTTGGCCCAGTTTGCAATTTCTGCGGAAGATGTACAGGAATAGGGAGAACCAATGAGAGACTAGCTGGAGGTGTCTGGACGGGCAAATTTAACTCTCATTTCCCACCAGGAAGAGGAATTAACCAAAGGCTCAGCGTGCCGTGCCGGAACCAGATTAGGGCCTGAAGCAATCCTGCGGTGTTGCGGCCAGCTCACAAGAAAGCGAGTTGAAGAAAGGAGCTCAGGGGCACTGTAATTCACAAACCTGCAGAGTTATAAATGACAGCTATCGTCCAAAAATATACTGAAGTAAGGCTGCCAAGAGGACTTGAAAGCGGGGCAGAATTGCAGGAAACCGATTTCAGGAGGTAGACTGGAATTGCATTTAAAACATAGGAAAAGAGGCAGAACGTCCACAATGATGCACTTGGCCAAACAGGGCGTATGCGTTTTTTCCTGAATATATTCAGGAAAAAACGCATACGCCCTTTTTGGCCAACCAAGCAAGCTTGCAAAGGAAATCTGCACTACAATGAAGTCTCACTTCCCCCCGGTCAAAAGGGCCACCTGAAAAAAGTGTAAAATCCAGAAAGGCAGGACAGGCCATGGAGAACTGGGAGCCTTGTTATGCTGATGAGCAGGATGTAAATTGCCAACAGCCACTCCGGAAAAGAGTATGGTGTTTCCTGAAACATGTAAAAAACAAAGCAACAGAGCCTAGGGCACTTCCACTTATGGTCCTATAGCTTAGGGAAATTAAAATCAAAAAGACACAGCCACCCCAAAGTTTGGGACGGCTCTGTTTACAAGAACCTCGTTTACGGTACAAGTTCAATATCGCAGAAAGTGAAAAATGGATAAAGAAATTGTGGTACTTACGTACAATTCAATATCACTCAGCAATGAAATCTATGTCATCAGGCCCGTAGCAGCATAATGAGTGGATTCAGGTATGATGATTCTAACTGAAATAAGTCACACAGAAAAAGAAACATCATAAGATATCACTAATACACGGAATATAAACTTGGCTACACAGGAACTGGATTACAAAACAGAAGAGGGTCTCAAATTTAGAAAACCAACTTATGCTTGCTTAAGGGGAAAGGTGAGTTGGGGTGCTGCACAGAATCAGAGATTGAAATGAGCACAGATAAAGGTCCTTAAGCCAAATATGGAATAGACTAGAGCTACACCTTGCTCAACGAAATGGACTCAACACCCCATATTAAACGCCTAAGAATATACCTGACTAGTAAGTATCTTAAAACCTATGGATTGCTATGTCTCCGAAAGAGAATCAAGCGGGTGTACAGGGGCATAAACGCAGCAGTGATAGGATTGGAGAGGTTTGGTGAGCAAATGAAGACCCTTTGAAGTCCTATTGCATGGAACCCATTCCACGGGTCTCAACTCTCCAGGTTTAAGGGATTCTTCCTTCAGCTAAAACATGCATGTGGAACCCAGAGTATGATCAACCGTGTGATCGGGAGATGTGTTCCAATATGTCTCAGTTCTCATCTCCTGGTACTCGGGTGCAACATTCCAGACGCTTTACTAACACTCTCCCGACTTGGAGAGTCAGTGCCTTTAACCTCCTGTTTGGCCCAGTTTGCAATTTCTGCGGAAGATGAACAGGAATAGGGAGAACCAATGAGAGACTAGCTGGAGGTGTCTGGACGGGCAAATTTAACTCTCATTTCCCACCTGGAAGAGGAATTAACCAAAGGCTCAGCGTGCCGTGCCGGAACCAGATTAGGGCCTGAAGCAATCCTGCCGTGTTGCGGCCAGCTCACAAGAAAGCGAGTTGAAGAAAGGAGCTCAGGGGCACTGTAATTCACAAACCTGCAGAGTTATAAATGACAGCTATCGTCCAAAAATATACTGAAGTAAGGCTGCCAAGAGGACTTGAAAGCGGGGCAGAATTGCAGGAAACCGATTTCAGGAGGTAGACTGGAATTCCATTTAAAACATAGGAAAAGAGGCAGAACGTCCACAATGATGCACTTGGCCAAAAAGGGCGTATGCGTTTTTTCCTGAATATATTCAGGAAAAAACGCATACGCCCTTTTTGGCCAACCAAGCAAGCTTGCAAAGGAAATCTGCACTACAATGAAGTCTCAATTCCCCCCGGTCAAAAGGGCCACCTGAAAAAAGTGTAAAATCCAGAAAGGCAGGACAGGCCATGGAGAACTGGGAGCCTTGTTATGCTGATGAGCGGGATGTAAATTGCCAATAGCCACTCCGGAAAAGTGTATGGTGTTTCCTGAAACATGTAAAAAACAAAGCAACAGAGCCTAGGGCACTTCCACTTATGGTCCTATAGCTTAGGGAAATTAAAATCAAAAAGACACAGCCCCCCCCAAAGTTTGGGACGGCTCTGTTTACAAGAACCTCGTTTACGGTACAAGTTCAATATCGCAGAAAGTGAAAAATGGATAAAGAAGTTGTGGTACTTACGTACAATGCAATATCACTCAGCAATGAAATCTATGTCATCAGGCCCATAGCAGCATAATGAGTGGATTCAGGTATGATGATTCTAACTGAAATAAGTCACACAGAAAAAGAAACATCATAAGATACCACTAATACACGGAATGTAAACTTGGGTACACAGGAACTGGATTACAAAACAGAACAGGGTCTCAAATTTAGAAAACCAACTTATGCTTGCTTAAGGGGAAAGGTGAGTTGGGGTGCTGCATAAAACCAGAGATTGAAATGAGCACAGATAAAGTTCCTTAAGCCAAATATGGAATAGACAAGAACTACTCCTTGCTCAACGAAATGGACTCAACACCCCATATTAAACGCCTAAGAATGTACCTGACTAGTAAGTATCTTAAAACCTATGGATTGCTATGTCTCTGAAAGGAAATCAAGCGTGTGTACAGGGGCATAAACGCAGCAGTGATAGGATTGGAGAGGTTCGGTGAGCAAATGAAGACCCTTTGAAGTCATATTGCATGGGACCCATTCCACGGGTCTCAACTCTCCAGGTTTAAGGGATTCTTCCTTCAGCTAAAACATGCACGTGGAACCCAGAGTATGATCAACCCTGTGATCGGGAGACGTGTTCCAATATGTCTCAGTTCCCGTCCCCTGGTACTCGGGTGCAACATTCCAGATGCTTTACTAACACTCTCCCGACTTGGAGAGTCAGTGCCTTTAACCTCCTGTTTGGCCCAGTTTGCAATTTCTGCGGAAGATGTACAGGAATAGGGAGAACCAATGAGAGACTAGCTGGAGGTGTCTGGACGGGCAAATTTAACTCTCATTTCCCACCAGGAAGAAGAATTGACCAAAGGCTCAGCGTGCCGTGCCGGAACCAGATTAGGGCCTGAAGCAATCCTGCGGTGTTGCGCCCAGCTCACAAGAAAGCGAGTTGAAGAAAGGAGCTCAGGGGCACTGTAATTCACAAACCTGCAGAGTTATAAATGACAGCTATCGTCCAAAAATATACTGAAGTAAGGCTGCCAAGAGGACTTGAAAGCGGGGCAGAATTGCAGGAAACCGATTTCAGGAGGTAGACTGGAATTGCATTTAAAGCATAGGAAAAGAGGCAGAACGTCCACAATGATGCACTTGGCCAAAAAGGGCGTATGCGTTTTTTCCTGAATATATTCAGGAAAAAACGCATACGCCCTTTTTGGCCAACCAAGCAAGCTTGCAAAGGAAATCTGCACTACAATGGAGTCTCACTTCCCCCCGGTCAAAAGGGTCACCTGAACAAAGTGTAAAATCCAGAAAGGCAGGACAGGCCATGGAGAACTGGGAGCCTTGTTATGCTGATGGGCGGGATGTAAATTGCCAACAGCCACTCGGGAGAGGTGTATGGTGTTTCCTGAAACATCTAAAAAACAAAGCAACAGAGCCTAGGGCACTTCCACTTATGGTCCTATAGCTTAGGGAAATTAAAATCAAAAAGACACAGCCATGCCAAAGTTTGGGACAGCTCTGTTTACAAGAACCTCATTTACGGTACAAGTTCAATATCGCAGAAAGTGAAAAATGGATAAAGAAGTTGTGGTACTTACGTACAATGCAATATCACTCAGCAATGAAATCTATGTCATCAGGCCCATAGCAGCATAATGAGTGGATTCAGGTATGATGATTGTAACTGAAATAAGTCACACAGAAAAAGAAACATCATAAGATACCACTAATACACGGAATGTAAACTTGGGTACACAGGAACTGGATTACAAAACAGAACAGGGTCTCAAATTTAGAAAACCAACTTATGCTTGCTTAAGGGGAAAGGTGAGTTGGGGTGCTGCATAAAATCAGAGATTGAAATGAGCACAGATAAAGTTCCTTAAGCCAAATATGGAATAGACAAGAGCTACTCCTTGCTCAACGAAATGGACTCAACACCCCATATTAAACGCCTAAGAATGTACCTGACTAGTAAGTATCTTAAAACCTATGGAATGCTATGTCTCCGAAAGAGAATCAAGCATGTGTACAGGGGCATAAACGCAGGAGTGATAGGATTGGAGAGGTTCGGTGAGCAAATGAAGACCCTTTGAAGTCATATTGCATGGTACCCATTCCACGGGTCTCAACTCTCCAGGTTTAAGGGATTCTGCCTTCAGCTAAAACATGCATGTGGAACCCAGATTATGATCAACCGTGTGATCGGGAGACGTGTTCCAATATGTCTCAGTTCTTGTCCCCTGGTACACGGGTGCAACATTCCAGATGCTTTACTAACACTCTCCCGACTTGGAGAGTCAGTGCCTTTAACCTCCTGTTTGGCCCAGTTTGCAATTTCTGCGGAAGATGAACAGGAATAGGGAGAACCAATGAGAGACTAGCTGGAGGTGTCTGGACGGGCAAATTTAACTCTCATTTCCCACCAGGAAGAGGAATTAACCAAAGGCTCAGCGTGCCGTGCCGCAACCAGATTAGGGCCTGAAGCAATCCTGCGGTGTTGCGGCCAGCTCACAAGAAAGCGAGTTGAAGAAAGGAGCTCAGGGGCACTGTAATTCACAAACCTGCAGAGTTATAAATGACAGCTATCGTCCAAAAATATACTGAAGTAAGGCTGCCAAGAGGACTTGAAAGCGGGGCAGAATTGCAGGAAACCGATTTCAGGAGGTAGACTGGAATTGCATTTAAAGCATAGGAAAAGAGGCAGAACGTCCACAATGATGCACTTGGCCAAAAAGGGCGTATGCGTTTTTTCCTGAATATATTCAGGAAAAAACGCATACGCCCTTTTTGGCCAACCAAGCAAGCTTGCAAAGGAAATCTGCACTACAATGAAGTCTCACTTGCCCCCGGATAAAAGGGCCATCTGAAAAAAGTGTAAAATCCAGAAAGGCAGGACAGGCCATGGAGAACTGGGAGCCTTTTTATGATGATGGGAGGGATGTAAATTGCCAACAGCCACTCGGGAGAGGTGTATGGTGTTTCCTGAAACATCTAAAAAACAAAGCAACAGAGCCTAGGGCACTTCCACTTATGGTCCTATAGCTTAGGGAAATTAAAATCAAAAAGACACAGCCACCCCAAATTTTGGGACAGCTCTGTTTACAACAACCTCGTTTACGGTAAAAGTTTAATATCGCAGAAAGCGAAAAATGGATAAAGAAGATGTGGTACTTACGTACAATGCAATATCACTCATCAATGAAATCTATGTCATCAGGCCCGTAGCAGCATAATGAGTGGATTCAGGTATGATGATTCTAACTGAAATAAGTCACACAGAAAAAGAAACATCATAAGATACCACTAATACACGGAATGTAAACTTGGGTACACAGGAACTGGATTACAAAACAGAACAGGGTCTCAAATTTATAAATCCAACGTATGCTTGCTTAAGGGGAAAGGTGAGTTGGGGTGCTGCATAAAACCAGAGATTGAAATGAGCACAGATAAAGTTCCTTAAGCCAAATATGGAATAGACAAGAGCTACTCCTTGCTCAACGAAATGGACTCAACACCCCATATTAAACGCTTAAGAATGTAGCTGACTAGTAAGTATCTTAAAACCTATGGATTGCTATGTCTCTGAAAGAGAATCAAGCGTGTGTACAGGGGCATAAACGCAGCAGTGATAGGATTGGAGAGGTTTGGTGAGCAAATGAAGACCCTTTGAAGTCATATTGCATGGTACCCATTCCACGGGTCTCAACTCTCCAGGTTTAAGGGATTCTTCCTTCAGCTAAAACATGCATGTGGATCCCGGAGTATGATCAACTGTGTGATCGGGAGACGTGTTCAAATATGTCTCAGTTCTCATCTCCTGGTAATCGGGTGCAACATTCCAGATGGTTTACTAACACTCTCCCGACTTGGAGAGTCAGTGCCTTTAACCTCCTGTTTGGTCCAGTTTGCAATTTCTGCGGAAGATGAACAGGAATAGGGAGAACCAATGAGAGACTAGCTGGAGGTGTCTGGACGGGCAAATTTAACTCTCATTTCCCACCAGGAAGAGGAATTAACCAAAGGCTCAGCGTGCGGTGCTGGAACCAGATTAGGGCCTGAAGCAATCCAGCGGTGTTGCGGCCACCACACAAGAAAGCGAGTTGAAGAAAGGAGCTCAGGGGCACTGTAATTCACAAACCTGCAGAGTTATAAATGACAGCTATCGTCCAAAAATATACTGAAGTAAGGCTGCCAAGAGGACTTGAAAGCGGGGCAGAATTGCAGGAAACCGATTTCAGGAGGTAGACTGCAATTGCATTTAAAGCATAGGAAAAGAGGCAGAACGTCGACAATGATGCACTTGGCCAAAAAGGGCGTATGCGTTTTTTCCTGAATATATTCAGGAAAAAACGCATACGCTCTTTTTGGCCAACCAGGCCTGCTTGCAAAGGAAATCTGCACTACAATGAAGTCTCACTTCCCCCCAGTCAAAAGGGCCATCTGAAAAAAGTGTAAAATCCAGAAAGGCAGGACAGGCCATGGAGAACTGGGAGCCTTGTTATGCTGATGGGCGGCATGTAAATTGCCAACAGCCACTCCGGAGAAGTGTATGGTGTTTCCTGAAACATCTAAAAAACAAAGCAACAGAGCCTAGGGCACTTCCACTTATGGTCCTATGGCTTAGGGAAATTAAAATCAAAAAGACACAGCCACCGCAAAAGTTTGGGTCGGCTCTATTTACAAGAACCTCGTTTATGGTACAAGTTCATATCACAGAAAGTGAAAAATGGATAAAGAAGTTGTGGTACTTACGTACAATGCAATATCACTCAGCAATGACATCTATGTCATCAGGCCCGTAGCAGCACAATGAGTGGATTTAGGTATGATGATTCTAACTGAAATAAGTCACACAGAAAAAGAAACATGATAAGAGATCACTAATACACGGAATGTGAACTTGGCTACACATGAACTGAATTACAGAACAGAACAGGGTCTCAAGTTTAGAAAACCAACTTATTCTTGCTTAAGGGGGAAGGTGATTTGGGGTGCTGCATAAAACCAGAGTTTGACTTTAGCACAGATACTGTTCCATAAGCCAAATATGTAATAGACAAGACCTACCCCTTGCTCAACAAAATGGACTCAACAATGATGTATCACCTCACAGCTGATAGAATGGGCATCATCAGAAAATCTACAAACAAAAAATGCTGGAAAGGGTGTGGAGAAAAGGAACCCTCTTCCACTATTGTTGGGAATATAAATTGATACAGTCACTGGAGAACAATATGGAGTTCTTAAGAAACTAACAATAGAATTACCATATGATACAGTAATCCCAGTACTGGACATATACCCAGACAAAACCATAAATCAAAAAGAGACATTCACCGCAATGTTCATTGCATCACTATTTACAATATCGAGGTAATGGAAGCAACCTAAATGCCCACAGACAGACGAATGCATAAAGCTGTGGTACATATATAAAATGGAATATTACTAAGCCATGAAAAGGAATGAAATTGGGTCATTTGTAGAGACGTCGATGGATCTAGAGACTGTCATACAGAGTGAATTAAGTCAGAAAGAGAAAAACAAATCTTGTATATTCATGCATATATGTGGAACCTAGAAAAACCGTACAGATTAACCATTTTGCAAGGCATAAATAGAGCAACAGATGTAGACAACAAATGTATGGACAACAAGGGGGGAAAGCTGTTGGGGGGGTGGTGGTGGGAGGAGTTGAGAGACTGGGATTGGCATGTATACATTTATATGTATAAAATAGATAACCAATAAGAACCTGCTGTATAAAAATATAAAATAAAATTCAAAATTGAAAAGAAATAAAATTTAAAAAATAAAACGGAAAAAACAATTATTCCCTTCACATACATGTATTTATATGAATAAATTATTTCCATGCTTCTATCTGTAAATACAAAAAAGAGGAATAAAATCTACCTTGAACCAAAAATGAAAAAGAGAAAAAAAACACAGAACCCACCAGTTCCACAGAGGAAAACCGTATCAGGGCACTTGCTCCAGTTGTAAACAATTCTGAAGTTGGTCAGTGGTGGGGAATCGTCTCCCATTCAGCCAGCAGCCCCCACGCAACAAGCGTCCTCATTGCAAAGCTGGTGCACTGTGCCGAGGCATCTGTGAGTAAACGTGAGCTGAGCCCCAGGCCAGTTGCTGCTGAACTATTCCCACCCATCCCAGGTAAAACACCTGAATATATACAAGGACTTGAAAGCCTAGAGGAAGGGCCATAGAGCCACACGAGTGACAGCATGCCGGCCGACTTGGTGCCTGCAGGCCAGCCAGGATGGTCCTGGCCCTGGGTGCTCTTCTGGAAGATTTCCATTTCCCTGCCTGAGATACCCGTCCTGTCCCTGCCCCCACTGCTTTTTTCCTTCCTCACCTCTGCCCAGGGAGAAATTCCAGCAGCAGGTATGGGTGACACATCCTCTTCTTTAGCAGGTGGCAGCCTGGCAACTGCTACAGAAAGTCCAGCAGAGCCCCACTCACACTGGGCCACCCACAAAGCCGTGGCCTCTCACTCCCTCCCACCAGCCCAGCCCCGAGACTGCTGACAGGGCAGAGAAAATGGCGTCAGGCATGGCTGCAGGGGCTCTTGCTGCCTGGAGTGGTATTTATATTGATCTCAACCCAGGCACACCTGGGGAGGGCTGGCCGGCACGGTAAGGCTGCCCAGCTCAGCCAATCATCACCCCTCAGGGGCTCACAGTTGCAGAAAATGGAACTTGCTGAACCGGCCAGGTCCAAGGAACAGGTGTGGGCTCCTGAGAGTCAGGATAGACAAGGGGCTGCAGCTTTGGCTTGTTTTCTAATCATTTTATCTGGCCCATGAGTGGGAGACAACTTCAAGAAAACCCTCTCCTAATGAGAGGAACCCAGGAGTCAGGGAGAGGAGGGGTGGGTTGTGGTTGGAGACAGAGGCCTTGTGTCCCGGGTGCAGTGGAAGTCTCTGGAAGACCAGGTGGAGGGAGGCCGCACAGAGTGATGCCCAGGGTCACAGACCTGTCGCAGCTGCTGTTTGTTAGTTCAAGTCCTGCTCTGAGGTGCTCTGTGTCAGCTCTGAGCGACAGGTGAGCTGGGGGTGCTCTGCAATGAGGGCTATGTGCACGGTTCCTGTGTGCCCAGCCCTGCCACGGTACCTGCAAGGGTAGCTCTGTATCCTGGGAGGGACCTGACCACGAGAGCCCCGTGGGCTGGGGTGGGGGTGGGGTACCTGCCCAGGTGAGCTCCATATTCTGGGATTGGTCTGACCACGAGAGCCCCATGGGCTGCTGGGGACCTGGTAAAGGATGTCAGGACAGTCAGTGAAGCCACCGAGGATATACCTCCAGATTTCCTAGTGCAGAATGGCTGGGTCGACACCTCAGCTCCTGGGGCTCAGTGCAGACTCCGAGATATAGAGCCTGAGCTGCACCCAACCCGGCCCTCCAGAGCTCCGCCCCCTCCCTCCCACTGACTCTGACAGGATCTCTACACAGCAGCCCAGCCCACAGCCCAGGGGGTAGTGCATGCTCTCACCTCTCCATTCTCTGATCAAAATATAAAGTTTCCTTTGCTTGTGAACCAAACTCAGTCTCGATCTGTTGGCCCCAATGACACTGCGCAGGGGGACACTTGTTGGGGTCCACTCTGGAGGATCAGTAACAGAAATTGAGACTATTGTAACCTCAATGAACAGATGTGTGAGCCAAACTGTAGTTAACATAGAACAGTGTATAAGGCTCGGGTAAAATAAGATGTTTCTAACGCTTCCATTGGCTATTTCCATCACTTTATTATAAGCAAGTTCAGTGAAAAGGTTTGTCTTATTTGTCAGGTCAATATTAGAGAAACGAAGTGATTTCTTTCCAAGGATGTACATCTAATAATCTTGGTTAAAGCTTCAATCTTGTTTTAAATGCTTTTCCATTGAAAATTATACCTCTCTTTCAGCTCCCCCATTTCTGAGAAGTATAAAATCTTATAATTTATTATTACCAAAGGGGAAAGGTGGGAGGAGGGATAAATTAACAGTTTGGGATTAACACATACACACTGCTATGTATAAAATAGATCATCAACAAGGAACTACTGTATAGCACAGGGAACTACACTCAACATTTTGCAATAACCTATAAGGGGAAATAATCTGAAAAAGAATAGATATTTTTATTGACATCATCTATCAATGACAGTTAAAGTGTAACCTAAGGGAAGCTGGTGGTGAGTGCTTCTGACCCTGAAGACTTCAATCATCTAAAGTTTGGACTCTGCCTACTTCCCAAGGCCCTTAATGAACATATGTGTAGCCGTAGCTTAAAAAATTCCCCAGTTTGGGTTTCGGGGAGACACTGATTTTGAAAAAGCCCTGGTGTTCTCCTTACATGAATGGGACTCTTCCTACTGCTAAAACATGTCTGTCACACCCAGAGGATGGTATACCGTCTGATCGGGAAGAGTTTGGAAAAGGCATCTCATCTCCTCATCTCCTGGTGCTCGGGTTCACCCATCCAGCGTCTTTACTAACAGTCTCCCCACTTGGAGATGGCAGCACTGTCAACATCCTGTTGCGTACAGTTTGGAATTTGTCCAGAGGATGAAGCGGAAGGATGAGGAACAATGAGAGACAAGTCCTAGGTGTTCAGACAGGCACATGTCACTCTAATTTCCAATCAGGAAGACGAATTGACCAAAGGCTAGGGTTGCCCATGGAAACAGTATAGGGCTTGAGGAAATCCCGCTGCTTTGTGGCCAGTTCCCATAAACACAAGTTGAACAATGGAACTCAGGGACAGTAAAATTCACGAAACTGCAGAGTTGAAAATATCCATCACTGAAAAATGTCTTGAGGAAAGTCAGAGAAAAGGACTTGTAAGCAAGGGAGAATGGCAGGAAAGGGATTTGAGGAGGTAGAAAGGACTCGCCATTAAGCACAAGAAAAGGAGCTGAACATTGCCAACATTGCAGTTGGCCAAAAAGTGTGTATGCGTTTTTTTCTGTATATATTCAAGAAAAGGGCATACACTTTTTTAGCCAACCAAACAGGTGGGCACTGGAAGTCAATACTACAAGAGATATCACTTCGCATCAGTCAGAAGAGCCATCCTCATAAAGCGTAAACAACAAAAATGCAGGACAGGGCAAGGAGAAGAGGGAGCCCTGTGAGACTTATAGTGGAAATGTATATTGCCAACGGCCATTCTGGAGAAGTGTATTGTGTTTACTAAAGCATCTAAAAAATGAGCTACAGAGCATAGGGCACTTGCACTCATGGGCGTATATCTTGGGAAAAACAAAAATCGAGAGGACACAGGCACCCCAATGTTTACCCCCTCTCTGTTTAAAAGATCCTCGACTAGGATATAACTTAAATGTCTCTGGAGAGAAAAAATGGATAGAGATGTGGTACTTAGGTAGAGTGGAATATTATTCAGCCTGGAAATCAATGAAATATGGCCAGTTGTAACAACTCTGGAGGAGTTACGTATGATCATTCTAAGTGACATAATTCAAAAAGAAAAAGACACATATCATAAGATATCACTTAAAGGTGGAATCCAAATGGCTACACATGAAATAAATTACAAAACAAAAACATAGTCAAATATGTAGAAAACACGCATAAGGCTGCTAAACGGGAAAGGTGGGGAGGGGTGAGGCATCATCCAGGAGGTTGAAATTAGCAAAGATACCATTCCAAATACCAAACTGATAATCAACAAGGCCTACACGGTAGCTAAAAGAACTGCACTCAGCACACTCAAGTCACCGGAAAAGAATATATACGACTGGTAAGAATCTGAAAAAGAATTTACTGATGTCTCTCTGTACGTGAATCAAGTGGATGTACAGCAGCAAGAAACAGAGCTTTGAAAATCAGCTGTAACCAATATAGTAATAAATTGAAAAAAATAAACGACAGAGAGACAGAGAAAACCTCTTACAACTTTTCCTCAGGGCCGGTGATGCAACATGGATTGAACACATCTAGACCCACAGCAGGATGAGACATAAGGCTGGAAACTGTTTGCACTAAGAGAAATGTGAGGTTGGGTGAGGAAATGCACACCCTTTAAAGTAATACTACCTGGTACCCATTCAATGGGTCCCAAATCTGCAGGTTCAAGGGATCTTCCTACAGCTAAAACATGCATGGAAAACCCAGAGGACTGTACACCATGTGATCGGGAGATGTGTCTAAAATGCAGCTCATTTATCCTCTCCTGGTGCTCCTGTTCACCATTCCAGCCACGTTACTTAGAATCTCCCCACTTGGAGAATCAGCACATTTCAACTTCTGTTTCACACATTTTGCAAATTGTGAGGAGGATGAACGGGAAGAGGGGGAACCAATGAGAGAATAGTTGTAGGGGTTCGGACGGGCACATATCACTCTAATTTCCCATTAAGAATAAGAATTGCAAAAAGGCTCAGCCCGCCTCGCCCGAGCCAAAATAGGGCCTGAAGCAATCCTGCGGGTTTGAGGCCAGCTCACAAAAGAGCAACTTAAAAAATGGAGCTCAGGGTCACTGCAATTCACAAACCTGCAGAGTTATAAATGAAAACTAACGTCCAAAAATATGTTGAGGTAAGGCAAAGAAGAGGATCTGAATGCAAGACAGAATTGCAAGAAACAGATTTCAAGAGATAGATTGGACTCATCTTTAAAGCACATGAAAAGCGGCAGATTTTCGACAATGATGCAGTTGGCCCAAAAGGGCGTATGCGTTTTTTCCTGATTATATCCAGGAAAAAACGCATACGCACTTTATGGGCAACGAAGCAAGCAAGCAATGCAAATGTGCACAACAAAGAAGTCTCATTTCCCACTGGTCAAAAGGGCCATCCTAAAAAATTGTAAAAACCAGAAATGCAGGACAGGCCATGGAGAACAGGGAGCCTTTATACGCTGATGGGCAGTGTGTGAAGTGCCGAGAGCCCCTCTGGAGAAGTGTATGGTGGTTCCTAAATCATCTAAAAAACAGAGCTACAGAGCATAGGACACTTCCAATCATGGGAGTATATCTAGGGAAGTCTAAAAATCAACAAGACACAAGCACACCACAGTTTAGGGCTACTCTGTTTACAAGAACCTCAACTTCAGTACACCTTAAATATCCCAGGAAAGAGAACAATGGATAAAGAAGATGTGGTACTTATGTACAATGGAATATCTCTTCACCATGATATCAATGTAATAAGGCTAGTAGAAGGATAAAGAGTGGATTTAGGTCCGATAATACTACTTGAAATAAGTCAAACAGAAAAAGAAACATATCATAAGATATCACTTATAGAGGGAGGGTAAATATGGCTGCACAAGAAATGAATTACAGAACAGAACAGTGTCTCACATTTAGAAAACACACTTATTTCAGCTTAAGGGGAAAGGAGAGGTGGGGTGATGCATAAAACCAGAGTTTGAAATTAGCACAGATACCGTTCAATAAACCAAATAGATATTAGACAAGATCTACACCTTGCTCAATGAACTGGCCTCAACACACCCTATACACCGCAGAGAAATATATCTGAGTAATAAGAATCTTAAAACCCATGTATTGATATATCTCCATAAGGGAATCAAGTGTGTGCAGAGCGGCACAAACACAGCAGTGAAAATGAGCTAAACCCCATTATAGAAATAAATTTTAAAAACAAAACGCAGAAACAATGAAAGAGAGAAAAATTCTTACAAAATTCGCTCAGGGGCTGTGATGCAACCTGGATTGACCACATATAAACCCACAGCTGGATAAGACATAAGGCTGGACACTTGGGGCTGAGAGGATTGGTGAGCTTTGGTGAGCAACTGCCAAAAGTTTCATGCAATACTTCATGCTACTCATTCCAGGGTCCCAACACTCCAGGTTGAAGGGAATCTTCCTACAGCTAAACCATGCTTGGGAAACCCAGCGACTGGTATACCATATGATCGGGAAAGGTTTCTAAAACGCACCTCATTTTTCCTCTCCTGGGGCTCCGGATCGACATTCCAGCCGCTTTACTAAAAATATCCCCACATGGAGAGTCAATGCCTTTAAGTTCTAGTATCGCACAGTCTGCAGTTAGTGCAGAGGATGAATGGGAATAGGGGGAACCAGTGAGAAACTAGCTGTGGCGGTTTCAATGGGCAAATGTCACTCTAATTTCACATCAGTAAGAAGAATAACCCTAACCCTAACCCTTCCCCGAAGCCTTCCCCTCACCCGTCCCCTAATCCTAAACCGTATGCTCACACTAACCCGCGCCCTCAAACGTACGCTCCCCCTAAACAGTTGTTGTACCCTCACCTGGACCCTAAACCGTCCCCATCCCCTAACCCTAACCCTAGCCCGAACCCTATCCCTAACCCTTCCCCGAAGCCTTCCCCTCACCCGTCCCCTAATCCTAACCCGTACACTCACACTAACCCGCCCCTCACACGTACGCTCCCCCTAAACCACTGTCGTACAATCACCTGGACCCTAAACCGTCCCCGTCCCCTAACCCTAACCCTAGCCCGAACCCTAACCCTAACCCTTCCCCGAAGCCTTCCACTCACCCGTCCCCTAATCCTAACCCGTACACTCACACTAACCCGCGCCTTCACACGTACGCTCCCCCTAAACCGTTGTCGTACCCTCACCTGGACACTAAAACGTGCCCGTCCCCTAACACTAACCCTAGCCCGAACCCTAACCCTAACACTTCCCCGAAGCCTTCCCCTCACCCGTGCCCTAATCCTAACACATACGCTCACACTAACCCGCGCCCTCACACGTACGCTCCCCCTAAACCGTTGTCATACCCTCACCTGGACCCTAAACCGTCCCCGTCCCCTAACCCTAACCCTAGCCCGAAACCTAACCCTAACCCTTCCCGGAAGCCTTCCTCTCACCCGTCCCCTAATCCTAACCCGTACGCTCACACTAACCCGCGCCCACACACGTACGCTCCCCCTAAAGCTCTGTCGTACCCTTACCTGGACTCTAAACTGTCCCCATCCCCTAACCCTAACCCTAGCCCGAACCCTAACCCTTAACCTTCCCCGAAGCCTTCCCCTCACCCGTCCCCTAATCCTAACCCGTACGCTCACACTAACCTGCGCCCTCACACGTACGCTCCCCCTAAACCGTTGTCGTACCCTCACCTGGACCCTAAACCGTCCCCGTCCCCTAACCCGAACCCTAACCAGAACCCTATCCCTAACCTGTCCCCGAAGCCTTCCCCTCACCCGTCCCCTAATCCTAACCCGTTCGCTCACACTAACCCACGCCCTCACACTACACTCCCCCTTAACCGCTGACGTACCCTCACATGGACACTAAACCGTCCCCATCACCTAACCCTAACCCTAGCCTGAACTCTAACACTAACACTTCCCCGAAGCCTTCCCCTCACCCGTCCCCTAATCCTAACCCGTACGCTCACACTAACCCGCGCCCTCACACGTACGCTCCCCCTAAACCGTCGTCGTACCCTCACCTGGACCCTAAACCGTCTCCATCCCCTAAACATAACCCTAGCCCGAACACTAGCCCTAAACCTTCCCCGAAGCCTTCTCCTCACCCATTCCCTAATCCTAACCCGTACGCTCACACTAACACGCGCCCTCACACGTACGCTCCCCATAAACCGTTGTTGTACCCTCACCTGGACCCTAAACCGTCCTCTTCCCCTAACCCTAACCCTAGCCCGAATCCTAACCCTAACCCTTCCCCGAAGCCTTCCCCTTCCTGTCCCCTAATCCTAACCCGTACGCTCACACTAATCGCGCCCTCACACGTACGCTCCCCCTAAACCGTTGTCGTACGCTCTCCTGGACCCTAAACCGTCCCCGTCCCCTAACCCTAACCCTAGCACGAACCCTAACCCTAACCCTTCCTGAAGCCTTCCCCTCACCCGTCCCCTAATCCTAACCCGTACGCTCACACTAACCCGCGCCCTCACACGTACGCTCCCCCTAAACCGTTGTCGTACACTCACCTGAACCCTAAAACGTCCCCATCCCCTAACCCTAACCCTAGCCCGAACCCTAACCCTAACCATTCCCCGAAGCCTTCCCCTCACCCGTCCCCTAATTCTAACCCGTATGATCACACTAACCCGCACACTCACACGTATGCTCCCCCTAAACCGTTGTCATACCCTCACCTGGACCCTAAACCGTCCCCATCCCCTAAACCTAACCCTAGCCCGAAACCAAACGCTAACCCTTCCGCTAAGCCTTCCCCTCACCCATCACCTAATCCTAACCCGTACGCTCACACTAACCCGCGCCCTCACACGTACACTCCCCCTAAACCGTTGTCATACCTTCAGCTGGACCCTAAACCGAGCCCGTCCCCTAACCCTAACCCTAGCCCGAACCCTAACCCTAACACTTTCCCGAAGCCTTCCCCTCACCGGTCCCCTAATCCTAACCCGTACGCTCACACTAACCCGCGCCCTCACACGTACGCTCCCCCTAAAGCGTTGTCTTACCCTCACCTCGACACTAAACCATCCTCGTCCCCTAACCCTAACCCTAGCCCGAACCCTAACCCTAAACCTTCCCCGAAGCCTTCCCCTCACCCGTCCCCTAATCCTTACCCGTACGCTCACACTAACCCGTGCCCTCACACGTACGCTACCCCTAAACAGTTGTTGTACCTTCACCTGGACCCTAAACCGACCCCGTCCCCTAACCCTAACCCTAGCCCGAACCCTAACCCTAAACATTCCCTGAAGCCTTCCCCTCACCCGTCCCCTAATCCTAACCCGTACGCTCACTCTAACCCGCGCCCTCACATGTACGGTCCCCCTAAACAGTGGTGGTACACTCACCTGGACCCTAAACCGTCCCCATCCCCTAAACCTAACCCTAGCCCGAATCCTAGCCCTAACCCTCCCCGAAGCCTTCTCCTCACCCATCCGCTAATACTAACCCGTACGCTCACACTATCCTGCGCCCTCACACGTACGCTCCCCCTAAAGCGTTGTCGTACCCTCACCTGGACCCTAAACCGTCCCCTTCCCCTAACCCTAACCCTAGCCCGAACCCTAACCCTAACACTTCCACGAAGCCTTCCCGTCACACGTCACATAATCCTAACCCGTACCATAACACTAAACCGTGCCCTAACACGTTCGCTCCCCCTAAACCGTTGTCGTACACTCACCTGGACCCTAAACCGTCCCCGTCTCCTAACCCTAACCCTAGCACGAAACCTAACCCTAACCCTTCCCCTCACCCGTCCCCTATCCTAACCCGTACGCTCACACTAACCCGTGCCCTCATACGTACGCTCCCCCTAAAGCATTGTTGTACCCTCACCTGGACCCTAAACCGTCCCCGTCCCCTAACCCTAACCCTAGCCCGAATCCTAAACCTAACCCTTCCCCGAAGCCTTCCCCTCACCCGTCCCCTAATCCTAACCCGTACGCTCACACTAACCTACGCCCTCACACGTACCATTCCGGTAAAGCGTTGTCGTACCCTCACCTGGACCCTAAACGGTCCCCGTCCCCTAACCCTAACCCTAGACAGAACCCTAACCCTAACACTTCCCCGAAGCCTTCCCCTCACCCATCCCCTAATCCTAAACCGTACGCTCACACTAACCCACGCCCTCACACGTACCCACCCCCTAAAGCGCTGTTGCACCCTCAACTGGACCCTAAACCGTCCCTGTCACCTAACCCTAACCCTAGCCCGAACCCTAACCCTAACCCTTCCCAGAAGCCTTCCACTCACACGTCCCCTAATCCTAACCCGTACGCTCACACTAACCCGCACCCTCACACGTACGCTCCCCGTAAAGCGTTGTCGTACCCTCACCTCGACCCTAAACCATCCCTGTCCCCTAACCCTAACCCTAACCCTAACCCCTCCCTGAAGCCTTCCCCTCACCCGTCCCCTAATCCTAAACCGTACGCTCACACTAACCAGCGCCCTCACACGTACCCTCCCCCTAAAGCGCTGTCGTACCCTCAACTGGTCCCTAAACCGTCCCCGTCCCCTAACCCTAACCCTAGCCCGAACCCTAACCCTAACACTTCCTCGAAGCCTTCCCCTCACCCGTCTTCTAATCCTAACCCGTACGCTCACACTAACCCATGCCCTCACACGTACGCTCCCTCTAAACCGTTGTCGTACCCTCACCTGGACCCTAAACCGTCCCCGTCCCCTAACCCTAACCCTAGCCCGAACCCTAACCCTAACCCTTCCCCGAAGCCTTCCCCTCACCCGTCCCCTAACCCTAACCCGTACGCTCACACTAACCCGCGCCCTCACACATACGCTCCCCCTAAACCGTTGTCGTTCCCTCACCTGGTCCCTAAACCGTCCCCGTCCCCTAACCCTAACCCTAGCCCGAACCCTAACCCTAACCCTTCCCCGAAGCCTTCCCCTCACCCGTCCCATAATCCTAACCCGTACGCTCACACTAACCCGCGCCCTCACACGTACGCTCCCCCTAAACCATTGTCGTACCCTCAACTGGACCCTAAACCGTCCCCGTCCCCTAACCCTAACCCTAGCCCGAACCCTAAACCTAACCCTTCCCCGAAGCCTTCCCCTCACACGTCCCCTAATCCTAACTGGTACGCACACACTAACCCGCGCCCTCACACGTACGCTCCCCCTAAACCATTGTCGTACCCTCACCTGGACCCTAAACCGTCCCCGTCCCCTAACCCTAACCCTAGCCCGAACCCTAACCCTAACCCTCCCCCGAAGGCTTCCCGTCACCCGTCCCCTAATCCAAACCCCTAAGCTCACACTAACCCGCGCTCTCACACGTACGCTCCCCCTAAAGCGTTGACGTACCCTCATCTGGACCCTAAACCGTCCCCGTCCCCGTCCCCTAACCCTAGCCTGAACACTAACCCTAACCCTTCCCCGAAGCCTTCCACTCACCGGTCCCCTTATCCTAACACGTACGCTCACACTAACCCGCACCCTCACACGTACGCTCCCCCTAAAGCGTTTTCGTACCCTCACCTGGACCCTAAACCGTCCCAGTCCCCTAACCCTAACCCTAACCCTAACCCTAACCTTAACTCTTCCCAGAAGTCTTCCCCTCACCCGTCCCCTAATCCTAACCCGTACGCTCACACTAACCCGCACCCTCACACGTACGCTCCCCGTAAAGCGTTGTCGTACCATCACCTCGACCCTAAACCATCCCCGTCCCCTAACCCTAATCCTAGCCCGAACCCTAACCCGAACCCTTCCCCGAAGCCTTCCCTTCACCCGTCCCGTAATCCTAACCCGTACGCTCACACTAACCCGCACCCTCACACGTATGCTCCCCCTAAAGCGTTGCCGTACCCTCACCAGGAACCTAAACCGTCCCCGTCCCCTAATCCTAAACCTAGCCCTAAACCTAACCCTAACCCTTCCCCAAAGCCTTCCCCTCAGCCGTCCCCTAATCCTAACCCGTACCCTCACACTAACCCGCGCCCTCACACGTACGCTCCCCCTAAACCGTTGTCGTACCCTCACCTGGACCCTAAACCGTCCCCGTCCCCTAACCCTAACCCTAGCCCGAACCCTAACCCTAACCCTTCCCCGAAGCCTTCCCCTCACCCGTCCCCTAATCCTAACCCCTACGCTCACACTAACCCGGGCCCTCACACGTACCCTCCCCCTAAAGCGTTGTCGTACCCTCAACTGGACCCTAAACCGTCCCCGTCCCCTAACCCTAACCCTACACCGAATCCTAACCCTAACCCTGCCCCGAAGCCTTACCCTCACCCGTCCCCTAATCCTAACCCGTACGCTCATACTAACCCGCGCCCTCAAACGTATGCTCCCCCTAAACCGCTTTTGTACACTCAAGTGGACCCTAAACCGTCCCTGTCACCTAACCCTAACCCTAGCCCGAACTCGAACACTAACCCTTTCACGAAGCCTTCCCCTCACCCGTCCCCTAATCCTATTCCGTACGCTCACACTAACCCGCGCCCGCACACGTACAGTCCCCCGAAACCGTTGTCGTACACTCACCTGGACCCTAAACGGTCCCCGTCCCCGTCCCGTAACCCTAACCCGAACCCTAACGCTAAACCTTCCCCAAAGCCTTCCCCTCACCCGTCCCCTAATCCTAACCCGTACGCTCACACTAACCCGTGCCCTCACATGTACGCTCCCCCTAAAGTGTTGTCGTACCCTCACCTGGACCCTAAACAGTCCCCGTCCCCTAACCCTAACCCTAGCCCGAACACTAAACCTAACCCTTCCCCGAAGCCTTCCCCTCACCCGTCCCCTAATCCTAACCCGTACGCTCACACTAACCCGTGCCCTCACACGTACGCTACCCCTAAACCATTGTCGTACCCTCACCTGGACCCTAAACCGTCCCCGTCCCCTAACCCTAACCCTAGCCCGAACCCTAACCCTAACCCTTCCCGGAAGCCTTCCCCTCACACGTCCCCTAATCCTAACCCGTACGCTCACATTAACCCGCGCCCTCACACGTACGCTCCCCCTAAACCGTTGTCGTACACTCACCTGGACCCTAAACCGTCCCCGTCCCCTAACCCTAACCCTAGTCCGAACCCTAACCCTAACCCTTCCCCGAAGCCTTCCCCTCACCCGTCCCCTAATCCTAACCCCTACGCTCACACTAACCCGCGCCCTCACACGTACCCTCCCCCTAAAGCGTTGTCGTACCCTCACCTGGACCCTAAACCGTCCCCGTCCCCTAACCCTAACCCTACACCGAACCCTAAACCTAACGCTTCCCCGAAGCCTTCCCTTCACCCGTCCCCAATCCTAACCCGTACGCTCACACTATCCCACGCCCTCACACGTACGCTCCCCCTAAATCGTTGTCGTACCCTCACCTGGACCCTAAACCGTCCCCGTCCCCTAACCCTAACCCTAGCCCGAACCCTAACCCTAACACTTCCCCGAAGCCTTCCCCTCAGCCGTCCCTTAATCCTAAACTTTATGTTCACAGTAACCCACGCCCTCACACGTACGCTCCCCATAAACCGTTGTCGTACCCTCATCTGGACCCTAAACCGTCCCCGTCTACTAACACTAAACATAGCCCAAACCCTAACCCTAACCCTTCCCCGAAGCCTTCCCCTCACCCGTCGCCTAATCCTAAACCATACGCTCACACTAACCAGTGCCCTCACACGTACGCTCCCCCTAAACCGCTCTCGTACCCTCAACTGGACCCTAAACCATCCCTGTCCCCTAACCATAACCCTAGCCCGAACCCTAACCCTAAACCTTCCCCGAAGCCTTCCCCTGAACCGTCCCCTAATCCTAACCCGTACGTTCACACTAACCCGTGCCCTCAAATATACGCTCCCCCTAAACCGTTGTCGTACCCTCACCTGGACCCTAAACCGTCCCCTAAACCTAACCCTACCCCTAGCCCGAACCCTAACCCTAACCCTTCCCCGAAGCCTTCCCCTCACCCGTCACCTAATCCTAAACCATATGCTCACACTAACCCATGCCCTCACACGTACGCTCCCCCTAAACCGTTGTCGTACACTCACCTGGACCCTAAAACGTCCCCGTCCCCTAACCCTAACCCTAGCCCGAACCCTAACAATAACCCTTGTCCGAAGCCTTCCTCTCACCCATCACCTAATCCTAACCCATACGCTCACACTAACCCGCGCCCTCACACGTACGCTCCCCCTAAACCGTTGTCGTATCCTCACCAGGACCGTAAACCGTCCCCTAACCCTAACCCTAACCCTAGCCCGAACCCTAACCCTAACCCTTCCCCAAAGCCTTCCACTCACCCGTCCCCTAATCCTAACCCGTAAGCTCACACTAACCAGCGCCCTCACACGTACCCTCCCCCTAAAGCATTGTCGTACCCTCACCTGGACCCTAAACCGTCCCCGTCCCCTAACCCTAACCCTAGCCCGAACCCTAACTCTAACCCTTCCCCGAAGCCTTCCCCTCACCCTTCCCGTAATCCTAAGCCATACGCTCACACTAACCCGCGCCCTCACACGTACCTCCCCCCTAAAATGTTGTCGTACCCTCACCTGGACCCTAAACCGTCCCCGACCCCTAACCCTAACCCTAGCCCGAACTCTAACCCTAACACTTTCACGAAGCCTTCCCCTCACCCGTACCCTAATCCTATCCCGTACGCTCACACTAATCCGCGCCCGCACACGTACACTCCCCCTAAACCGTTGTCGTACCCTCACCTGGACGCTAAATGGTCCCCTTCCCCTAAACCTAACCCTAGCCCTATCCCGAACCCTAACCCTAACCCTTCACCGAAGCCTTCCCTTCACCCGTCCCCTAATCCTAACCCGTACGCTCACACTAACCCAAGCCCTCACACGTACGCTCCCCCAAAACCGCGGTCGTACCCTCAACTGGACCCTAAACCGTCCCCGTCCCCTAACCCTAACCCTACACCGAACCCTAACCGTAACCCTTCCCCGAAGCCTTCCCCTCACCCGTCCCCTAATCCTAACCCGTACGCTCACACTGACCCACGCCCTCACACATACGCTCCCCCTAAACCGCTGTCGTACCCTCAACTGGACCCAAAACCGTCCCCGTCCCCTAACCCTAACACTAGCCCGAACTCTATCCCTAAACCTTCCACGAAGCCTTCCCCTCACCCGTCCCCTAATCCTAACCCTTACGCTCACACTAAACCACGCCCTCACACATACGCTCCCCCTAAACCGTTGTCGTACCCTCACCTGGACCCTAAATGGTCCCCGTTCCCTAAACCTAACCCTAGCCATAGCCCGAACCCTAACCCTAACCCTTCCCCAAAGCCTTCCCCTCACCCGTCCCCTAATCGTAACCCGTACGCTCACACTAACCCACGCCCTCACACGTACGCTTCCCCTAAAATGTTGTCGTACCCTCACCTGGACCCTAAACGGTCCCCTTCCCATAACCCTAACCCTAGCCCGAACCCTAGCCCTAACCCTTCCCCGAAGCCTTCCCCTCACCCGTCCCATAATCCTAACCCGTACGCTCACACTAACCCGCGCCCTCACACGTACACTCCCCCTAAAGCGTTGTCGTACCCTCACCTGAACCCTAAACCGTCCCCGTCCCCTAACCCTAACCCTAGCCCGAACCCTAACCCTAACCCTTCCCCGAAGCCTTCCCCTCACCCTTCCCCTAATCCTAACACGTACGCTCACACTAACCCGCGCCCTCACACATACCCTCCCCCTAAAGCGTTGTCGTACACTCACCTGGACCCTACACCTTCCCCGTCCCCTAACCCTAACCCTAGCCCGAACCCTAACCCTAACAATTCCCCGAAGCCTTCCCCTCACCTGTCCCGTAATCCTAAAACTTACGCTCACACTAACCCACGCCCTCACACGTACCCTCCCCTAAAGCACTGTCATACCCTCAACTGGACCCTAAACCGTCCCCGTCCCCTAAACCTAACCCTAGCCCGAACCCTAACCCTAACACTTCCCCGAAGCCTTCCCCTCACCCGTCCCCTAATCCTAACACGTACGCTCACACTAACCCGCGCCTTCACACATACGCTCCACCTAAACCGTTGTCGTACCCGCACCTGGACCCTAAACCGTCCCCGTCCCCTAACCCTAACCCTAGCCCGAACCCTAACCCTAACCCTTCCGCGAAGCCTTCCCCTCAACCGTCCCCTAATCGTAACCCGTACGCTCACACTAACCCACGCCCTCACACGTACGCTCCCCCTAAACCGTTGTCGTACCCTCACCTGGACCCTAAATGATCCCCGTCCCCTAAACCTAACCCTACACCGAACCCTAACCGTAACCCTTCCCCGAAGCCTTCCCCTCACCCGTCGCCTATTCCTAACCCGTACGCTCACACTGACCCGCGCCCTCACACATACGCTCCCCCTAAACCGCTGTCGTACCCTCAACTGGACCCTAAACCATCCCCGTCCCCTAACCCTAACACTAGCCCGAACTCTATCCCTAAAGCTTCCACGAAGCCTTCCCCTCACCCGTCCCCTAATCCTAACCCGTACGCTCACACTAACCCGCGCCCTCACATGTACGCTCCCCCTAAACCGTTGTCGTACCCTCACCTGGACCCTAAACAGTCCCCGTACCCTCACCCTAACACTAGCCCGAAACCTAACCCTAACCCTTCCCCGAAGCCTTCCCCTCACCCGTCCCCTAACCCTAACCCGTACGCTCACACTAACCCGCGCCCTCACACGTACGCTCCCCCTAAACCATACTCGAACCCTCACCTGTACCCTAAACCGTCCCCGTCCCCTAACCCTAACCATAGCCCGAACCCTAACACTAACCCTTCCCCGAAGCCTTCCCCTCACCCGTCCTCTAATCCTAACCCGTACGCTCACACTAACCCACGCCCTCACACGTATGCTCCCCCTAAACCGTTGTCGTACCCTCACCAGGACCCTAAACCGTCCCCGTCCCCTGACCCTAACCCTAGCACAAATCTTAAACCTAACACTTCCCCGAAGCCTTCCCCTCACCCGTCCCCTAATCCTAACCCGTACGCTCACACTAACCCGCGCCCTCACATGTACGCTCCCCCTAAACCGCTTTCGTACCCTCAACTGGACCCGAAACCGTCCCTGTCCCCTAACCCTAACCCTAGCCCGAACCCTAACCCTAACACTTCCCCGAATCCTTCCCCTCACCCGTCCTCTAATCCTAACCGTACGCTCACACTAACCCACGCCCTCACACGTATGCTCCCCCTAAACCGTTGTCGTACCCTCACCTGGACCCTAAACCGTCCCCGTCCCCTAACCCGAACCCTAGCCCGAACCCTAACACTAACACTTCCCCGAAGCCTTCCCCTCACCCGTCCCCGAATCCTAACCCGTACGCTCACACTTACCCACGCCCTCACACGTTCGCTCCCCCTAAACAGCTGACGTACCCTCACCTGGACCCTAAACCTTCCCCGTCCCCTAACCCTAACCCTAGCCCGAACCCTAATCCTAACCCTTCCCCGAAGCCTTCCCCTCACCCCTCCACTAATCCTAACCCGTACGCTCACACTAACCCGCGCCCTCACACATACGCTACCCCTAAACCGTTGTCGTACCCTCACCAGGACCCTAAACCGTCCCCGTCCCTAACCCTAACCCTAGCCCGAACCCTAACCCTAACCCTTCCCCGAAGCCTTCCCCTCACCCGTCCCCTAATCCTAACCCGTAAGCTCACACTAACCCGCGCCCTCACACGTACGCTCACCCTAAACCATGTCGTACCCTCACCTGGACCCTAAACCGTCCCCGTTCCCTAACCCTAACCCTAGCCCGAACCCTAACCCTAACCCTTCCCCGAAGCCTTCCCCTCACCCGTCCCCTAATCCTAACCAGTACGCTCACACTAACCTGCGCCCTCACACGTACGCTCCCCCTAAACCGTTGTCGTTCTCTCACCTGGACCCTAAACCGTCCCGGTCCCCTAACCCTAACCCTTCCCCAAAGCCTTCCCCTCACCCGTCCCCTAATCCTAACCCGTACGCTCACACTAACCCGTGCCCTCACACGTACGCTCCCCCTAAACCGTTGTCGTACCCTCACCTGGACCCTAAATCGTCCCCGTCCCGTAACCCTAACCCTAGCCCGATCCCTAACCCTAACCCTTCACCGAAGCCTTCCCCTCACCCGTCCCCTAATCCTAACCCGTAGGCTCACACTAACCCGCGCCCTCACACGTACGCTCCCCCTAAACCGTTGTCGTACCCTCACCTGGACCCTAAACCGTCCCCGTCCCCTAACCCTAACCCTAGCACAAACCTTAACCCTAAACCTTCCCCGAAGCCTTCCCCTCACCCGTCCCCTAATCCTAACCCTAACGCTCACACTAACCCGCGCCCTCACACGTACTCCCCCCTAAACCGTTGACGTACCCTCACCTGGACCCTAAACCGTCCACGTCCCCTAACCCTAACCCTAGCCCGAACCCTTACCCTAACCCTTCCCTGAAGCCTTCCCCTCACCCGTCCCCTAATCCTAACCCGTACGCTCACACTAACCCGTGCCCTCACACGTACGCTCCCCCTAAACCGTTGTCGTACCCTCACGTGGACCCTAAACCGTCCCCGTCACCTAACCCTAACCCTAGCCCGAACCCTAACCCTAACCCTTCCCCGAAGCCTTCCCCTCACCCGTCCCCTAATCCTAACCCGTACGCTCACACTAACCCGCGTGCTCACACGTACGCTCCCCCAAACCGTTGTCGTACCCTCACCTGGACCCTATACCATCCCCGTCCCCTAACCCTAACCCTAGCCCGAACCCTAACCCGAAACCTTCCGCGAAGCGTTCCCCTCACCCGTCCACTAATCCTAGCCCGTACGGTCATACTAACCTGCGCCCTCACATGTACGCTCCCACTAAACAGTTGTCGTACCCTCACCTGAACCCTAAACCGTCCCCATCCCCTAACCCTAACCCTATCCCGAACACTATCCCTAACACTTCCCCGAAACGTTCCCCTCACCCGTCCCCTAATCCTAACCCGTACGCTCACACTAACCCGCGCGCTCACACGTACGGTCCCCCTAAACCGTTGTGGTACCCTCACCTGGACCCTAAACTGTCCCCGTCCCCTAACCCTAACCCTAGCCCGAACTGTATCCCTAACACTTCCCTGAAGCCTTCCCCTCACCCGTCCCCTAATCCTAACTCGTACGCTCACACTAACCCACGCCCTCACACGTACGCTCCCCCTAAACCGCTGTCGAACCCTCAACTGGACCCGAAACCGTCCCCGTCCCCGTCCCCTAACCCTAGCCCGAACCCTAACCCTAACCCTTCCCCAAAGCCTTCCCCTAACCCGTCCCCTAATCCTAACCCGTACGCTCACACTAACCCGCGCCCTCAAAAGTACGCTCCCCCTAAAGCGTTGTCGTACCATCACCTGGACCCTAAACCGTTCCCGTCCCCTAACCCTAAACCTAGCCCGAATCCTAACCCTAACACTTCCCCGAAGCCTTCCCCTAAACCGTCCCCTAATACTAACCCGTACGCTCACACTAAGCCGCGCCCTCACACGTATGCTCCCCCTAAACCGTTGTCGTACCCTCACCTGGACCATAAACCGTCCCCGTACCCTAGCCCTAACCCTAGCCCGAACCCTAACCCTAACCCTTCACCGAACCCTTCCCCTCACCTGTCACCTAATCCTAACCCGTACCGTCACACTAACCCGCGCCCTCACACGTTTGCTCCTCCTAAACCGTTGTCGTACCCTCACCTGGACCCTAAACCGTCCCCGTCCCCTAACCCTAACCCTAGACCGAACCCTAACCCTAACCCTTCCCCGAAGCCTTCCCCTCACCTGTCCCCTAATCCTAACCCGTACGCTACACTAACCAGCGCCCTCACACGTACGCTTCCCCTAAACCGTTGTCGTACCCTCACCTCACCCTAAACCGTCCCTGTCCCCTAACCCTAACCTTAGCACAAACCTTAACCCTAACCCATCCCCGAAGCCTTCCCCTCACACGTCCCCTAATCCTAACCCGTACGCTCACACTTACCTGCGCCCTCACATGTACCCTCCCCCTAAACCGCTTTCGTACCATCAACTGGACCCAAAACCGTCCCTGTCCCCTAACCCTAACCCTAGCCCGAACCCTAACCCTAACACTTCCCCGAAGCCTTCCCCTCACCCGTCCCCTAATCCTAACCCGTATGCTCACACTAACCCGTGCCCTCACACGTACGCTCCCCCTAAAGCGTTGTCGAACCTTCACCTGGACCCTAAACCGTCCCCGTCCCCTAACCCAAACCCTAGACCGAACCCTAACACTAACACTTCCCCGAAGCCTTCCCCTCACACGTCCCCTAATCCTAACCCGTACGCTCACACTAACCCGCGCCCTCACACGTACGCTCCCCCTAAAGCGTTGTCGTACCGTTACCTGCACCCTAACCCGTCCCCGTCCCCTAACCCTAACCCTAGCCCAAACCGTAAACCTAACCCTTCCCCGAAACCTTCCCCTCACCCGTCCCCTAATCCTAACCCGTACGCTCACACTAACCCGCGCCCTCACACGTACGCTCACCCTAAACCACTCTCGTACCCTCAACTGGACCCGAAACCGTCACCGTCCCCTAACCCTAACCCTAGCCTGAACCCTAACCCTAACACTTCCCCGAAGCCTTCGCTCACCCGTCCCCTAATCCTAAACCGTACGCTCACGCTAACCCGCGCCCTCACACGTACGCTCCCCCTAAAGCGCTGTCGTACCCTCACCTGGAACCTAAACCGTCCCCGTCCCCTAAACCTAACCCTAACCCGAACCCTAACCCTAACCCTTCCCCAAAGCCTTCCCTTCACCCGTGCCCTAATCCTAACCCGTACGCTCACACTAAGCCACGCCCTCACACGTACGCTCCACCTAAACCGTTGTCGTACCCTCACCTGGACCATAAACCGTACCCGTACCCTAGCCCTAACCCTAGCCCGAACACTAACCCTAACCCTTCACCGAACCCTTCCCCTCACCTGTCACCTAATCCTAACCCGTACCCTCACACTAACCCGCGTCCTCACACGTTCGCTCCTCCTAAATCGTTGTCGTACCCTCACCTGGACCCTAAACCGTCCGCGTCCCCTAAACCAAACCCTAGCCCGAACCCTAACACTAACACTTCCCCGAAACCTTCCCCTCAACTGTCCCCGAATCCTAACCCGTACGCTCACACTAACCCATGCCCTCACACGTACGCTCCCCCTAAACCGTTGTCGTACCCTCACCTGGACCCTAAACCGTCCCCGTCCCCTAACCCTAACCATAACCTGAAACCTAACCCTAACACTTCCCCGAAGCCTTCCCCTCAACCACCCCTAATCCTAACCCGTACGCTCACACTAACTCACGCCCTCACACGTACGCTCCCCCTAAAGCGTTGTCGTACCCTCACCTGGACCCTAAACAGTCCCCGTCCCCTAAACCAAACCCTAGCCCGAACCCTAACACTAAACCTTCCCCGAAGCCTTCCCCTCACCCGTCCCCGAATCCTAATCCGTACGCTCACACTAACCCGGGCCCTCACACGTTCGCTCCCCCTAAACCGCTGACGTATCCTCACCTGGACCCTAAACCATCCCTGTCCCCTAACCCTAACCCTAGCCCGAACCCTAACCCTAACCCTTCCCCGAAGCCTTCCCCTCACCCGTCCCCTAATCCTAACCAGTACGCTCACGATAACCCGAGCCCTCACACGTACGCTCCCCCTAAACCATTGTCATACCCTCACCTGGACCCTAAACCGTCCCTGTCCCCTAACCCTAACCCTAGCCCGAACCCTAACCCTAACCCTTCCCCGAAGCCTTCCCCTCACCCGTCCCCTAATCCTAACCCATACTCTCACACCAACCCGCACCCTCACACGTACGCTACCCCTAAACCGTTGTCGTACCCTCACCTGGACCCTAAACCGTCCCCGTCCCTAACACTAACCCTAGCCCGAACCCTAACCCTAAACCTTCCCCTAAGCCTTCCCCTCACCCGTCCGCTAATCCTAACCCGTAAGCTCACACTAACCCGCGCCCTCACACGTACGCTCACCCTAAACCGTGTCGTACCCTCACCTGGACCCTAAACCGTCCCCGTTCCCTAACCCTAACCCTAGCCCGAACCCTAACCATAAACCTTCCCCGAAGCCTTCCTCTCACCCGTCCCCTAATCCTAACCAGTACGCTCACACTAACCCGCGCCCTCACACGTACGCTACCCCTAAACCGTTGTCGTACCCTCACCTGGACCCTAAACCGTCCCCGTCCCCTAACCCTAACCCTAGCCCGAACCCTAACCCTAACACTTCCCCGAAGCCTTCCCCTCAGCCGTCCCTTAATCCTAAACTTTATGTTCACAGTAACCCACGCCCACACACGTACGCTCCCCATAAACCGTTGTCGTACCCTCATCTGGACCCTAAACCGTCCCCGTCTACTAACACTAAACATAGCCCAAACCCTAACCCTAACCCTTCCCCGAAGCCTTCCCCTCACCCGTCGCCTAATCCTAAACCATACGCTCACACTAACCAGTGCCCTCACACGTACGCTCCCCCTAAACCGCTCTCGTACCCTCAACTGGACCCTAAACCATCCCTGTCCCCTAACCATAACCCTAGCCCGAACCCTAACCCTAAACCTTCCCCGAAGCCTTCCCCTGAACCGTCCCCTAATCCTAACCCGTACGTTCACACTAACCCGTGCCCTCAAATATACGCTCCCCCTAAACCGTTGTCGTACCCTCACCTGGACCCTAAACCGTCCCCTAAACCTAACCCTACCCCTAGCCCGAACCCTAACCCTAACCCTTCCCCGAAGCCTTCCCCTCACCCGTCACCTAATCCTAAACCATATGCTCACACTAACCCATGCCCTCACACGTACGCTCCCCCTAAACCGTTGTCGTACACTCACCTGGACCCTAAAACGTCCCCGTCCCCTAACCCTAACCCTAGCCCGAACCCTAACAATAACCCTTGTCCGAAGCCTTCCTCTCACCCATCACCTAATCCTAACCCATACGCTCACACTAACCCGCGCCCTCACACGTACGCTCCCCCTAAACCGTTGTCGTATCCTCACCAGGACCGTAAACCGTCCCCTAACCCTAACCCTAACCCTAGCCCGAACCCTAACCCTAACCCTTCCCCAAAGCCTTCCACTCACCCGTCCCCTAATCCTAACCCGTAAGCTCACACTAACCAGCGCCCTCACACGTACCCTCCCCCTAAAGCATTGTCGTACCCTCACCTGGACCCTAAACCGTCCCCGTCCCCTAACCCTAACCCTAGCCCGAACCCTAACTCTAACCCTTCCCCGAAGCCTTCCCCTCACCCTTCCCGTAATCCTAAGCCATACGCTCACACTAACCCGCGCCCTCACACGTACCTCCCCCCTAAAATGTTGTCGTACCCTCACCTGGACCCTAAACCGTCCCCGACCCCTAACCCTAACCCTAGCCCGAACTCTAACCCTAACACTTTCACGAAGCCTTCCCCTCACCCGTACCCTAATCCTATCCCGTACGCTCACACTAATCCGCGCCCGCACACGTACACTCCCCCTAAACCGTTGTCGTACCCTCACCTGGACGCTAAATGGTCCCCTTCCCCTAAACCTAACCCTAGCCCTATCCCGAACCCTAACCCTAACCCTTAACCGAAGCCTTCCCTTCACCCGTCCCCTAATCCTAACCCGTACGCTCACACTAACCCAAGCCCTCACACGTACGCTCCCCCAAAACCGCGGTCGTACCCTCAACTGGACCCTAAACCGTCCCCGTCCCCTAACCCTAACCCTACACCGAACCCTAACCGTAACCCTTCCCCGAAGCCTTCCCCTCACCCGTCCCCTAATCCTAACCCGTACGCTCACACTGACCCACGCCCTCACACATACGCTCCCCCTAAACCGCTGTCGTACCCTCAACTGGACCCAAAACCGTCCCCGTCCCCTAACCCTAACACTAGCCCGAACTCTATCCCTAAACCTTCCACGAAGCCTTCCCCTCACCCGTCCCCTAATCCTAACCCTTACGCTCACACTAAACCACGCCCTCACACATACGCTCCCCCTAAACCGTTGTCGTACCCTCACCTGGACCCTAAATGGTCCCCGTTCCCTAAACCTAACCCTAGCCATAGCCCGAACCCTAACCCTAACCCTTCCCCAAAGCCTTCCCCTCACCCGTCCCCTAATCGTAACCCGTACGCTCACACTAACCCACGCCCTCACACGTACGCTTCCCCTAAAATGTTGTCGTACCCTCACCTGGACCCTAAACCGTCCCCTTCCCATAACCCTAACCCTAGCCCGAACCCTAGCCCTAACCCTTCCCCGAAGCCTTCCCCTCACCCGTCCCATAATCCTAACCCGTACGCTCACACTAACCCGCGCCCTCACACGTACACTCCCCCTAAAGCGTTGTCGTACCCTCACCTGAACCCTAAACCGTCCCCGTCCCCTAACCCTAACCCTAGCCCGAACCCTAACCCTAACCCTTCCCCGAAGCCTTCCCCTCACCCTTCCCCTAATCCTAACACGTACGCTCACACTAACCCGCGCCCTCACACATACCCTCCCCCTAAAGCGTTGTCGTACACTCACCTGGACCCTACACCTTCCCCGTCCCCTAACCCTAACCCTAGCCCGAACCCTAACCCTAACAATTCCCCGAAGCCTTCCCCTCACCTGTCCCGTAATCCTAAAACTTACGCTCACACTAACCCACGCCCTCACACGTACCCTCCCCTAAAGCACTGTCATACCCTCAACTGGACCCTAAACCGTCCCCGTCCCCTAAACCTAACCCTAGCCCGAACCCTAACCCTAACACTTCCCCGAAGCCTTCCCCTCACCCGTCCCCTAATCCTAACACGTACGCTCACACTAACCCGCGCCTTCACACATACGCTCCACCTAAACCGTTGTCGTACCCGCACCTGGACCCTAAACCGTCCCCGTCCCCTAACCCTAACCCTAGCCCGAACCCTAACCCTAACCCTTCCGCGAAGCCTTCCCCTCAACCGTCCCCTAATCGTAACCCGTACGCTCACACTAACCCACGCCCTCACATGTACGCTCCCCCTAAACCGTTGTCGTACCCTCACCTGGACCCTAAATGATCCCCGTCCCCTAAACCTAACCCTACACCGAACCCTAACCGTAACCCTTCCCCGAAGCCTTCCCCTCACCCGTCGCCTATTCCTAACCCGTACGCTCACACTGACCCGCGCCCTCACACATACGCTCCCCCTAAACCGCTGTCGTACCCTCAACTGGACCCTAAACAGTCCCCGTCCCCTAACCCTAACACTAGCCCGAACTCTATCCCTAAAGCTTCCACGAAGCCTTCCCCTCACCCGTCCCCTAATCCTAACCCGTACGCTCACACTAACCCGCGCCCTCACATGTACGCTCCCCCTAAACCGTTGTCGTACCCTCACCTGGACCCTAAACAGTCCCCGTACCCTCACCCTAACACTAGCCCGAAACCTAACCCTAACCCTTCCCCGAAGCCTTCCCCTCACCCGTCCCCTAACCCTAACCCGTACGCTCACACTAACCCGCGCCCTCACACGTACGCTCCCCCTAAACCATACTCGAACCCTCACCTGTACCCTAAACCGTCCCCGTCCCCTAACCCTAACCATAGCCCGAACCCTAACACTAACCCTTCCCCGAAGCCTTCCCCTCACCCGTCCTCTAATCCTAACCCGTACGCTCACACTAACCCACGCCCTCACACGTATGCTCCCCCTAAACCGTTGTCGTACCCTCACCAGGACCCTAAACCGTCCCCGTCCCCTGACCCTAACCCTAGCACAAATCTTAAACCTAACACTTCCCCGAAGCCTTCCCCTCACCCGTCCCCTAATCCTAACCCGTACGCTCACACTAACCCGCGCCCTCACATGTACGCTCCCCCTAAACCGCTTTCGTACCCTCAACTGGACCCGAAACCGTCCCTGTCCCCTAACCCTAACCCTAGCCCGAACCCTAACCCTAACACTTCCCCGAATCCTTCCCCTCACCCGTCCTCTAATCCTAACCGTACGCTCACACTAACCCACGCCCTCACACGTATGCTCCCCCTAAACCGTTGTCGTACCCTCACCTGGACCCTAAACCGTCCCCGTCCCCTAACCCGAACCCTAGCCCGAACCCTAACACTAACACTTCCCCGAAGCCTTCCCCTCACCCGTCCCCGAATCCTAACCCGTACGCTCACACTTACCCACGCCCTCACACGTTCGCTCCCCCTAAACAGCTGACGTACCCTCACCTGGACCCTAAACCTTCCCCGTCCCCTAACCCTAACCCTAGCCCGAACCCTAATCCTAACCCTTCCCCGAAGACTTCCCCTCACCCCTCCCCTAATCCTAACCCGTACGCTCACACTAACCCGCGCCCTCACACATACGCTACCCCTAAACCGTTGTCGTACCCTCACCAGGACCCTAAACCGTCCCCGTCCCTAACCCTAACCCTAGCCCGAACCCTAACCCTAACCCTTCCCCGAAGCCTTCCCCTCACCCGTCCCCTAATCCTAACCCGTAAGCTCACACTAACCCGCGCCCTCACACGTACGCTCACCCTAAACCATGTCGTACCCTCACCTGGACCCTAAACCGTCCCCGTTCCCTAACCCTAACCCTAGCCCGAACCCTAACCCTAACCCTTCCCCGAAGCCTTCCCCTCACCCGTCCCCTAATCCTAACCAGTACGCTCACACTAACCTGCGCCCTCACACGTACGCTCCCCCTAAACCGTTGTCGTTCTCTCACCTGGACCCTAAACCGTCCCGGTCCCCTAACCCTAACCCTTCCCCAAAGCCTTCCCCTCACCCGTCCCCTAATCCTAACCCGTACGCTCACACTAACCCGTGCCCTCACACGTACGCTCCCCCTAAACCGTTGTCGTACCCTCACCTGGACCCTAAATCGTCCCCGTCCCGTAACCCTAACCCTAGCCCGATCCCTAACCCTAACCCTTCACCGAAGCCTTCCCCTCACCCGTCCCCTAATCCTAACCCGTAGGCTCACACTAACCCACGCCCTCACACGTACGCTCCCCCTAAACCGTTGTCGTACCCTCACCTGGACCCTAAACCGTCCCCGTCCCCTAACCCTAACCCTAGCACAAACCTTAACCCTAAACCTTCCCCGAAGCCTTCCCCTCACCCGTCCCCTAATCCTAACCCTAACGCTCACACTAACCCGCGCCCTCACACGTACTCCCCCCTAAACCGTTGACGTACCCTCACCTGGACCCTAAACCGTCCACGTCCCCTAACCCTAACCCTAGCCCGAACCCTTACCCTAACCCTTCCCTGAAGCCTTCCCCTCACCCGTCCCCTAATCCTAACCCGTACGCTCACACTAACCCGTGCCCTCACACGTACGCTCCCCCTAAACCGTTGTCGTACCCTCACGTGGACCCTAAACCGTCCCCGTCACCTAACCCTAACCCTAGCCCGAACCCTAACCCTAACCCTTCCCCGAAGCCTTCCCCTCACCCGTCCCCTAATCCTAACCCGTACGCTCACACTAACCCGCGTGCTCACACGTACGCTCCCCTAAACCGTTGTCGTACCCTCACCTGGACCCTATACCATCCCCGTCCCCTAACCCTAACCCTAGCCCGAACCCTAACCCGAAACCTTCCGCGAAGCGTTCCCCTCACCCGTCCACTAATCCTAGCCCGTACGGTCATACTAACCTGCGCCCTCACATGTACGCTCCCACTAAACAGTTGTCGTACCCTCACCTGGACCCTAAACCGTCCCCATCCCCTAACCCTAACCCTATCCCGAACACTATCCCTAACACTTCCCCGAAACGTTCCCCTCACCCGTCCCCTAATCCTAACCCGTACGCTCACACTAACCCGCGCGCTCACACGTACGGTCCCCCTAAACCGTTGTGGTACCCTCACCTGGACCCTAAACTGTCCCCGTCCCCTAACCCTAACCCTAGCCCGAACTGTATCCCTAACACTTCCCTGAAGCCTTCCCCTCACCCGTCCCCTAATCCTAACTCGTACGCTCACACTAACCCACGCCCTCACACGTACGCTCCCCCTAAACCGCTGTCGTACCCTCAACTGGACCCGAAACCGTCCCCGTCCCCGTCCCCTAACCCTAGCCCGAACCCTAACCCTAACCCTTCCCCAAAGCCTTCCCCTAACCCGTCCCCTAATCCTAACCCGTACGCTCACACTAACCCGCGCCCTCAAAAGTACGCTCCCCCTAAAGCGTTGTCGTACCATCACCTGGACCCTAAACCGTTCCCGTCCCCTAACCCTAAACCTAGCCCGAATCCTAACCCTAACACTTCCCCGAAGCCTTCCCCTAAACCGTCCCCTAATACTAACCCGTACGCTCACACTAAGCCGCGCCCTCACACGTATGCTCCCCCTAAACCGTTGTCGTACCCTCACCTGGACCATAAACCGTCCCCGTACCCTAGCCCTAACCCTAGCCCGAACCCTAACCCTAACCCTTCACCGAACCCTTCACCTCACCTGTCACCTAATCCTAACCCGTACCGTCACACTAACCCGCGCCCTCACACGTTTGCTCCTCCTAAACCGTTGTCGTACCCTCACCTGGACCCTAAACCGTCCCCGTCCCCTAACCCTAACCCTAGACCGAACCCTAACCCTAACCCTTCCCCGAAGCCTTCCCCTCACCTGTCCCCTAATCCTAACCCGTACGCTACACTAACCAGCGCCCTCACACGTACGCTTCCCCTAAACCGTTGTCGTACCCTCACCTCACCCTAAACCGTCCCTGTCCCCTAACCCTAACCTTAGCACAAACCTTAACCCTAACCCATCCCCGAAGCCTTCCCCTCACACGTCCCCTAATCCTAACCCGTACGCTCACACTTACCTGCGCCCTCACATGTACCCTCCCCCTAAACCGCTTTCGTACCATCAACTGGACCCAAAACCGTCCCTGTCCCCTAACCCTAACCCTAGCCCGAACCCTAACCCTAACACTTCCCCGAAGCCTTCCCCTCACCCGTCCCCTAATCCTAACCCGTATGCTCACACTAACCCGTGCCCTCACACGTACGCTCCCCCTAAAGCGTTGTCGAACCTTCACCTGGACCCTAAACCGTCCCCGTCCCCTAACCCAAACCCTAGACCGAACCCTAACACTAACACTTCCCCGAAGCCTTCCCCTCACACGTCCCCTAATCCTAACCCGTACGCTCACACTAACCCGCGCCCTCACACGTACGCTCCCCCTAAAGCGTTGTCGTACCGTTACCTGCACCCTAACCCGTCCCCGTCCCCTAACCCTAACCCTAGCCCAAACCGTAAACCTAACCCTTCCCCGAAACCTTCCCCTCACCCGTCCCCTAATCCTAACCCGTACGCTCACACTAACCCGCGCCCTCACACGTACGCTCACCCTAAACCACTCTCGTACCCTCAACTGGACCCGAAACCGTCACCGTCCCCTAACCCTAACCCTAGCCTGAACCCTAACCCTAACACTTCCCCGAAGCCTTCGCTCACCCGTCCCCTAATCCTAAACCGTACGCTCACGCTAACCCGCGCCCTCACACGTACGCTCCCCCTAAAGCGCTGTCGTACCCTCACCTGGAACCTAAACCGTCCCCGTCCCCTAAACCTAACCCTAACCCGAACCCTAACCCTAACCCTTCCCCAAAGCCTTCCCTTCACCCGTGCCCTAATCCTAACCCGTACGCTCACACTAAGCCACGCCCTCACACGTACGCTCCACCTAAACCGTTGTCGTACCCTCACCTGGACCATAAACCGTACCCGTACCCTAGCCCTAACCCTAGCCCGAACACTAACCCTAACCCTTCACCGAACCCTTCCCCTCACCTGTCACCTAATCCTAACCCGTACCCTCACACTAACCCGCGTCCTCACACGTTCGCTCCTCCTAAATCGTTGTCGTACCCTCACCTGGACCCTAAACCGTCCGCGTCCCCTAAACCAAACCCTAGCCCGAACCCTAACACTAACACTTCCCCGAAACCTTCCCCTCACCCGTCCCCGAATCCTAACCCGTACGCTCACACTAACCCATGCCCTCACACGTACGCTCCCCCTAAACCGTTGTCGTACCCTCACCTGGACCCTAAACCGTCCCCGTCCCCTAACCCTAACCATAACCTGAAACCTAACCCTAACACTTCCCCGAAGCCTTCCCCTCAACCACCCCTAATCCTAACCCGTACGCTCACACTAACTCACGCCCTCACACGTACGCTCCCCCTAAAGCGTTGTCGTACCCTCACCTGGACCCTAAACAGTCCCCGTCCCCTAAACCAAACCCTAGCCCGAACCCTAACACTAAACCTTCCCCGAAGCCTTCCCCTCACCCGTCCCCGAATCCTAATCCGTACGCTCACACTAACCCGGGCCCTCACACGTTCGCTCCCCCTAAACCGCTGACGTATCCTCACCTGGACCCTAAACCATCCCTGTCCCCTAACCCTAACCCTAGCCCGAACCCTAACCCTAACCCTTCCCCGAAGCCTTCCCCTCACCCGTCCCCTAATCCTAACCAGTACGCTCACGATAACCCGAGCCCTCACACGTACGCTCCCCCTAAACCATTGTCATACCCTCACCTGGACCCTAAACCGTCCCTGTCCCCTAACCCTAACCCTAGCCCGAACCCTAACCCTAACCCTTCCCCGAAGCCTTCCCCTCACCCGTCCCCTAATCCTAACCCATACTCTCACACCAACCCGCACCCTCACACGTACGCTACCCCTAAACCGTTGTCGTACCCTCACCTGGACCCTAAACCGTCCCCGTCCCTAACACTAACCCTAGCCCGAACCCTAACCCTAAACCTTCCCCTAAGCCTTCCCCTCACCCGTCCGCTAATCCTAACCCGTAAGCTCACACTAACCCGCGCCCTCACACGTACGCTCACCCTAAACCGTGTCGTACCCTCACCTGGACCCTAAACCGTCCCCGTTCCCTAACCCTAACCCTAGCCCGAACCCTAACCATAAACCTTCCCCGAAGCCTTCCTCTCACCCGTCCCCTAATCCTAACCAGTACGCTCACACTAACCCGCGCCCTCACACGTACGCTACCCCTAAACCGTTGTCGTACCCTCACCTGGACCCTAAACCGTCCCCGTCCCCTAACCCTAACCCTAGCCCGAACCCTAACCCTAACCCTTACCCGAAGCCTTCCCCTCACCCGTCCCCTAATCCTAACCCGTACGCTCACACTAACCCGCGCCCTCACACGTACGCTCCCCCTAAACCGTTGTCGTACCATCACCTGGACCCTAAAACGTCCCCGTCCCCTAACCCTAACCCTAGCCCGAACCCTAAACCTAACACTTCCCCGAAGCCTTCCCCTCACCCGTCCCATAATCCTAACGCGTACGCTCACACTAACCCGCGCCCTCACACGTACGCTCACCATAAACCACTCTCGTACCCTCAGCTGGACCTGAAACCGTCCCCGTCCCCTAACCCTAACCCTAGCCTGAACCCTAACCCTAACACTTCCCCGAAACCTTCCCCTCACCCGTCCCCTAATCCTAACCCGTACGCTCACACTAACCCGTGCCCTCACACATACGCTCCCCCTAAAGCGTTGTCGTTCCATCACCTGGACCCTAAACCGTCCCCGTCCCCTAACCCTAACCCTAGCCCGAACCCTAACCCTAACCCTTCCCCGAAGCCTTCCCCTCACCCATCCCCTAATCCTAGCCTGTACGGTCACACTAACCTGCGCCCTCACATGTACGCTCCCACTAAACCATTGTCGTACCCTCACCTGGACCCTAAACCGTCCCCATACCCTAACCCTAACCCTAGCCCGAACCCTAACACTAACCCTTCCCCTAAGCCTTCCCCTCAGGCGTCCCCTAATCCTAAACCGTACGCTCACACTAACCCGTGCCTTCACACGTACGCTACCCCTAAACCGTTGTGGTACCCTCACCTGGACCCTAAACCATCCCCGTCCCCTAACCCTAACCCTAGCCCGAACTGTATCCCTAACACTTCCCTGAAGCCTTCCCCTCACCCGTCCCCTAATCCTAACCCGTACGCTCACAATAACCCGCGCCCTCACACGTACGCTCACCCTAAACCGCTGTCGTACCCTCAACTGGACCCGAAACCGTCCCCGTCCCCTAACCCTAACCCTAGCCCGAACCCTAACCCTAACCCTTCCCCAAAGCCTTCCCCTAACCAGTCCCCTAATCCTAACCCGTACGCTCACACTAACCCGCGCCCTCAAAAGTACGCTCCCCCTAAAGCGTTGTCGTACCATCACCTGGACCCTAAACCGTTCCCGTCACCTAACCCTAAACCTAGCCCGAATCCTAACCCTAACACTTCCCCGAAGCCTTCCCCTCAACCGTCCCCTAATACTAACCCGTACGCTCACACTAACCTGCGCCCTCACACGTACGCTCCCCCTAAACCGTTGTCATACCCTCACCTGGACCCTAAACCGTCCCCGTCCCCTAACCCTAACCCTAACCTGAACCCTAACCTTAACCCTTCCCCGAAGCCTTCCCCTCACCCACCCCTAATCCTAACCCGTACGCTCACACAAACTCACGCCCTCACACGTACGCTCCCCCTAAAGCGTTGTCGTACACTCACCTGGACCCTAAACAGTCCCCGTCCCCTAAACCAAACCCTAGCCCGAACCCTAACACTAAACCTTCCCCGAAGCCTTCCCCTCACCCGTCCCCGAATCCTAACCCGTACGCTCACACTAACCCGGGCCCTCACACGTTCGCTCCCCCTAAACCGCTGACGTACCCTCACCTGGACCCTAAACCGTCCCCGTCCCCTAACCCTAACCCTAGCCCGAACCCTAACCCTAACCCTTCCCCGAAGCCTGCCCCTCACCCGTCCCCTAATCCTAACCAGTACGCTCACACTAACCCGCGCCCTCACACGTACGCTCCCCCTAAACCATTGTCGTACCCTCACCTGGACCCTAAACCGTCCCCATCCCTAACCCTAACCCTAGCCCGAACCCTAACCCTAACCCTTCCCCGAAGCCTTCCCCTCACCCGTCCGCTAATCCTAACCCGTAAGCTCACACTAACCCGCGCCCTCACATGTACGCTCACCCTAAACCGTGTCGTACCCTCACCTGGACCCTAAACCGTCCCCGTTCCCTAACCCTAACCCTAGCCCGAACCCTAACCCTAACCCTTCCCCGAAGCCTTCCCCTCACCCGTCCCCTAATCCTAACCAGTACGCTCACACTAACCCGCACCCTCACACGTACGCTACCCCTAAACCGTTGTCGTACTCTCACCTGGACCCTAAACCGTCCCGGTGCCCTAACCCTAACCCTAGCCCGAACCCTAAACCTAACCCTTCCCCAAAGCCTTCCCCTAACCCCTCACCTAATCCTAACCCGTACGCTCACACTAACCCGCGCCCTCACACGTACGCTCCCCCTAAACCGTTGTCGTACCCTCACCTCACCCTAAACCGTCCCCGTCCCCTAACCCTAACCCTAGACCGAACCCTATCCCTAACCCTTCCCCGAAGCCTTCCCCTCACCGTCCCCTAATCCTAAACCATACGCTCACACTAACCCGCGCACTCACACGTACTCTCCCCCTAAACCGCTGTTGTACCCTCAACTGGACCCGAAACCGTCCCCATCCCCTAATCCTAACCCTAGCCCGAACCCTAACCGTAACCCTTCCCCGAAGCCTTCCCCTCACCCGTCCCCTAATCCTAACCCGTACGCTCACACTAACTCGCGCCCTCACACGTACGCTCCCCCTAAAGTGTTGTCATACCCTCACCTGGACCCTAAACCGTCCCCGTCCCCTAACCCTAACCCTAGCCGAAACCCTAACCCTAACCCTTCCCCGAAGCCTTCCCCTCACCCGTCCCCTAATCATAACGCGTACGCTCACACTAACCCGCGCCCTCACACGTACGCTCTCCCTAAACCGTTGTCGTACCCTCACCTGGACCCTAAACCGTCCAAGTCCCCGAGCCCTAACCCTAGCCCGAACCCTAACCCTAACACGTCCCCGAAGCCTTCCCCTCACCCGTCCCCTAATCCTAACCCGTACGCTCACACTAATCCGCGCCCTCCCACGTACGCTCCCCCTAAACCGTTGTCGTACCCTGACCTGGACCCTAAACCGTCCCTGTCCCCTAATCCTAACCCTAGCCCGAACCCTAAACCGAACACTTCCCCGAAGCCTTCCCCTCACCCGTCCCCTAATCCTAACCCGTACGCTCACACTAACCGGCGCCCTCACACGTACGCTCCCCCTAAACCGTTCTCGTACCCTCACCTGGACCCTAAACCGTCCCCGTCCCCTAACCCTAACCCTATCCCGAACACTTTCCCTAACCCTTCCCCGAAACGTTCCCCTCACACATCCCCTAATCCTAACCCGTACGCTCACACTAACCCGCGCCCTCACACGTACGCTTCCCCTAAACCGTTGTCGTACTGTTACCTGCACCCTAAACCGTCCCCGTCCCCTAACCCTAACCCTAGCCCGAAACATAATATTAACCATTCCCCGAATCCTTCCCCTCACCCGTGCCCTAATCCTAACCCGTACGCTCACACTAACCCGCGCCATCACACGTACGCTCCCCCTAAACCGTTGTGGTACCCTCACCTGGACCCTAAACAGTCGCCATTCCCTAACCCTAACCCTAGCCCGAACCCTAACACTAACCCTTCCCCGAAGCCTTCCCCTCACCCGTCCCCGAATCCTAACACGTACGCTCACACTAACCCACGCCCTCACACGTTCGCTCCCCCTAAACCGCTGATGTACCCTCACCTGGACCCTAAACCGTCCCCGTCCCCTAACCCTAAACCTAGCCCGAACCCTAATCCTAACCCTTTCCCGAAGCCTTCCCCTCACCCCTCCCCTAATCCTAAGCAGTACGCTCACACTAACCCGCACCCTCACACGTACGCTACCCCTAAACCGTTGTCGTACCCTCACCTGGACGCTAAACCGTCCCCGTCCCTAACCCTAACCATAGCCTGAATCCTAACCCTAACCCTTCCCCGAAGCCTTCCCCTCACCCGTCCCCTAATCCTAACCCGTAAGCTCACACTAACACGCGCTCTCACACGTACCCTCACCCTAAACCGTGTCGTACCCTCACCTGGACCCTAAACCGTCCCCGTTCCCTAACCCTTACCCTAGCCCGAACCCTAACCCTAACCCTTCCCCGAAGCCTTCCCCTCACCCGTCCCCTAATCCTAACCCGTACGCTCACACTAACCCACGCCCTCACACGTACGCTCCTCCTAAAGCGTTGTCGTACCCTCACCTGGACCCTAAACCATCCCCGTCCCCTAACCCTAACCCTAGCCCGAACCCTAACCCTAACACTTCCCCGAAGCCTTCCCCTCACCCGTCCCCTAATCCTAACCCGTACGCTCACACTAACCCGTGCCCTCACACGTACGCGCCCCCTAAACCGTTGTCGTACACTCACGTGGACCCTAAACCGTCCCCGTCACCTAACCCTAACCCTAGCCCGAACCCTAACCCTAACCCTTCCCCGAAGGCTTCCCCTCACCCGTCCCCTAATCCTAACGGGTACGCTCACACTAACCCGCGCCCTCACACGTATTCTCCCCCTAAACCGTTGTCGTACCCTCACCTGGACCCTAAACCGTCCCCAAACCCTAACCCTAACCCTAGCCCGAACCCTAACACTAACACTTCCCTGATGCCTTCCCCTCACCCGTCCCCTAATCCTAAGCAGTACGCTCACACTAACCCGTGCCCTCACATGTACGCTCCCCCTAAACCGTTGTCGTACCCTAACCTGGACCCTAAACCGCCCCGTCCCCTAACCCTAACCCTAGCCCGAACCCTAACACTAACCCTTCACCGAAGCCTTCCCCTCACCCGTCCCCTAATCCTAACCCGTACGCTCACACTAACCCGCGCCCTCACACGTATTCTCCCCCTAAACCGTTGTCGTACCCTCACCTGGACCCTAAACCGTCCCCGTCCCCTGACCCTAACCCTAGCACAAATCTTAAACCTAACACTTCCCCGAAGCCTTCCCCTCACCCGTCCCCTAATCCTAACCCGTACGCTCACACTAACCCGCGCCCTCACATGTACGCTCCCCCTAAACCGCTTTCGTGCCCTCAACTGGACCCGAAACCGTCCCTGTCCCCTAACACTAACCCTAGCCCGAACCCTAACCCTAACACTTCCCCGAATCCTTCCCCTCACCCGTCCTCTAATCCTAACACGTACGCTCACACTAACCCACGCCCTCACATGTATGCTCCCCCTAAACCGTTGTCGTACCCTCACCTCGACCCTAAACCGTCCCCGTCCCCTAACCCGAACCCTAGCCCGAACCCTAACACTAACCCTTCCCCGAAGCCTTCCCCTCACCCGTCCCCTAATCCTAACACGTACGTTCACACTAACCCGTGCCCTCACACGTACGCTCCCCCTAAAGCGTTGTCGAACCTTCACCTGGACCCTAAACCTTCCCCGTCCCCTAACCCTAACCCTAGCCCGAACCCTAATCCTAACCCTTCCCCGAAGCCTTCCCCTCACCCCTCCCCTAATCCTAACCCGTACGCTCACACTAACCCGCGCCCTCACACGTACGCTACCCCAAAACCGTTGTCGTACCCTCACCAGGACCCTAAACCGTCCCCGTCCCTAACCCTAACCCTAGCCCGAACCCTAACCCTAACCCTTCCCCGAAGCCTTCCCCTCACCCGTCCCCTAATCCTAACCCGTAAGCTCACACTAACCCGCGCCCTCACACGTACGCTCACCCTAAACCGTGTCGTACCCTCACCTGGACCCTAAACCGTCCCCGTTCCCTAACCCTAACCCTAGCCCGAACCCTAACCCTAACCCTTCCCCGAAGCCTTCCCCTCACACGTCCCCTAATCCTAAATTGTACGCTCACGCTAACACACGCCCTCACACGTACCCTCCCCGTAAAGCGCTGTCGTACCCTCAACTGGACCCTAAACCGTCCCTGTCACCTAACCCTAACCCTAGCCCGAACCCTAACCCTAACCCTTCCCCGAAGCCTTCCCCTCACCCGTCCCCTAATCCTAACCCATACGCTCACACTAACCCGCGCCCTCACACGTACGCTACCACTAAACCATTGTCGTACCCTCACCTGGACACTAAACCGTCCCCGTCCCCTAACCCTAACCCTAGCCCGAACCCTAACCCTAACCCTTCCCCGAAGCCTTCCCCTAACCTGTCCCCTAATCCTAACCCCTACGCTCACACTAACCTGCGCCCTCACACGTACCCTCCCCCTAAAGCGTTGTCGTACACTCACCTGGACCCGAAACCGTCCCTGTCCCCTAACCCTAACCCTACACCGAAGCCTAAACCTAACGCTTCCCCGAAGCCTTCCCTTCACCCGTCCCCTAATCCTAACCCGTACGCTCACACTAACCCGCGCTCTCACACATATGCTCCCCCTAAACCGCTGTCGTACCCTCAACTGGATCCTAAACCGTCCCCGTCCCCTAACCCTAACCCTAGCCCGAACTCTAACCCTAACCCTTCCACGAAGCCTTCCCCTCACCCGTCACCTAATCCTAACCCGTACGCTCACACTAACCCGCGCCCTCACACGTACGCTCCCCGTAAACCGTTGTCGTACCCTCACATGGACCCTAAACCGTCCCCGTCCCCTAACCCTAACCCTAGCCCGAACCCTAACCCTAACCGTTCCCCGAAGCCTTCCTCTCACCCTTCCCCTAATCCTAACCCGTACGCTCACACTATCCCACGCCCTCACACGTACGCTCCCCCTAAACCGTTGTCGTACACTCTCCTGGACCCTAAACCTTTCCCGTCCCCTAACCCTAACCCTAGCCCGAACCCTAACCCTAATCCTTCCCCGAAGCCTCCCCTCACCCGACCCCTAATCCGAAAACTTACGTTCACACTAACCCGCGCCCTCACACGTACGCTCCCCCTAAACCGCTGTCGTACCCTCAACTGGACCCTAAATCGTCCCCATCCCCTAACCCTAACCCTAGCCCGAACTCTAACCCTAACCCTTCCACGAAGCCTTCCCCTCACCCGTCCCCTAATCCTAACCCGTACGCTCACACTAACCTGCGCCCTCACACGTACGCTACCCCTAAACCATTCTCGGACACTTACCTGGACCCTAAACCGTCCCCGTCCGCTAACCCGAACCCTAGCCCGAACCCTAACCCTAAACCTTCCCCGAAGCCTTCCCCTCACCCGTCCCCTAATCCTAAACCGTACGCTCACACTAACCCGCTCCCTCACACGTACAGTCCCCCTAAACCGTTGTCGTACCCTCACCTGGACCCTAAATGGTCCCCGTCCCCTAAACCTAACCCTACCCCTAGCCCGAACCCTAACCCTAATCCTTCCCCGAAGCCTCCCCTCACCCGACCCCTAATCCGAAAACTTAAGTTCACAATAACCCGCGCCCTCACACGTACGCTCCCCCTAAACCGTTGTCGTATCCTCACCAGGACCGTAAACCGTCCCCTAACCCTAACCCTAACCCTAGCCCGAACCCTAACCCTAATCCTTCCCCAAAGCCTTCCACTCACCCGTCCCCTAATCCTAACCCGTACGCTCACACTAACCAGCGCCCTCACACGTACCCTCCCCCTAAAGCGTTGTCGTACCCTCACCTGGACCCTAAACCGTCCCCGTCTCCTAACCCTAACCCTAGCCCGAACCCTAACTCTAACCCTTCCCCGAAGCCTTCCCCTCACCCTTCCCGTAATCCTAAGCCATACGCTCACACTAACCCGCGCCCTCACACGTACCCTCCCCCTAAAATGTTGTCGTACCCTCACCTGGACCCTAAACCGTCCCCGACCCCTAACCCTAACCCTAGCCCGAACTCTAACCCTAACACTTTCACGAAGCCTTCCCCTCACCCGTACCCTAATCCTATCCCGTACGCTCAAACTAATCCGCGCCCGCACACGTACACTCCCCCTAAACCGTTGTCGTACCCTCACCTGGAAGCTAAATGGTCCCCTTCCCCTAAACCTAACCCTAGCCCTATCCCGAACCCTAACCCTAACCCTTCCCCGAAGCCTTCCCTTCACCCGTCCCCTAATCCTAACCCGTACGCTCACACTAACCCAAGCCCTCACACGTACGCTCCCCCTAAACCGCTGTCGTACCCTCAACTGGACCCTAAACCGTCCCCGTCCCCTAACCCTAACCCTACACCGAACCCTAACCGTAACCCTTCCCCGAAGCCTTCCCCTCACCCGTCCCCTAATCCTAACCCGTACGCTCACACTGACCCACGCCCTCACACATACGCTCCCCCTAAACCGCTGTCGTACCCTCAACTGGAGCCAAAACCGTCCCCGTCCCCTAACCCTAACACTAGCCCGAACTCTATCCCTAAACCTACCACGAAGCCTTCCCCTCACCCGTCCCCTAATCCTAACCCTTACGCTCACACTAAACCACGCCCTCACACATTCGCTCCCCCTAAACCGTTGTCGTACCCTCACCTGGACCCTAAATGGTCCCCGTTCCCTAAACCTAACCCTAGCCCTAGCCCGAACCCTAACCCTAACCCTTCCCCGAAGCCTTCCCCTCACCCGTCCCCTAATCGTAACCCGTACGCTCACAGTAACCCACGCCCTCACACGTACGCTTCCCCTAAAATGTTGTCGTACCCTCACCTGGACCCTAAACCGTCCCCTTCCCCTAACCCTAACCCTAGCCCGAACCCTAGCCCTAACCCTTCCCCGAAGCCTTCCCCTCACCCGTCCCCTAATCCTAACACGTACCCTCACACTAACTCGCGCCCTCACACATTCGCTCCCCCTAAACCATTGTCGTTCCCTCACCTGGACCCTAAACCTTTCCCGTCCCCTAACCCTAACCCTAGCCCGAACCCTAAACCTAACGCTTCCGCGAAGCCTTCCCCTCATCCGTCCCCTAATCCTAACCCATATGCTCACACTAACCCGCGCCCTCAGACGTACGCTGCCCCTAAACCATTGTCGTACCCTCACCTGGACCCTAAAACGTCCCCGTCCCCTAACCCTAACCCTAGCCCGAACCCTAACCCTAACCCTTCCCCGAAGCCTTCCCCTCACCCGTCCCCTAATCCTAACCCGTACACTCACACTAACCCGCGCCCTCACACGTACCCTCCCCCTAAAGCGCTGTCGTACCCTCACCTGGACCCTAAACCGTCCCTGTCACCTAACCCTAACCCTAGCCCGAACCCTAACCCTAACCCTTCCCCGAAGCCTTCCCCTACCCTTCCCCTAATCCTAACACGTACGCTCACACTAACCCGCGCCCTCACACATACCCTCCCCCTAAAGCGTTGTCGTACACTCACCTGGACCCTACATCTTCCCCGTCCCCTAACCCTAACCCTAGCCCGAACCCTAACCCTAACAATTCCCCGAAGCCTTCCCCTCACCTGTCCCGTAATCCTAAAACTTACGCTCACACTAACCCACGCCCTCACACGTACCCTCCCCCTAAAGCACTGTCGTACCCTCAACTGGACCCTAAACCGTCCCCGTCCCCTAAACCTAACCCTAGCCCGAACCCTAACCCTAACACTTCCCCGAAGCCTTCCCCTCACCCGTCCCCTAATCCTAACCCGTACGCTCACACTAACCCGCGCCTTCACACATACGCTCCACCTAAACCGTTGTCGTACCCGCACCTGGACCCTAAACCGTCCCCGTCCCCTAACCCTAACCCTAGCCCGAACCCTAACCCTAACACTTCCGCGAAGCCTTCCCCTCAACCGTCCCCTAATCGTAACCCGTACGCTCACACTAACCCACGCCCTCACACGTACGCTCCCCCTAAACCGTTGTCATACCCTCACCTGGACCCTAAATGATCCCCGTCCCCTAAACCTAACCCTACACCGAACCCTAACCGTAACCCTTCCCCGAAGCCTTCCCCTCACCCGTCGCCTATTCCTAACCCGTACGCTCACACTGACCCGCGCCCTCACACATACGCTCCCCCTAAACCGCTGTCGTACCCTCAACTGGACCCTAAACCATCCCCGTCCCCTAACCCTAACACTAGCCCGAACTCTATCCCTAAAGCTTCCACGAAGCCTTCCCCTCACCCGTCCCCTAATCCTAACACGTACGCTCACACTAACCCGCGCCCTCACACGTACCCTCCCCCTAAAGCGTTGTCGTACACTCACCTGGACCCTACACCTTCCCCGTCCCCTAAGCCTAACCCTAGCCCGAACCCTAACCCTAACAATTCCCCGAAGCCTTCCCCTCACCTGTCCCGTAATCCTAAAACTTACGCTCACACTAACCCGCGCCCTCACACGTACACTCCTTCTAAACCATTGTCGTACACTCACCTGGAGCGAAAACGGTCCCCGTCCCCTAACCCTAACCCTAGCCCGAACCCTAACCCTAACCCTTCCCCGAAGCCTTCCCCTCACCCGTCCCCTAATCCTAACCCGTACACTCACACTAACCCGCGCCCTCACACGTACCCTCCCCCTAAAGCGCTGTCGTACCCTCACCTGGACCCTAAACCGTCCCTGTCACCTAACCCTAACCCTAGCCTGAACACTAACCCTAACCCTTCCCAGAAGCCTTCCCCTCACCCGTCCCCTAATCCTAACCCGTACGCTCACACTAACCCATGCCCTCACATGTACGCTCCCCCTAAACCGTTGTCGTACACTCACCTGGACCCTAAACCGTCCCTGTCCCCTAACCCTAACCCTAGCCCGAACCCTAACCCTAACCCTTCCCCGAAGCCTTCCCCTCACCCGTCCCCTAATCCTAACCCGTACGCTCACACTAACCCGAGCGCTCACACGTACGCTCCCCCTAAACCGTTGTCGTACCCTCACCTGGACCCTATACCATCCCCGTCCCCTAACCCTAACCCTAGCCCGAACCCTAACCCGAACACTTCCCCGAAGCGTTCCCCTCACCCGTCCCCTAATCCTAACCCGTACGCTCACACTAACCCGCGCCCTCACATGTACGCTCCCCCTAAACCGTTGTCGTACCCTCACCTGGACCCTAAACAGTCCCCGTACCCTCACCCTAACACTAGCCCGAAACCTAACCCTAACCCTTCCCCGAAGCCTTCCCCTCACCCGTCCCCTAACCCTAACCCGTACGCTCACACTAACCCGCGCCCTCACACGTACGCTCCCCCTAAACCATACTCGAACCCTCACCTGTACCCTAAACCGTCCCCGTCCCCTAACCCTAATCATAGCCCGAACCCTAACACTAACCCTTCCCCGAAGCCTTCCCCTCACCCGTCCCCTAATCCTAACCCGTACACTCACACTAACCCGCGCCCTCACACGTACCCTCCCCCTGAAGCGCTGTCGTACCCTCAACTGGACCCTAAACCGTCCCTGTCACCTAACCCTAAACTTAGCCCGAACCCTAACCCTAACCCTTCCCAGAAGCCTTCCTCTCACCCGTCCCCTAATCCTAACCCGTACGCTCACACTAACCCGCGCCCTCACATGTACGCTCCCCCTAAACCGTTGTTGTACCCTCACCTGGACCCTAAACCATCCCCGTCCCCTAACCCTAACCCTAGCCCGAACCCTAACCCTAACCCTTCCCTGAAGCCTTCCCCTCACCCGTCCCCTAATCCTAACCCGTACGCTCACACTAACCCGCGCGCTCACACGTACGCTCCCCCTAAACCGTTGTCGTATCCTCACCAGGACCGTAAACCGTCCCCTAACCCTAACCCTAACCCTAGCCCGAACCCTAACCCTAACCCTTCCCCAAAGCCTTCCACTCACCCGTCCCCTAATCCTAACCCGTACGCTCACACTAACCAGCGCCCTCACACGTACCCTCCCCCTAAAGCGTTGTCGTACCCTCACCTGGACCCTAAACCGTCCCCGTCCCCTAACCCTAACCCTAGCCCGAACCCTAACTCTAACCCTTCCCCGAAGCCTTCCCCTCACCCTTCCCGTAATCCTAAGCCATACGCTCACACTAACCCGCGCCCTCACACGTACCCTCCCCCTAAAATGTTGTCGTACCCTCACCTGGACCCTAAACCGTCCCCGACCCCTAACCCTAACCCTAGCCCGAACTCTAACCCTAACACTTTCACGAAGCCTTCCCCTCACCCGTACCCTAATCCTATCCCGTACGCTCACACTAATCCGCGCCCGCACACGTACACTCCCCCTAAACCGTTGTCGTACCCTCACCTGGACGCTAAATGGTCCCCTTCCCCTAAACCTAACCCTAGCCCTATCCCGAACCCTAACCCTAACCCTTCACCGAAGCCTTCCCTTCACCCGTCCCCTAATCCTAACCCGTACGCTCACACTAACCCAAGCCCTCACACGTACGCTCCCCCTAAACCGCTGTCGTACCCTCAACTGGACCCTAAACCGTCCCCGTCCCCTAACCCTAACCCAAGCCCGAACCCTAACCGTAACCCTTCCCCGAAGCCTTCCCCTCACCCGTCCCCTAATCCTAACCCGTACGCTCACACTAACCCGCGCCCTCACACGTACACTCCCCCTAAAGCGTTGTCATACCCTCACCTGGACCCTAAATGGTCCCCGTTCCCTAAACCTAACCCTAGCCATAGCCCGAACCCTAACCCTAACCCTTCCCCGAAGCCTTCCCCTCACCCGTCCCCTAATCGTAACCCGTACGCTCACACTAACCCACGCCCTCACACGTACGCTTCCCCTAAAATGTTGTCGTACCCTCACCTGGACCCTAAACCGTCCCCTTCCCCTAACCCTAACCCTAGCCCGAACCCTAGCCCTAACCCTTCCCCGAAGCCTTCCCCTCACCCGTCCCATAATCCTAACCCGTACGCTCACACTAACCCGCGCCCTCACACGTACACTCCCCCTAAAGCGTTGTCATACCCTCACCTGAACCCTAAACCGTCCCCGTCCCCTAACCCTAACCCTAGCCCGAACCCTAACCCTAACCCTTCCCCGAAGCCTTCCCCTCACCCTTCCCCTAATCCTAACACGTACGCTCACACTAACCCGCGCCCTCACACATACCCTCCCCCTAAAGCGTTGTCGTACACTCACCTGGACCCTACACCTTCCCCGTCCCCTAACCCTAACCCTAGCCCGAACCCTAACCCTAACAATTCCCCGAAGCCTTCCCCTCACCTGTCCCGTAATCCTAAAACTTACGCTCACACTAACCCACGCCCTCACACGTACCCTCCCCCTAAAGCACTGTCGTACCCTCAACTGGACCCTAAACCGTCCCCGTCCCCTAAACCTAACCCTAGCCCGAACCCTAACCCTAACACTTCCCCGAAGCCTTCCCCTCACCCGTCCCCTAATCCTAACACGTACGCTCACACTAACCCGCGCCTTCACACATACGCTCCACCTAAACCGTTGTCGTACCCGCACCTGGACCCTAAACCGTCCCCGTCCCCTAACCCTAACCCTAGCCCGAACCCTAACCCTAACCCTTCCGCGAAGCCTTCCCCTCAACCGTCCCCTAATCGTAACCCGTACGCTCACACTAACCCACGCCCTCACACGTACGCTCCCCCTAAACCGTTGTCGTACCCTCACCTGGACCCTAAATGATCCCCGTCCCCTAAACCTAACCCTACACCGAACCCTAACCGTAACCCTTCCCCGAAGCCTTCCCCTCACCCGTCGCCTATTCCTAACCCGTACGCTCACACTGACCCGCGCCCTCACACATACGCTCCCCCTAAACCGCTGTCGTACCCTCAACTGGACCCTAAACCATCCCCGTCCCCTAACCCTAACACTAGCCCGAACTCTATCCCTAAAGCTTCCACGAAGCCTTCCCCTCACCCGTCCCCTAATCCTAACCTGTACGCTCACACTAACCCGCGCCCTCACATGTACGCTCCCCCTAAACCGTTGTCGTACCCTCACCTGGACCCTAAACAGTCCCCGTACCCTCACCCTAACACTAGCCCGAAACCTAACCCTAACCCTTCCCCGAAGCCTTCCCCTCACCCGTCCCCTAACCCTAACCCGTACGCTCACACTAACCCGCGCCCTCACACGTACGCTCCCCCTAAACCATACTCGAACCCTCACCTGTACCCTAAACCGTCCCCGTCCCCTAACCCTAACCATAGCCCGAACCCTAACACTAACCCTTCCCCGAAGCCTTCCCCTCACCCGTCCTCTAATCCTAACCCGTACGCTCACACTAACCCACGCCCTCACACGTATGCTCCCCCTAAACCGTTGTCGTACCCTCACCAGGACCCTAAACCGTCCCCGTCCCCTGACCCTAACCCTAGCACAAATCTTAAACCTAACACTTCCCTGAAGCCTTCCCCTCACCCGTCCCCTAATCCTAACCCGTACGCTCACACTAACCCGCGCCCTCACATGTACGCTCCCCCTAAACCGCTTTCGTACCCTCAACTGGACCCGAAACCGTCCCTGTCCCCTAACCCTAACCCTAGCCCGAACCCTAACCCTAACACTTCCCCGAATCCTTCCCCTCACCCGTCCTCTAATCCTAACCCGTACGCTCACACTAACCCGCGCCCTCACACATACGCTACCCCTAAACCGTTGTCGTACCCTCACCAGGACCCTAAACCGTCCCCGTCCCTAACCCTAACCCTAGCCCGAACCTTAACCCTAACCCTTCCCCGAAGCCTTCCCCTCACCCGTCCCCTAATCCTAACCCGTAAGCTCACACTAACCCGCGCCCTCACACGTACGCTCACCCTAAACCATGTCGTACCCTCACCTGGACCCTAAACCGTCCCCGTTCCCTAACCCTAACCCTAGCCCGAACCCTAACCCTAACCCTTCCCCGAAGCCTTCCCCTCACCCGTCCCCTAATCCTAACCAGTACGCTCACACTAACCCGCGCCCTCACACGTACGCTCCCCCTAAACCGTTGTCGTTCTCTCACCTGGACCCTAAACCGTCCCGGTCCCCTAACCCTAACCCTTCCCCAAAGCCTTCCCCTCACCCGTCCCCTAATCCTAACCCGTACGCTCACACTAACCCGTGCCCTCACACGTACACTCCCCCAAAACCGTTGTCGTACCCTCACCTGGACCCTAAATCGTCCCCGTCCCGTAACCCTAACCCTAGCCCGATCCCTAACCCTAACCCTTCACCGAAGCCTTCCCCTCACCCGTCCCCTAATCCTAACCCGTAGGCTCACACTAACCCGCGCCCTCACACGTACGCTCCCCCTAAACCGTTGTCGTACCCTCACCTGGACCCTAAACCGTCCCCGTCCCCTAACCCTAACCCTAGCACAAACCTTAACCCTAAACCTTCCCCGAAGCCTTCCCCTCACCCGTCCCCTAATCCTAACCCTAACGCTCACACTAACCCGCGCCCTCACACATACTCCCCCCTAAACCGTTGACGTACCCTCACCTGGACCCTAAACCGTCCACGTCCCCTAACCCTAACCCTAGCCCGAACCCTTACCCTAACCCTTCCCTGAAGCCTTCCCCTCACCCGTCCCCTAATCCTAACCCGTACGCTCACACTAACCCGTGCCCTCACACGTACGCTCCCCCTAAACCGTTGTCGTACCCTCACGTGGACCCTAAACCGTCCCCGTCACCTAACCCTAACCCTAGCCCGAACCCTAACCCTAACCCTTCCCCGAAGCCTTCCCCTCACCCGTCCCCTAATCCTAACCCGTACGCTCACACTAACCCGCGTGCTCACACGTACGCTCCCCCTAAACCGTTGTCGTACCCTCACCTGGACCCTATACCATCCCCGTCCCCTAACCCTAACCCTAGCCTGAACCCTAACCCGAAAACTTCCGCGAAGCGTTACCCTCACCCGTCCACTAATCCTAGCCCGTACGGTCATACTAACCTGCGCCCTCACATGTACGCTCCCACTAAACAGTTGTCGTACCCTCACCTGGACCCTAAACCGTCCCCATCCCCTAACCCTAACCCTATCCCGAACACTATCCCTAACACTTCCCCGAAACGTTCCCCTCACCCGTCCCCTAATCCTAACCCGTACGCTCACACTAACCCGCGCGCTCACACGTACGGTCCCCCTAAACCGTTGTGGTACCCTCACCTGGACCCTAAACTGTCCCCGTCCCCTAACCCTAACCCTAGCCCGAACTGTATCCCTAACACTTCCCTGAAGCCTTCCCCTCACCCGTCCCCTAATCCTAACCCGTACGCTCACACTTACCTGCGCCCTCACATGTACGCTCCCCCTAAACCGCTTTCGTACCATCAACTGGACCCAAAACCGTCCCTGTCCCCTAACCCTAACCCTAGCCCGAACCCTAACCCTAACACTTCCCCGAAGCCTTCCCCTCACCCGTCCCCTAATCCTAACCCGTATGCTCACACTAACCCGTGCCCTCACACGTACGCTCCCCCTAAAGCGTTGTCGAACCTTCACCTGGACCCTAAACCGTCCCCGTCCCCTAACCCAAACCCTAGACCGAACCCTAACACTAACACTTCCCCGAAGCCTTCCCCTCACACGTCCCCTAATCCTAACCCGTACGCTCACACTAACCCGCGCCCTCACACGTACGCTCCCCCTAAAGCGTTGTCGTACCCTTACCTGCACCCTAACCCGTCCCCGTCCCCTAACCCTAACCCTAGCCCAAACCGTAAACCTAACCCTTCCCCGAAACCTTCCCCTCACCCGTCCCCTAATCCTAACCCGTACGCTCACACTAACCCGCGCCCTCACACGTACGCTCACCCTAAACCACTCTCGTACCCTCAACTGGACCCTAAACCGTCACCGTCCCCTAACCCTAACCCTAGCCTGAACCCTAACCCTAACACTTCCCCGAAGCCTTCGCTCACCCGTCCCCTAATCCTAAACCGTACGCTCACGCTAACCCGCGCCCTCACACGTACGCTCCCCCTAAAGCGCTGTCGTACTCTCACCTGGAACCTAAACCGTCCCCGTCCCCTAAACCTAACCCTAACCCGAACCCTAACCCTAACCCTTCCCCAAAGCCTTCCCTTCACCCGTGCCCTAATCCTAACCCGTACGCTCACACTAAGCCACGCCCTCACACGTACGCTCCACCTAAACCGTTGTCGTACCCTCACCTGGACCATAAACCGTACCCGTACCCTAGCCCTAACCCTAGCCCGAACACTAACCCTAACCCTTCACCGAACCCTTCCCCTCACCTGTCACCTAATCCTAACCCGTACCCTCACACTAACCCACGTCCTCACACGTTCGCTCCTCCTAAATCGTTGTCGTACCCTCACCTGGACCCTAAACCGTCCGCGTCCCCTAAACCAAACCCTAGCCCGAACCCTAACACTAACACTTCCCCGAAGCCTTCCCCTCACCCGTCCCCGAATCCTAACCCGTACGCTCACACTAACCCATGCCCTCACACGTACGCTCCCCCTAAACCGTTGTCGTACCCTCACCTGGACCCTAAACCGTCCCCGTCCCCTAACCCTAACCCTAGCCCGAACCCTAACCCTAACCCTTCCCCGAAGCCTTCCCCTCACCCGTCCCCTAATCCTAACCAGTACGCTCACAATAACCCGAGCCCTCACACGTACGCTCCCCCTAAACCATTGTCATACCCTCACCTGGACCCTAAACCGTCCCTGTCCCCTAACCCTAACCCTAGCCCGAACCCTAACCCTAACCCTTCCCCGAAGCCTTCCCCTCACCCGTCCCCTAATCCTAACCCATACGCTCACACCAACCCGCACCCTCACACGTACGCTACCCCTAAACCATTGTCGTACCCTCACCTGGACCCTAAACCGTCCCCGTCCCTAACCCTAACCCTAGCCCGAACCCTAACCCTAACCCTTCCCCGAAGCCTTCCCCTCACCCGTCCGCTAATCCTAACCCGTAAGCTCACACTAACCCGCGCCCTCACACGTACGCTCACCCTAAACCGTGTCGTACCCTCACCTGGACCCTAAACCGTCCCCGTTCCCTAACACTAACCCTAGCCCGAACCCTAAACCTAACCGTTCCCCGAAGCCTTCCCCTCACCCGTCCCCTAATCCTAAACCATACGCTCACACTAACCCGTGCCCTCACACGTACCCTCCCCCTAAACCGCTGTCGTAGCCTCAACTGGACCCAAAACCGTCCCCGTCCCCTAACGCTAACCCTAGCCCGAACCCTAACCCTAACCCTTCCCCGAAGCCTTCCCCTCACCCGTCCCCTAATCCTAAACCGTACGCTCACACTAACCCATGCCCTCACATGTACGCTCCCCCTAAACCGTTGTCGTACCCTCACCTGGACCCTAAACCGTTCCCGTCTCCTAACCCTAACCCTAGCCCGAACCCTAACCCTAACACTTCCCCGAAGCCTTCCCCTCACCCGTCCCCTATTCCTAACCGGTACGCTCACACTAACTCACGCCCTCACACGTACGCTCCCCGTAAAGCGTTGTCGTACCCTCACCTGGACCCTAAACAGTCTCCGTCCCCTAAACCAAACCCTAGCCCGAACCCTAACCCTATCCCTTCCCCGAAGCCTTCCCCTCACCCGTCCCCTAATCCTAACCCATACTCTCACACCAACCCGCACCCTCACACGTACGCTACCCCTAAACCGTTGTCGTACCCTCACCTGGACCCTAAACCGTCCCCGTCCCTAACCCTAACCCTAGCCCGAACCCTAACCCTAAACCTTCCCCTAAGCCTTCCCCTCACCCGTCCGCTAATCCTAACCCGTAAGCTCACACTAACCCGCGCCCTCACACGTACGCTCACCCTAAACCGTGTCGTACCCTCACCTGGACCCTAAACCGTCCCCGTCCCCTAACCCTAACCCTAGCCCGAACCCTAACCCTAAACCTTCCCCGAAGCCTTCCTCTCACCCGTCCCCTAATCCTAACCAGTACGCTCACACTAACCCGCACCCTCACACGTACGCTACCCCTAAACCGTTGTCGTACCCTCACCTGGACCCTAAACCGTCCCCGTCCCCTAACCCTAACCCTAGCCCAAACCCTAACCCTAACCCTTACCCGAAGCCTTCCCCTCACCCGTCCCCTAATCCTAACCCGTACGCTCACACTTACCCGCGCCCTCACACGTACGCTCCCCCTAAACCGTTGTCGTACACTCACCTGGACCCTAAAACGTCCCCGTCCCCTAACCCTAACCCTAGCCCGAACCCTAAACCTAACACTTCCCCGAAGCCTTCCCCTCACCCGTCCCCTAATCCTAACGCGTACGCTCACACTAACCCGCGCCCTCACACGTACGCTCACCATAAACCACTCTCGTACCCTCAGCTGGACCTGAAACCGTCCCCGTCCCCTAACCCTAACCCTAGCCTGAACCCTAACCCTAACACTTCCCCGAAACCTTCCCCTCACCCGTCCCCTAATCCTAACCCGTACGCTCACACTAACCCGTGCCCTCACACATACGCTCCCCCTAAAGCGTTGTCGTTCCATCACCTGGACCCTAAACCGTCCCCGTCCCCTAACCCTAACCCTAGCCCGAACCCTAACCCTAACCCTTCCCCGAAGCCTTCCCCTCACCCATCCCCTAATCCTAGCCTGTACGGTCACACTAACCCGCGCCCTCACATGTACGCTCCCACTAAACCATTGTCGTACCCTCACCTGGACCCTAAACCGTCCCCATACCCTAACCCTAACGCTAGCCCGAACCCTAACACTAACCCTTCCCCTAAGCCTTCCCCTCAGGCGTCCCCTAATCCTAAACCGTACGCTCACACTAACCCGTGCCTTCACACGTACGCTACCCCTAAACCGTTGTGGTACCCTCACCTGGACCCTAAACCATCCCCGTCCCCTAACCCTAACCCTAACCTGAACCCTAACCTTAACCCTTCCCCGAAGCCTTCCCCTCACCCACCCCTAATCCTAACCCGTACGCTCACACAAACTCACGCCCTCACACGTACGCTCCCCCTAAAGCGTTGTCGTACACTCACCTGGACCCTAAACAGTCCCCGTCCCGTAAACCAAACCCTAGCCCGAACCCTAACACTAAACCTTCCCCGAAGCCTTCCCCTCACCCGTCCCCGAATCCTAACCCGTACGCTCACACTAACCCGGGCCCTCACACGTTCGCTCCCCCTAAACCGCTGACGTACCCTCACCTGGACCCTAAACCGTCCCCGTCCCCTAACCCTAACCCTAGCCCGAACCCTAACCCTAACCCTTCCCCGAAGCCTGCCCCTCACCCGTCCCCTAATCCTAACCAGTACGCTCACACTAACCCGCGCCCTCACACGTACGCTCCCCCTAAACCATTGTCGTACCCTCACCTGGACCCTAAACCGTCCCCATCCCTAACCCTAACCCTAGCCCGAACCCTAACCCTAACCCTTCCCCGAAGCCTTCCCCTCACCCGTCCGCTAATCCTAACCCGTAAGCTCACACTATCCCGCGCCCTCACATGTACGCTCACCCTAAACCGTGTCGTACCCTCACCTGGACCCTAAACCGTCCCCGTTCCCTAACCCTAACCCTAGCCCGAACCCTAACCCTAACCCTTCCCCGAAGCCTTCCCCTCACCCGTCCCCTAATCCTAACCAGTACGCTCACACTAACCTGCACCCTCACACGTACGCTACCCCTAAACCGTTGTCGTACTCTCACCTGGACCCTAAACCGTCCCGGTGCCCTAACCCTAACCCTAGACCGAACCCTATCCCTAACCCTTCCCCGAAGCCTTCCCCTCACCGTCCCCTAATCCTAAACCATACGCTCACACTAACCCGCGCACTCACACGTACTCTCCCCCTAAACCGCTGTTGTACCCTCAACTGGACCCGAAACCGTCCCCATCCCCTAATCCTAACCCTAGCCCGAACCCTAACCGTAACCCTTCCCCGAAGCCTTCCCCTCACCCGTCCCCTAATCCTAACCCGTACGCTCACACTAACTCGCGCCCTCACACGTACGCTCCCCCTAAAGTGTTGTCATACCCTCACCTGGACCCTAAACCGTCCCCGTCCCCTAACCCTAACCCTAGCCCAAACCCTAACCCTAACCCTTCCCCGAAGCCTTCCCCTCACCCGTCCCCTAATCATAACGCGTACGCTCACACTAACCCGCGCCCTCACACGTACGCTCTCCCTAAACCGTTGTCGTACCCTCACCTGGACCCTAAACCGTCCAAGTCCCCGAGCCCTAACCCTAGCCCGAACCCTAACCCTAACACTTCCCCGAAGCCTTCCCCTCACCCGTCCCCTAATCCTAACCCGTACGCTCACACTAATCCGCGCCCTCCCACGTACGCTCCCCCTAAACCATTGTCGTACCCTGACCTGGACCCTAAACCGTCCCCGTCCCCTAATCCTAACCCTAGCCCGAACCCTAAACCGAACACTTCCCCGAAGCCTTCCCCTCACCCGTCCCCTAATCCTAACCCGTACGCTCACACTAACCCGCGCCCTCACACGTACGCTCCCCCTAAACCGTTCTCGTACCCTCACCTGGACCCTAAACCGTCCCCGTCCCCTAACCCTAACCCTATCCCGAACACTTTCCCTAACCCTTCCCCGAAACGTTCCCCTCACACATCCCCTAATCCTAACCCGTACGCTCACACTAACCCGCGCCCTCACACGTACGCTTCCCCTAAACCGTTGTCGTACAGTTACCTGCACCCTAAACCGTCCCCGTCCCCTAACCCTAACCCTAGCCCGAAACATAACATTAACCATTCCCCGAATCCTTCCCCTCACCCGTGCCCTAATCCTAACCCGTACGCTCACACTAACCCGCGCCATCACACGTACGCTCCCCCTAAACCGTTGTGGTACCCTCACCTGGACCCTAAACAGTCCCCATTCCCTAACCCTAACCCTAGCCCGAACCCTAACCCTAACACTTCCCCGAAGCCTTCCCCTCACCCGTCCCCGAATCCTAACACGTACGCTAACACTAACCCACGCCCTCACACGTTCGCTCCCCCTAAACCGCTGATGTACCCTCACCTGGACCCTAAACCGTCCCCGTCCCCTAACCCTAACCCTACCCCGAACCCTAATCCTAACCCTTTCCCGAAGCATTCCCCTCACCCCTCCCCTAATCCTAAGCAGTACGCTCACACTAACCCGCACCCTCACACGTACGCTACCCCTAAACCGTTGTCGTACCCTCACCTGGACCCTAAACCGTCCCCGTCCCTAACCCTAACCATAGCCTAAATCCTAACCCTAACCCTTCCCCGAAGCCTTCCCCTCACCCGTCCCCTAATCCTAACCCGTAAGCTCACACTAACCCGCGCCCTCACACGTATTCTCCCCCTAAACCGTTGTCGTACCCTCACCTGGACCCTAAACCGTCCCCGTCCCCTGACCCGAACCCTAGCACAAATCTTAAACCTAACACTTCCCCGAAGCCTTCCCCTCACCCGTCCCCTAATCCTAACCCGTACGCTCACACTAACCCGCGCCCTCACATGTACGCTCCCCCTAAACCGCTTTCGTGCCCTCAACTGGACCCGAAACCGTCCCTGTCCCCTAACCCTAACCCTAGCCCGAACCCTAACCCTAACACTTCCCCGAATCCTTCCCCTCACCCGTCCTCTAATCCTAACACGTACGCTCACACTAACCCACGCCCTCACACGTATGCTCCCCCTAAACCGTTGTCGTACCCTCACCTCGACCCTAAACCGTCCCCGTCCCCTAACCCGAACCCTAGCCCGAACCCTAACACTAACCCTTCCCCGAAGCCTTCCCCTCACCCCTCCCCTAATCCTAACCCGTACGCTCACACTAACCCGCGCCCTCACACGTACGCTACCCCAAAACCGTTGTCGTACCCTCACCAGGACCCTAAACCGTCCCCGTCCCTAACCCTAACCCTAGCCCGAACCCTAACCCAAACCCTTCCCCGAAGCCTTCCCCTCACCCGTCCCCTAATCCTAACCCGTAAGCTCACACTAACCCGCGCCCTCACACGTACGCTCACCCTAAACCGTGTCGTACCCTCACCTGGACCCTAAACCGTCCCCGTTCCCTAACCCTAACCCTAGCCCGAACCCTAACCCTAACCCTTCCCCGAAGCCTTCCCCTCACCCGTCCCCTAATCCTAAACTGTACGCTCACACTAACACACGCCCTCACACGTACCCTCCCCGTAAAGCGCTGTCGTACCCTCAACTGGACCCTAAACCGTCCCTGTCACCTAACCCTAACCCTAGCCCGAACCCTAACCCTAACCCTTCCCCGAAGCCTTCCCCTCACCCGTCCCCTAATCCTAACCCATACGCTCACACTAACCCGCGCCCTCACACGTACGCTACCACTAAACCATTGTCGTACCCTCACCTGGACACTAAACCGTCCCCGTCCCCTAACCCTAACCCTAGCCCGAACCCTAACCCTAACCCTTCCCCGAAGCCTTCCCCTAACCTGTCCCCTAATCCTAACCCCTACGCTCACACTAACCTGCGCCCTCACACGTACCCTCCCCCTAAAGCGTTGTCGTACCCTCACCTGGACCCGAAACCGTCCCTGTCCCCTAACCATAACCCTACACCGAAGCCTAAACCTAACGCTTCCCCGAAGCCTTCCCTTCACCCGTCCCCTAATCCTAACCCGTACGCTCACACTAACCCGCGCTCTCACACATACGCTCCCCCTAAACCGCTGTCGTACCCTCAACTGGATCCTAAACCGTCCCCGTCCCCTAACCCTAACCCTAGCCCGAACTCTAACCCTAACCCTTCCACGAAGCCTTCCCCTCACCCGTCACCTAATCCTAACCCGTACGCTCACAATAACCCGCGCCCTCACACGTACGCTCCCCGTAAACCGTTGTCATACCCTCACATGGACCCTAAACCGTCCCCGTCCCCTAACCCTAACCCTAGCCCGAACCCTAACCCTAACCGTTCCCCGAAGCCTTCCTCTCACCCTTCCCCTAATCCTAACCCGTACGCTCACACTATCCCACGCCCTCACACGTACGCTCCTCCTAAACCGTTGTCGTACACTCACCTGGACCCTAAACCTTTCCCGTCCCCTAACCCTAACCCTAGCCCGAACCCTAACCCTAATCCTTCCCCGAAGCCTCCCCTCACCCGACCCCTAATCCGAAAACTTACGTTCACACTAACCCGCGCCCTCACACGTACGCTCCCCCTAAACCGCTGTCGTACCCTCAACTGGACCCTAAATCGTCCCCGTCCCCTAACCCTAACCCTAGCCCGAACTCTAACCCTAACCCTTCCACGAAGCCTTCCCCTCACCCGTCCCCTAATCCTAACCCGTACGCTCACACTAACCTGCGCCCTCACACGTACGCTACCCCTAAACCATTCTCGGACACTTACCTGGACCCTAAACCGTCCCCGTCCGCTAACCCGAACCCTAGCCCGAACCCTAACCCTAAACCTTCCCCGAAGCCTTCCCCTCACCCGTCCCCTAATCCTAAACCGTACGCTCACACTAACCCGCTCCCTCACACGTACAGTCCCCCTAAACCGTTGTCGTACCCTCACCTGGACCCTAAATGGTCCCCGTCCCCTAAACCTAACCCTACCCCTAGCCCGAACCCTAACCCTAATCCTTCCCCGAAGCCTCCCCTCACCCGACCCCTAATCCGAAAACTTACGTTCACACTAACCCGCGCCCTCACACGTACGCTCCCCCTAAACCGTTGTCGTATCCTCACCAGGACCGTAAACCGTCCCCTAACCCTAACCCTAACCCTAGCCCGAACCCTAACCCTAACCCTTCCCCAAAGCCTTCCACTCACCCGTCCCCTAATCCTAACCCGTACGCTCACACTAACCAGCGCCCTCACACGTACCCTCCCCCTAAAGCGTTGTCGTACCCTCACCTGGACCCTAAACCGTCCCCGTCTCCTAACCCTAACCCTAGCCCGAACCCTAACTCTAACCCTTCCCCGAAGCCTTCCCCTCACCCTTCCCGTAATCCTAAGCCATACGCTCACACTAACCCGCGCCCTCACACGTACCCTCCCCCTAAAATGTTGTCGTACCCTCACCTGGACCCTAAACCGTCCCCGACCCCTAACCCTAACCCTAGCCCGAACTCTAACCCTAACACTTTCACGAAGCCTTCCCCTCACCCGTACCCTAATCCTATCCCGTACGCTCACACTAATCCGCGCCCGCACACGTACACTCCCCCTAAACCGTTGTCGTACCCTCACCTGGACGCTAAATGGTCCCCTTCCCCTAAACCTAACCCTAGCCCTATCCCGAACCCTAACCCTAACCCTTCCCCGAAGCCTTCCCTTCACCCGTCCCCTAATCCTAACCCGTACGCTCACACTAACCCAAGCCCTCACACGTACGCTCCCCCTAAACCGCTGTCGTACCCTCAACTGGACCCTAAACCGTCCCCGTCCCCTAACCCTAACCCTACACCGAACCCTAACCGTAACCCTTCCCCGAAGCCTTCCCCTCACCCGTCCCCTAATCCTAACCCGTACGCTCACACTGACCCACGCCCTCACACATACGCTCCCCCTAAACCGCTGTCGTACCCTCAACTGGACCCAAAACCGTCCCCGTCCCCTAACCCTAACACTAGCCCGAACTCTATCCCTAAACCTTCCACGAAGCCTTCCCCTCACCCGTCCCCTAATCCTAACCCTTACGCTCACACTAAACCACGCCCTCACACATACGCTCCCCCTAAACCGTTGTCGTACCCTCACCTGGACCCTAAATGGTCCCCGTTCCCTAAACCTAACCCTAGCCCTAGCCCGAACCCTAACCCTAACCCTTCCCCGAAGCCTTCCCCTCACCCGTCCCCTAATCGTAACCCGTACGCTCACACTAACTCACGCCCTCACACGTACGCTTCCCCTAAAATGTTGTCGTACCCTCACCTGGACCCTAAACCGTCCCCTTCCCCTAACCCTAACCCTAGCCCGAACCCTAGCCCTAACCCTTCCCCGAAGCCTTCCCCTCACCCGTCCCCTAACCCTAACCCGTACGCTCACACTAACCCGCGCCCTCACACGTACGCTCCCCCTAAACCATACTCGAACCCTCACCTGTACCCTAAACCGTCCCCGTCCCCTAACCCTAACCATAGCCCGAACCCTAACACTAACCCTTCCCCGAAGCCTTCCCCTCACCCGTCCTCTAATCCTAACCCGTACGCTCACACTAACCCACGCCCTCACACGTATGCTCCCCCTAAACCGTTGTCGTACCCTCACCAGGACCCTAAACCGTCCCCGTCCCCTGACCCTAACCCTAGCACAAATCTTAAACCTAACACTTCCCTGAAGCCTTCCCCTCACCCGTCCCCTAATCCTAACCCGTACGCTCACACTAACCCGCGCCCTCACATGTACGCTCCCCCTAAACCGCTTTCGTACCCTCAACTGGACCCGAAACCGTCCCTGTCCCCTAACCCTAACCCTAGCCCGAACCCTAACCCTAACACTTCCCCGAATCCTTCCCCTCACCCGTCCTCTAATCCTAACCCGTACGCTCACACTAACCCGCGCCCTCACACATACGCTACCCCTAAACCGTTGTCGTACCCTCACCAGGACCCTAAACCGTCCCCGTCCCTAACCCTAACCCTAGCCCGAACCTTAACCCTAACCCTTCCCCGAAGCCTTCCCCTCACCCGTCCCCTAATCCTAACCCGTAAGCTCACACTAACCCGCGCCCTCACACGTACGCTCACCCTAAACCATGTCGTACCCTCACCTGGACCCTAAACCGTCCCCGTTCCCTAACCCTAACCCTAGCCCGAACCCTAACCCTAACCCTTCCCCGAAGCCTTCCCCTCACCCGTCCCCTAATCCTAACCAGTACGCTCACACTAACCCGCGCCCTCACACGTACGCTCCCCCTAAACCGTTGTCGTTCTCTCACCTGGACCCTAAACCGTCCCGGTCCCCTAACCCTAACCCTTCCCCAAAGCCTTCCCCTCACCCGTCCCCTAATCCTAACCCGTACGCTCACACTAACCCGTGCCCTCACACGTACACTCCCCCAAAACCGTTGTCGTACCCTCACCTGGACCCTAAATCGTCCCCGTCCCGTAACCCTAACCCTAGCCCGATCCCTAACCCTAACCCTTCACCGAAGCCTTCCCCTCACCCGTCCCCTAATCCTAACCCGTAGGCTCACACTAACCCGCGCCCTCACACGTACGCTCCCCCTAAACCGTTGTCGTACCCTCACCTGGACCCTAAACCGTCCCCGTCCCCTAACCCTAACCCTAGCACAAACCTTAACCCTAAACCTTCCCCGAAGCCTTCCCCTCACCCGTCCCCTAATCCTAACCCTAACGCTCACACTAACCCGCGCCCTCACACATACTCCCCCCTAAACCGTTGACGTACCCTCACCTGGACCCTAAACCGTCCACGTCCCCTAACCCTAACCCTAGCCCGAACCCTTACCCTAACCCTTCCCTGAAGCCTTCCCCTCACCCGTCCCCTAATCCTAACCCGTACGCTCACACTAACCCGTGCCCTCACACGTACGCTCCCCCTAAACCGTTGTCGTACCCTCACGTGGACCCTAAACCGTCCCCGTCCGCTAACCCTAACCCTAGCCCGAACCCTAACCCTAACCCTTCCCCGAAGCCTTCCCCTCACCCGTCCCCTAATCCTAACCCGTACGCTCACACTAACCCGCGTGCTCACACGTACGCTCCCCCTAAACCGTTGTCGTACCCTCACCTGGACCCTATACCATCCCCGTCCCCTAACCCTAACCCTAGCCTGAACCCTAACCCGAAAACTTCCGCGAAGCGTTACCCTCACCCGTCCACTAATCCTAGCCCGTACGGTCATACTAACCTGCGCCCTCACATGTACGCTCCCACTAAACAGTTGTCGTACCCTCACCTGGACCCTAAACCGTCCCCATCCCCTAACCCTAACCCTATCCCGAACACTATCCCTAACACTTCCCCGAAACGTTCCCCTCACCCGTCCCCTAATCCTAACCCGTACGCTCACACTAACCCGCGCGCTCACACGTACGGTCCCCCTAAACCGTTGTGGTACCCTCACCTGGACCCTAAACTGTCCCCGTCCCCTAACCCTAACCCTAGCCCGAACTGTATCCCTAACACTTCCCTGAAGCCTTCCCCTCACCCGTCCCCTAATCCTAACCCGTACGCTCACACTTACCTGCGCCCTCACATGTACGCTCCCCCTAAACCGCTTTCGTACCATCAACTGGACCCAAAACCGTCCCTGTCCCCTAACCCTAACCCTAGCCCGAACCCTAACCCTAACACTTCCCCGAAGCCTTCCCCTCACCCGTCCCCTAATCCTAACCCGTATGCTCACACTAACCCGTGCCCTCACACGTACGCTCCCCCTAAAGCGTTGTCGAACCTTCACCTGGACCCTAAACCGTCCCCGTCCCCTAACCCAAACCCTAGACCGAACCCTAACACTAACACTTCCCCGAAGCCTTCCCCTCACACGTCCCCTAATCCTAACCCGTACGCTCACACTAACCCGCGCCCTCACACGTACGCTCCCCCTAAAGCGTTGTCGTACCCTTACCTGCACCCTAACCCGTCCCCGTCCCCTAACCCTAACCCTAGCCCAAACCGTAAACCTAACCCTTCCCCGAAACCTTCCCCTCACCCGTCCCCTAATCCTAACCCGTACGCTCACACTAACCCGCGCCCTCACACGTACGCTCACCCTAAACCACTCTCGTACCCTCAACTGGACCCTAAACCGTCACCGTCCCCTAACCCTAACCCTAGCCTGAACCCTAACCCTAACACTTCCCCGAAGCCTTCGCTCACCCGTCCCCTAATCCTAAACCGTACGCTCACGCTAACCCGCGCCCTCACACGTACGCTCCCCCTAAAGCGCTGTCGTACCCTCACCTGGAACCTAAACCGTCCCCGTCCCCTAAACCTAACCCTAACCCGAACCCTAACCCTAACCCTTCCCCAAAGCCTTCCCTTCACCCGTGCCCTAATCCTAACCCGTACGCTCACACTAAGCCACGCCCTCACACGTACGCTCCACCTAAACCGTTGTCGTACCCTCACCTGGACCATAAACCGTACCCGTACCCTAGCCCTAACCCTAGCCCGAACACTAACCCTAACCCTTCACCGAACCCTTCCCCTCACCTGTCACCTAATCCTAACCCGTACCCTCACACTAACCCGCGTCCTCACACGTTCGCTCCTCCTAAATCGTTGTCGTACCCTCACCTGGACCCTAAACCGTCCGCGTCCCCTAAACCAAACCCTAGCCCGAACCCTAACACTAACACTTCCCCGAAGCCTTCCCCTCACCCGTCCCCGAATCCTAACCCGTACGCTCACACTAACCCATGCCCTCACACGTACGCTCCCCCTAAACCGTTGTCGTACCCTCACCTGGACCCTAAACCGTCCCCGTCCCCTAACCCTAACCCTAGCCCGAACCCTAACCCTAACCCTTCCCCGAAGCCTTCCCCTCACCCGTCCCCTAATCCTAACCAGTACGCTCACAATAACCCGAGCCCTCACACGTACGCTCCCCCTAAACCATTGTCATACCCTCACCTGGACCCTAAACCGTCCCTGTCCCCTAACCCTAACCCTAGCCCGAACCCTAACCCTAACCCTTCCCCGAAGCCTTCCCCTCACCCGTCCCCTAATCCTAACCCATACGCTCACACCAACCCGCACCCTCACACGTACGCTACCCCTAAACCATTGTCGTACCCTCACCTGGACCCTAAACCGTCCCCGTCCCTAACCCTAACCCTAGCCCGAACCCTAACCCTAACCCTTCCCCGAAGCCTTCCCCTCACCCGTCCGCTAATCCTAACCCGTAAGCTCACACTAACCCGCGCCCTCACACGTACGCTCACCCTAAACCGTGTCGTACCCTCACCTGGACCCTAAACCGTCCCCGTTCCCTAACACTAACCCTAGCCCGAACCCTAAACCTAACCCTTCCCCGAAGCCTTCCCCTCACCCGTCCCCTAATCCTAAACCATACGCTCACACTAACCCGTGCCCTCACACGTACCCTCCCCCTAAACCGCTGTCGTAGCCTCAACTGGACCCAAAACCGTCCCCGTCCCCTAACGCTAACCCTAGCCCGAACCCTAACCCTAACCCTTCCCCGAAGCCTTCCCCTCACCCGTCCCCTAATCCTAAACCGTACGCTCACACTAACCCATGCCCTCACACGTACGCTCCCCCTAAACCGTTGTCGTACCCTCACCTGGACCCTAAACCGTTCCCGTCTCCTAACCCTAACCCTAGCCCGAACCCTAACCCTAACACTTCCCCGAAGCCTTCCCCTCACCCGTCCCCTATTCCTAACCGGTACGCTCACACTAACTCACGCCCTCACACGTACGCTCCCCGTAAAGCGTTGTCGTACCCTCACCTGGACCCTAAACAGTCTCCGTCCCCTAAACCAAACCCTAGCCCGAACCCTAACCCTATCCCTTCCCCGAAGCCTTCCCCTCACCCGTCCCCTAATCCTAACCCATACTCTCACACCAACCCGCACCCTCACACGTACGCTACCCCTAAACCGTTGTCGTACCCTCACCTGGACCCTAAACCGTCCCCGTCCCTAACCCTAACCCTAGCCCGAACCCTAACCCTAAACCTTCCCCTAAGCCTTCCCCTCACCCGTCCGCTAATCCTAACCCGTAAGCTCACACTAACCCGCGCCCTCACACGTACGCTCACCCTAAACCGTGTCGTACCCTCACCTGGACCCTAAACCGTCCCCGTCCCCTAACCCTAACCCTAGCCCGAACCCTAACCCTAAACCTTCCCCGAAGCCTTCCTCTCACCCGTCCCCTAATCCTAACCAGTACGCTCACACTAACCCGCACCCTCACACGTACGCTACCCCTAAACCGTTGTCGTACCCTCACCTGGACCCTAAACCGTCCCCGTCCCCTAACCCTAACCCTAGCCCAAACCCTAACCCTAACCCTTACCCGAAGCCTTCCCCTCACCCGTCCCCTAATCCTAACCCGTACGCTCACACTTACCCGCGCCCTCACACGTACGCTCCCCCTAAACCGTTGTCGTACACTCACCTGGACCCTAAAACGTCCCCGTCCCCTAACCCTAACCCTAGCCCGAACCCTAAACCTAACACTTCCCCGAAGCCTTCCCCTCACCCGTCCCCTAATCCTAACGCGTACGCTCACACTAACCCGCGCCCTCACACGTACGCTCACCATAAACCACTCTCGTACCCTCAGCTGGACCTGAAACCGTCCCCGTCCCCTAACCCTAACCCTAGCCTGAACCCTAACCCTAACACTTCCCCGAAACCTTCCCCTCACCCGTCCCCTAATCCTAACCCGTACGCTCACACTAACCCGTGCCCTCACACATACGCTCCCCCTAAAGCGTTGTCGTTCCATCACCTGGACCCTAAACCGTCCCCGTCCCCTAACCCTAACGCTAGCCCGAACCCTAAACCTAAACCTTCCCCGAAGCCTTCCCCTCACCCGTCTCCTAATCCTAACCCGTACGCTCACACTAATCCGCGCCGTCACACGTACGCTCCCCCTAATCCGTTGTCGTACCCTCACCTGGACCCTAAACCGTCCCCGTCCCCTAACCCTAACCCTAGCCCGAACCCTAACCCTAAAACTTCCCCGAAGCCTTCCCCTCAACCGTCCCCTAATCCTAACCCGTACGCTCACACTAACCCACGCCCTCACACGTACCCTCCCCCTAAAGCGTTGTCATACCGTCACCTGGACCCTAAACCGTCCCCGTCCCCTAACCCTAACCCTAGCCCGAACCCTACCCTAACCCTTCCCCAAAACCTTCCCCTCACCCGTCCCCTAATCCTAACCCGTACGCTCACACTAACCCGCGCCGTCACACGTACGCTACCCCTAAACCGTTGTCGTACCCTCACTGGACCCTAAACCGTCGCCGTCCCCTAACCCTAACCCTAGCCCGAAACCTAAACCTAACCCTTCCCCGAAGCCTTCCCCTCACCCGTCCCCTAATCCTATCCCGTACGCTCACACTAACCCGCACCCTCACACGTACGCTCCCCCTAAACAGTTGTCTTACCCTCACCTGGTCCCTAAACCGTCCCCGTCCCCCTAACCCTAACCCTAGCCCGAACCCTAACCCTAACCCTTCCCCGAAGCCTGCCCCTCACCCGTCCCCTAATCCTAACCAGTACGCTCACACTAACCCGCGCCCTCACACGTACGCTCCCCCTAAACCATTGTCGTACCCTCACCTGGACCCTAAACCGTCCCCATCCCTAACCCTAACCCTAGCCCGAACCCTAACCCTAACCCTTCCCCGAAGCCTTCCCCTCACCCGTCCGCTAATCCTAACCCGTAAGCTCACACTATCCCGCGCCCTCACATGTACGCTCACCCTAAACCGTGTCGTACCCTCACCTGGACCCTAAACCGTCCCCGTTCCCTAACCCTAACCCTAGCCCGAACCCTAACCCTAACCCTTCCCCGAAGCCTTCCCCTCACCCGTCCCCTAATCCTAACCAGTACGCTCACACTAACCTGCACCCTCACACGTACGCTACCCCTAAACCGTTGTCGTACTCTCACCTGGACCCTAAACCGTCCCGGTGCCCTAACCCTAACCCTAGACCGAACCCTATCCCTAACCCTTCCCCGAAGCCTTCCCCTCACCGTCCCCTAATCCTAAACCATACGCTCACACTAACCCGCGCACTCACACGTACTCTCCCCCTAAACCGCTGTTGTACCCTCAACTGGACCCGAAACCGTCCCCATCCCCTAATCCTAACCCTAGCCCGAACCCTAACCGTAACCCTTCCCCGAAGCCTTCCCCTCACCCGTCCCCTAATCCTAACCCGTACGCTCACACTAACTCGCGCCCTCACACGTACGCTCCCCCTAAAGTGTTGTCATACCCTCACCTGGACCCTAAACCGTCCCCGTCCCCTAACCCTAACCCTAGCCCAAACCCTAACGCTAACCCTTCCCCGAAGCCTTCCCCTCACCCGTCCCCTAATCATAACGCGTACGCTCACACTAACCCGCGCCCTCACACGTACGCTCTCCCTAAACCGTTGTCGTACCCTCACCTGGACCCTAAACCGTCCAAGTCCCCGAGCCCTAACCCTAGCCCGAACCCTAACCCTAACACTTCCCCGAAGCCTTCCCCTCACCCGTCCCCTAATCCTAACCCGTACGCTCACACTAATCCGCGCCCTCCCACGTACGCTCCCCCTAAACCATTGTCGTACCCTGACCTGGACCCTAAACCGTCCCCGTCCCCTAATCCTAACCCTAGCCCGAACCCTAAACCGAACACTTCCCCGAAGCCTTCCCCTCACCCGTCCCCTAATCCTAACCCGTACGCTCACACTAACCCGCGCCCTCACACGTACGCTCCCCCTAAACCGTTCTCGTACCCTCACCTGGACCCTAAACCGTCCCCGTCCCCTAACCCTAACCCTATCCCGAACACTTTCCCTAACCCTTCCCCGAAACGTTCCCCTCACACATCCCCTAATCCTAACCCGTACGCTCACACTAACCCGCGCCCTCACACGTACGCTTCCCCTAAACCGTTGTCGTACAGTTACCTGCACCCTAAACCGTCCCCGTCCCCTAACCCTAACCCTAGCCCGAAACATAACATTAACCATTCCCCGAATCCTTCCCCTCACCCGTGCCCTAATCCTAACCCGTACGCTCACACTAACCCGCGCCATCACACGTACGCTCCCCCTAAACCGTTGTGGTACCCTCACCTGGACCCTAAACAGTCCCCATTCCCTAACCCTAACCCTAGCCCGAACCCTAACCCTAACACTTCCCCGAAGCCTTCCCCTCACCCGTCCCCGAATCCTAACACGTACGCTAACACTAACCCACGCCCTCACACGTTCGCTCCCCCTAAACCGCTGATGTACCCTCACCTGGACCCTAAACCGTCCCCGTCCCCTAACCCTAACCCTACCCCGAACCCTAATCCTAACCCTTTCCCGAAGCATTCCCCTCACCCCTCCCCTAATCCTAAGCAGTACGCTCACACTAACCCGCACCCTCACACGTACGCTACCCCTAAACCGTTGTCGTACCCTCACCTGGACCCTAAACCGTCCCCGTCCCTAACCCTAACCATAGCCTAAATCCTAACCCTAACCCTTCCCCGAAGCCTTCCCCTCACCCGTCCCCTAATCCTAACCCGTAAGCTCACACTAACCCGCGCCCTCACACGTATTCTCCCCCTAAACCGTTGTCGTACCCTCACCTGGACCCTAAACCGTCCCCGTCCCCTGACCCGAACCCTAGCACAAATCTTAAACCTAACACTTCCCCGAAGCCTTCCCCTCACCCGTCCCCTAATCCTAACCCGTACGCTCACACTAACCCGCGCCCTCACATGTACGCTCCCCCTAAACCGCTTTCGTGCCCTCAACTGGACCCGAAACCGTCCCTGTCCCCTAACCCTAACCCTAGCCCGAACCCTAACCCTAACACTTCCCCGAATCCTTCCCCTCACCCGTCCTCTAATCCTAACACGTACGCTCACACTAACCCACGCCCTCACACGTATGCTCCCCCTAAACCGTTGTCGTACCCTCACCTCGACCCTAAACCGTCCCCGTCCCCTAACCCGAACCCTAGCCCGAACCCTAACACTAACCCTTCCCCGAAGCCTTCCCCTCACCCCTCCCCTAATCCTAACCCGTACGCTCACACTAACCCGCGCCCTCACACGTACGCTACCCCAAAACCGTTGTCGTACCCTCACCAGGACCCTAAACCGTCCCCGTCCCTAACCCTAACCCTAGCCCGAACCCTAACCCAAACCCTTCCCCGAAGCCTTCCCCTCACCCGTCCCCTAATCCTAACCCGTAAGCTCACACTAACCCGCGCCCTCACACGTACGCTCACCCTAAACCGTGTCGTACCCTCACCTGGACCCTAAACCGTCCCCGTTCCCTAACCCTAACCCTAGCCCGAACCCTAACCCTAACCCTTCCCCGAAGCCTTCCCCTCACCCGTCCCCTAATCCTAAACTGTACGCTCACACTAACACACGCCCTCACACGTACCCTCCCCGTAAAGCGCTGTCGTACCCTCAACTGGACCCTAAACCGTCCCTGTCACCTAACCCTAACCCTAGCCCGAACCCTAACCCTAACCCTTCCCCGAAGCCTTCCCCTCACCCGTCCCCTAATCCTAACCCATACGCTCACACTAACCCGCGCCCTCACACGTACGCTACCACTAAACCATTGTCGTACCCTCACCTGGACACTAAACCGTCCCCGTCCCCTAACCCTAACCCTAGCCCGAACCCTAACCCTAACCCTTCCCCGAAGCCTTCCCCTAACCTGTCCCCTAATCCTAACCCCTACGCTCACACTAACCTGCGCCCTCACACGTACCCTCCCCCTAAAGCGTTGTCGTACCCTCACCTGGACCCGAAACCGTCCCTGTCCCCTAACCATAACCCTACACCGAAGCCTAAACCTAACGCTTCCCCGAAGCCTTCCCTTCACCCGTCCCCTAATCCTAACCCGTACGCTCACACTAACCCGCGCTCTCACACATACGCTCCCCCTAAACCGCTGTCGTACCCTCAACTGGATCCTAAACCGTCCCCGTCCCCTAACCCTAACCCTAGCCCGAACTCTAACCCTAACCCTTCCACGAAGCCTTCCCCTCACCCGTCACCTAATCCTAACCCGTACGCTCACAATAACCCGCGCCCTCACACGTACGCTCCCCGTAAACCGTTGTCGTACCCTCACATGGACCCTAAACCGTCCCCGTCCCCTAACCCTAACCCTAGCCCGAACCCTAACCCTAACCGTTCCCCGAAGCCTTCCTCTCACCCTTCCCCTAATCCTAACCCGTACGCTCACACTATCCCACGCCCTCACACGTACGCTCCCCCTAAACCGTTGTCGTACACTCACCTGGACCCTAAACCTTTCCCGTCCCCTAACCCTAACCCTAGCCCGAACCCTAACCCTAATCCTTCCCCGAAGCCTCCCCTCACCCGACCCCTAATCCGAAAACTTACGTTCACACTAACCCGCGCCCTCACACGTACGCTCCCCCTAAACCGCTGTCGTACCCTCAACTGGACCCTAAATCGTCCCCGTCCCCTAACCCTAACCCTAGCCCGAACTCTAACCCTAACCCTTCCACGAAGCCTTCCCCTCACCCGTCCCCTAATCCTAACCCGTACGCTCACACTAACCTGCGCCCTCACACGTACGCTACCCCTAAACCATTCTCGGACACTTACCTGGACCCTAAACCGTCCCCGTCCGCTAACCCGAACCCTAGCCCGAACCCTAACCCTAAACCTTCCCCGAAGCCTTCCCCTCACCCGTCCCCTAATCCTAAACCGTACGCTCACACTAACCCGCTCCCTCACACGTACAGTCCCCCTAAACCGTTGTCGTACCCTCACCTGGACCCTAAATGGTCCCCGTCCCCTAAACCTAACCCTACCCCTAGCCCGAACCCTAACCCTAATCCTTCCCCGAAGCCTCCCCTCACCCGACCCCTAATCCGAAAACTTACGTTCACACTAACCCGCGCCCTCACACGTACGCTCCCCCTAAACCGTTGTCGTATCCTCACCAGGACCGTAAACCGTCCCCTAACCCTAACCCTAACCCTAGCCCGAACCCTAACCCTAACCCTTCCCCAAAGCCTTCCACTCACCCGTCCCCTAATCCTAACCCGTACGCTCACACTAACCAGCGCCCTCACACGTACCCTCCCCCTAAAGCGTTGTCGTACCCTCACCTGGACCCTAAACCGTCCCCGTCTCCTAACCCTAACCCTAGCCCGAACCCTAACTCTAACCCTTCCCCGAAGCCTTCCCCTCACCCTTCCCGTAATCCTAAGCCATACGCTCACACTAACCCGCGCCCTCACACGTACCCTCCCCCTAAAATGTTGTCGTACCCTCACCTGGACCCTAAACCGTCCCCGACCCCTAACCCTAACCCTAGCCCGAACTCTAACCCTAACACTTTCACGAAGCCTTCCCCTCACCCGTACCCTAATCCTATCCCGTACGCTCACACTAATCCGCGCCCGCACACGTACACTCCCCCTAAACCGTTGTCGTACCCTCACCTGGACGCTAAATGGTCCCCTTCCCCTAAACCTAACCCTAGCCCTATCCCGAACCCTAACCCTAACCCTTCCCCGAAGCCTTCCCTTCACCCGTCCCCTAATCCTAACCCGTACGCTCACACTAACCCAAGCCCTCACACGTACGCTCCCCCTAAACCGCTGTCGTACCCTCAACTGGACCCTAAACCGTCCCCGTCCCCTAACCCTAACCCTACACCGAACCCTAACCGTAACCCTTCCCCGAAGCCTTCCCCTCACCCGTCCCCTAATCCTAACCCGTACGCTCACACTGACCCACGCCCTCACACATACGCTCCCCCTAAACCGCTGTCGTACCCTCAACTGGACCCAAAACCGTCCCCGTCCCCTAACCCTAACACTAGCCCGAACTCTATCCCTAAACCTTCCACGAAGCCTTCCCCTCACCCGTCCCCTAATCCTAACCCTTACGCTCACACTAAACCACGCCCTCACACATACGCTCCCCCTAAACCGTTGTCGTACCCTCACCTGGACCCTAAATGGTCCCCGTTCCCTAAACCTAACCCTAGCCCTAGCCCGAACCCTAACCCTAACCCTTCCCCGAAGCCTTCCCCTCACCCGTCCCCTAATCGTAACCCGTACGCTCACACTAACTCACGCCCTCACACGTACGCTTCCCCTAAAATGTTGTCGTACCCTCACCTGGACCCTAAACCGTCCCCTTCCCCTAACCCTAACCCTAGCCCGAACCCTAGCCCTAACCCTTCCCCGAAGCCTTCCCCTCACCCGTCCCCTAATCCTAACACGTACCCTCACACTAACTCGCGCCCTCACACATTCGCTCCCCCTAAACCATTGTCGTTCCCTCACCTGGACCCTAAACCTTTCCCGTCCCCTAACCCTAACCCTAGCCCGAACCCTAAACCTAACGCTTCCACGAAGCCTTCCCCTCATCCGTCCCCTAATCCTAACCCATATGCTCACACTAACCCGCGCCCTCACACGTACGCTGCCCCTAAACCGTTGTCGTACCCTCACCTGGACCCTAAAACGTCCCCGTCCCCTAACCCTAACCCTAGCCCGAACTCTAACTCTAACCCTTCCCCGAAGCCTTCCCCTCACCCATCCCCTAATCCTAACCCGTACGCTCACACTAACCCGCGCCCTCACACGTACACTCCCCCTAAACCGTTGTCGTATCCTCACCTGGACAGTAAACCGTCCCCGTCCCCTAACCCTAACCCTAGCCCGAACCCTAATCCTAACCCTTCCCCGAAGCCTTCCCCTCACCCGTCCCATAATCCTAACCCGTACGCTCACACTAACCCGCGCCCTCACACGTACACTCCCCCTAAAGCGTTGTCGTACCCTCACCTGAACCCTAAACCGTCCCCGTCCACTAACCCTAACCCTAGCCCGAACCCTAACCCTAACCCTTCCCCGAAGCCTTCCCCTCACCCTTCCCCTAATCCTAACACGTACGCTCACACTAACCCGCGCCCTCACACATACCCTCCCCCTAAAGCGTTGTCGTACACTCACCTGGACCCTACATCTTCCCCGTCCCCTAACCCTAACCCTAGCCCGAACCCTAACCCTAACAATTCCCCGAAGCCTTCCCCTCACCTGTCCCGTAATCCTAAAACTTACGCTCACACTAACCCACGCCCTCACACGTACCCTCCCCCTAAAGCACTGTCGTACCCTCAACTGGACCCTAAACCGTCCCCGTCCCCTAAACCTAACCCTAGCCCGAACCCTAACCCTAACACTTCCCCGAAGCCTTCCCCTCACCCGTCCCCTAATCCTAACCCGTACGCTCACACTAACCCGCGCCTTCACACATACGCTCCACCTAAACCGTTGTCGTACCCGCACCTGGACCCTAAACCGTCCCCGTCCCCTAACCCTAACCCTAGCCCGAACCCTAACTCTAACACTTCCGCGAAGCCTTCCCCTCAACCGTCCCCTAATCGTAACCCGTACGCTCACACTAACCCACGCCCTCACACGTACGCTCCCCCTAAACCGTTGTCGTACCCTCACCTGGACCCTAAATGATCCCCGTCCCCTAAACCTAACCCTACACCGAACCCTAACCGTAACCCTTCCCCGAAGCCTTCCCCTCACCCGTCGCCTATTCCTAACCCGTACGCTCACACTAACCCGCGCCCTCACACATACGCTCCCCCTAAACCGTTGTCGTACCATCACCTGGTCCCTGAACCGTCCCCGTCCCCTAACCCTAACCCTAGCCCGAACCCTAACCCTAAAACTTCCTCGAAGCCTTCCCCTCACCCGTCCCCTAATCCTAACCCGTACGCTCACACTAACCCGCGCCCTCACACGTACACTCCCCCTAAACCGTTGTCGTACCCTCAACGGGACCCTAAACCGTCCCCGTCCCCTAACTCTAACCCTAGCCCGAACCCTAACCCTAAACCTTCCCCGAAGCCTTCCCCTCACCCGTCCCCTAATCCTAACCTGTACGCTCACACTAACCCGCGCCCTCACATGTACGCTCCCCCTAAACCGTTGTCGTACCCTCACCTCACCCTAAACCGTCCCCGTCCCCTAACCCTAACCCTAGACCGAACCCTATCCCTAACCCTTCCCCGAAGCCTTCCCCTCACCGTCCCCTAATCCTAAACCATACGCTCACACTAACCCGCGCACTCACACGTACTCTCCCCCTAAACCGCAGTTGTACCCTCAACTGGACCCGAAACCGTCCCCGTCCCCTAATCCTAACCCTAGCCCAAACCCTAATCCTAACCCTTCCCCGAAGCCTTCCCCTCACCCGTCCCCTAATCCTAACCCGTACGCTCACACTAACTCGCGCCCTCACACGTACGCTCCCCCTAAAGAGTTGTCATACCCTCACCTGGACCCTAAAGCGTCCCCGTCCCCTAACCCTAACCCTAGCCCAAACCCTAACCCTAACCCTTCCCCGAAGCCTTCCCCTCACCCGTCCCCTAATCATAACGCGTACGCTCACACTAACCCGCGCCCTCACACGTACGCTCTCCCTAAACCGTTGTCGTACCCTCACCTGGACCCTAAACCGTCCAAGTCCCCGAGCCCTAACCCTAGCCCGAACCCTAACCCTAACACTTCCCCGAAGCCTTCCCCTCACCCGTCCCCTAATCCTAACCCGTACGCTCACACTAATCCGCACCCTCCCACGTACGCTCCCCCTAAACCGTTGTCGTACCCTGACCTGGACCCTAAACCGTCCCCGTCCCCTAATCCTAACCCTAGCCCGAACCCTAAACCGAACACTTCCCCGAAGCCTTCCCCTCACCCGCCCCTAATCCTAACACGTACGCTCACACTAACCCGCGCCCTCACACGTACGCTCCCCGTAAACCGTTCTCGTACCCTCACCTGGACCCTAAACCGTCCCCGTCCCCTAACCCTAACCCTATCCCGAACACTTTCCCTAACCCTTCCCCGAAACGTTCCCCTCACACATCCCCTAATCCTAACCCGTACGCTCACACTAACCCGTGCCCTCACACGTACGCTTCCCCTAAACCGTTGTCGTACCCTCACGTGGACCCTAAACCGTCCCCGTCACCTAACCCTAACCCTAGTCCGAACCCTAACCCTAACCCTTCCCCGAAGGGTTCCCCTCACCCGTCCCCTAATCCTAACCGGTACGCTCACACTAACCCGCGCCCTCACACGTACGCTCCCCCTAAACCGTTGTCGTACCCTCACCTGGACCCTAAACCGTCCCCAAACCCTAACCCTAACCCTAGCCCGAACCCTAACACTAACACTTCCCTGATGCCTTCCCCTCACCCGTCCCCTAATCCTAACCAGTACGCTCACACTAACCCGTGCCCTCACACGTACGCTCCCCCTAAACCGTTGTCGTACCCTCACCTGGACCCTACACCGTCCCCGTCCCCTAACCCTAACCCTAGCCCGAACACTAACACTAACCCTTCCCCGAAGCCTTCCCCTCACCCTTCCCCTAATCCTAACACGTACGCTCACACTAACCCACGCCCTCACACGTACCCTCCCCCTAAAGCGTTGTCGTACACTCACCTGGACCCTACACCTTCCCCATCCCCTAAGCCTAACCCTAGCCCGAACCCTAACCCTAACAATTCCCCGAAGCCTTCCCCTCACCTGTCCCGTAATCCTAAAACTTACGCTCACACTAACCCGCGCCCTCACACGTACACTCCTTCTAAACCATTGTCGTACACTCACCTGGAGCGAAAACGGTCCCCGTCCCCTAACCCTAACCCTAGCCCGAACCCTAACCCTAACCCTTCCCCGAAGCCTTCCCCTCACCCGTCCCCTAATCCTAACCCGTACACTCACACTAACCCGCGCCCTCACACGTACCCTCCCCCTGAAGCGCTGTCGTACCCTCAACTGGACCCTAAACCGTCCCTGTCACCTAACCCTAAACTTAGCCCGAACCCTAACCCTAACCTTTCCCAGAAGCCTTCCCCTCACCCGTCCCCTAACACTAACCCGTACGCTCACACTAACCCGTGCCCTCACACGTGTGCTCCCCCTAAACCGTTGTCATACCCTCACCTGGACCCTAAACCGTCCCCGTCCCCTAACCCTAATCCTAGCCCGAACCCTAACCCTAACACTTCACCGAAGCCTTCCCCTCAACCGTCCCCTAATACTAACCCGTACGCTCACACTAACCCACGCCCTCACACGTACGCTCCCCCTAAACCGTTGTCATACCGTCACCTGGACCCTAAACCGTCCCCGTCCCCTAACTCTAACCCTAACCTGAACCCTAACCCTAACCCTTCCCCGAAGCCTTCCCGTCACCCACCCCTAATCCTAACCCGTACGCTCACATTAACTCACGCCCTCACACGTACGCTCCCCCTAAAGCGTTGTCGTACACTCACCTGGACCCTAAACAGTCCCCGTCCCCTAAACCAAACCCTAGCCCGAACCCTAACACTAAACCTACCCCGAAGCCTTCCCCTCACCCGTCCCCGAATCCTAACCCGTACGCTCACACTAACCCGGGCCCTCACACGTTCGCTCCCCCTAAACCGCTGACGTACCCTCACCTGGACCCTATACCGTCCCCGTCCCCTAACCCTAACCCTAGCCCGAACCCTAACCCTAACCCTTCCCCGAAGCCTGCCCCTCACCCGTCCCCTAATCCTAACCAGTACGCTCAAACTAACCCGCGCCCTCACACGTACGCTCCCCCTAAACCATTGTCGTACCCTCACCTGGACCCTAAACCGTCCCCATCCCTAACCCTAACCCTAGCCCGAACCCTAACCCTAACCCTTCCCCGAAGCCTTCCCCTCACCCGTCCGCTAATCCTGACCCGTAAGCTCACACTAACCCGCGCCCTCACATGTACGCTCACCCTAAACCGTGTCGTACCCTCACCTGGACCCTAAACCGTCCCCGTTCCCTAACCCTAACCCTAGCCCGAACCCTAACCCTAACCCTTCCCCGAAGCCTTCCCCTCACCCGTCCCATAATGCTAACCAGTACGCACACACTAACCCACACCCTCACACATACGCTACCCCTAAACCGTTGTCGTACTCTCACCTGGACCCTAAACTGTCCCGGTGCCCTAACCCTAACCCTAGCCCGAACCCTAATCCTAACCCTTCCCCAAAGCCTTCCCCTAACCCCTCACCTAATCGTAACCCGTACGCTCACACTAACCTGCACCCTCACACGTACGCTCCCCCTAAACCGTTGTCGTACCCTCACCTCACCCTAAACCGTCCCCGTCCCCTAACCCTAACCCTAGACCGAACCCTATCCCTAACCCTTCCCCGAAGCCTTCCCCTCACCGTCCCCTAATCCTAAACCATACGCTCACACTAACCCGCGCACTCACACGTACTCTCCCCCTAAACCGCAGTTGTACCCTCAACTGGACCCGAAACCGTCCCCGTCCCCTAATCCTAACCCTAGCCCAAACCCTAATCCTAACCCTTCCCCGAAGCCTTCCCCTCACCCGTCCCTTAATCCTAACCCGTACGCTCACACTAACTCGCGCCCTCACACGTACGCTCCCCCTAAAGAGTTGTCATACCCTCACCTGGACCCTAAAGCGTCCCCGTCCCCTAACCCTAACCCTAGCCCAAACCCTAACCCTAACCCTTCCCCGAAGCCTTCCCCTCACCCGTCCCCTAATCATAACGCGTACGCTCACACTAACCCGCGCCCTCACACGTACGCTCTCCCTAAACCGTTGTCGTACCCTCACCTGGACCCTAAACCGTCCAAGTCCCCGAGCCCTAACCCTAGCCCGAACCCTAACCCTAACACTTCCCCGAAGCCTTCCCCTCACCCGTCCCCTAATCCTAACCCGTACGCTCACACTAATCCGCACCCTCCCACGTACGCTCCCCCTAAACCGTTGTCGTACCCTGACCTGGACCCTAAACCGTCCCCGTCCCCTAATCCTAACCCTAGCCCGAACCCTAAACCGAACACTTCCCCGAAGCCTTCCCCTCACCCGCCCCTAATCCTAACCCGTACGCTCACACTAACCCGCGCCCTCACACGTACGCTCCCCGTAAACCGTTCTCGTACCCTCACCTGGACCCTAAACCGTCCCCGTCCCCTAACCCTAACCCTATCCCGAACACTTTCCCTAACCCTTCCCCGAAACGTTCCCCTCACACATCCCCTAATCCTAACCCGTACGCTCACACTAACCCGTGCCCTCACACGTACGCTTCCCCTAAACCGTTGTCGTACCCTCACGTGGACCCTAAACCGTCCCCGTCACCTAACCCTAACCCTAGTCCGAACCCTAACCCTAACCCTTCCCCGAAGGGTTCCCCTCACCCGTCCCCTAATCCTAACCGGTACGCTCACACTAACCCGCGCCCTCACACGTACGCTCCCCCTAAACCGTTGTCGTACCCTCACCTGGACCCTATACCGTCCCCTACCCTAACCCTAACCCTAGCCCGAACCCTAACCCTAACCCTTCCCGGAAGCCTTCCCCTCACCCGTCCCCTAATCCTAGCACGTACGGTCATACTAACCCGCGCCCTCACATGTACGCTCCCACTAAACCGTTGTCGTACCCTCACCTGGACCCTAAACCGTCCCCAAACCCTAACCCTAACCCTAGCCCGAACCCTAACACTAACACTTCCCTGATGCCTTCCCCTCACCCGTCCCCTAATCCTAACCAGTACGCTCACACTAACCCGTGCCCTCACACGTACGCTCCCCCTAAACCGTTGTCGTACCCTCACCTGGACCCTAAACCGCCCCGTCCCCTAACCCTAACCCTAGCCCGAACACTAACACTAACCCTTCCCCGAAGCCTTCCCCTCACCCTTCCCCTAATCCTAACACGTACGCTCACACTAACCCACGCCCTCACACGTACCCTCCCCCTAAAGCGTTGTCGTACACTCACCTGGACCCTACACCTTCCCCGTCCCCTAAGCCTAACCCTAGCCCGAACCCTAACCCTAACAATTCCCCGAAGCCTTCCCCTCACCTGTCCCGTAATCCTAAAACTTACGCTCACACTAACCCGCGCCCTCACACGTACACTCCTTCTAAACCATTGTCGTACACTCACCTGGAGCGAAAACGGTCCCCGTCCCCTAACCCTAACCCTAGCCCGAACCCTAACCCTAACCCTTCCCCGAAGCCTTCCCCTCACCCGTCCCCTAATCCTAACCCGTACACTCACACTAACCCGCGCCCTCACACGTACCCTCCCCCTAAAGCGCTGTCGTACCCTCACCTGGACCCTAAACCGTCCCTGTCACCTAACCCTAACCCTAGCCCGAACACTAACCCTAACCCTTCCCAGAAGCCTTCCCCTCACCCGTCCCCTAATCCTAACCCGTACGCTCACACTAACCCGCGCCCTCACATGTACGCTCCCCCTAAACCGTTGTCGTACCCTCACCTGGACCCTAAACCGTCCCTGTCCCCTAACCCTAACCCTAGCCCGAACCCTAACCCTAACCCTTCCCCGAAGCCTTCCCCTCACCCGTCCCCTAATCCTAACCCGTACGCTCACACTAACCCGAGCGCTCACACGTACGCTCCCCCTAAACCGTTGTCGTACCCTCACCTGGACCCTATACCATCCCCGTCCCCTAACCCTAACCCTAGCCCGAACCCTAACCCGAACACTTCCCCGAAGCGTTCCCCTCACCCGTCCCCTAATCCTAACCCGTACGCTCACACTAACCCGCGCCCTCACATGTACGCTCCCCCTAAACCGTTGTCGTACCCTCACCTGGACCCTAAACAGTCCCCGTACCCTCACCCTAACACTAGCTCGAAACCTAACCCTAACCCTTCCCCGAAGCCTTCCCCTCACCCGTCCCCTAACCCTAACCCGTACGCTCACACTAACCCGCGCCCTCACACGTACGCTCCCCCTAAACCATACTCGAACCCTCACCTGTACCCTAAACCGTCCCCGTCCCCTAACCCTAATCATAGCCCGAACCCTAACACTAACCCTTCCCCGAAGCCTTCCCCTCACCCGTCCCCTAATCCTAACCCGTACACTCACACTAACCCGCGCCCTCACACGTACCCTCCCCCTGAAGCGCTGTCGTACCCTCAACTGGACCCTAAACCGTCCCTGTCACCTAACCCTAAACTTAGCCCGAACCCTAACCCTAACCCTTCCCAGAAGCCTTCCCCTCACCCGTCCCCTAATCCTAACCCGTACGCTCACATTAACCCGCGCCCAAACATGTACGCTCCCCCTAAACCGTTGTTGTACCCTCACCTGGACCCTAAACCGTCCCCGTCCCCTAACCCTAACCCTAGCCCGAACCCTAACCCTAACCCTTCCCTGAAGCCTTCCCCTCACCCGTCCCCTAATCCTAACCCGTACGCTCACACTAACCCGCGCGCTCACACGTACGCTCCCCCTAAACCGTTGTCGTACCCTCACCTGGACCCTATACCATCCCCGTGCCCTAACCCTAACCCTAGCCCGAACCCTAACCCGAACACTTCCCCGAAGCGTTCCCCTCACCCGTCCCCTAATCCTAGCCCGTACGGTCATACTAACCTGAGCCCTCACATGTACGCTTCCACTAAACCGTTGTCGTACCCTCACATGGACCCTAAACCGTCCCCATCCCCTAACCCTAACCCTATCCCGAACACTATCCCGAACACTTCCCCGAAACGTTCCCCTCACCCGTCCCCTAATCTTAACCCGTACGCTCACAATAACCCGCGCCCTCACACGTACGCTCCCCCTAAAGCGTTGTCGTACCCTCACCAGGACCCTAAACCGTCCCCGTACCCTAACCCTAACACTAGCCGGAAACCTAACCCTAAACCTTCCCCGATGCCTTCCCCTTACACGTCTCCTAATCCTAACCCGTACGCTCACACTAACCCGTGCCCTCACACGTGTGCTCCCCCTAAACCGTTGTCGTACCCTCACCTGGACCCCAAAACCGTCCCCGTCCCCTAACCCTAACTCTAGCCCGAACCCTAACCCTAACACTTCACCGAAGCCTTCCCCTCAACCGTCCCCTAATACTAACCCGTACGCTCACACTAACCCGCGCCCTCACACGTACACTCCCCCTAAACCGTTGTCATACCCTCACCTGGACCCTAAACCGTCCCCGTCCCCTAACCCTAACCCTAACCTGAACCCTAACCCTAACCCTTCCCCGAAGCCTTCCCGTCACCCACCCCTAATCCTAACCCGTACGCTCACACTAACTCACGCCCTCACACGTACGCTCCCCCTAAAGCGTTGTCGTACACTCACCTGGACCCTAAACAGTCCCCGTCCCCTAAACCAAACCCTAGCCCGAACCCTAACACTAAACCTTCCCCGAAGCCTTCCCCTCACCCGTCCCCGAATCCTAACCCGTACGCTCACACTAACCCGGGCCCTCACACGTTCGCTCCCCCTAAACCGCTGACGTACCCTCACCTGGACCCTAAACCGTCCCCGTCCCCTAACCCTAACCCTAGCCCGAACCCTAACCCTAACACTTCCCCGAAGCCTTCCCCTCACCCATCCCCTAATCCTAACCCGTACACTCACACTAACCCGAGCCCTCACACGTACCCTCCCCCTAAAGCGCTGTCGTACCCACACCTGGACCCTAAACCGTCCCTGTCCCCTAACCCTAACCCTAGCCCGAACCCTAACCCTAACCCTTCCCAGAAGCCTTCCCCTCACCCGTCCCCTAATCCTAACCCGTACGCTCACACTAACCCGCGCCCTCACATGTACGCTCCCACTAAACCGTTATCGTACCCTCACCTGGACCCTAAACCGTCCCTGTCCCCTAACCCTAACCCTAGCCCCAACCCTAACCCTAACCCTTCCCCGAAGCCTTCCCCTCACCCGTCCCCTAATCCTAACCCGTACGCTCACACTAACCCGCGCGCTCACACGTACGCTCCCCCTAAACCGTTGTCGTACCCTCACCTGGACCCTATACCATCCCCGTCCCCTAACCCTAACCCTAGCCCGAACCCTAACCCGAACACTTCCCCGAAGCGTTCCCCTCACCCGTCCCCTAATCCTAACCCGTACGCTCACACTAACCCGCGCCCTCACATGTACGCTCCCCCTAAACCGTTGTCGTACCCTCACCTGGACCCTAAACAGTCCCCGTACCCTCACCCTAACACTAGCCCGAAACCTAACCCTAACCCTTCCCCGAAGCCTTCCCCTCACCCGTCCCCTAACACTAACCCGTACGCTCACACTAACCCGCGCCCTCACACGTACGCTCCCCCTAAACCATACTCGAACCCTCACCTGTACCCTAAACCGTCCCCGTCCCCTAACCCTAACCATAGCCCGAACCCTAACACTAACCCTTCCCCGAAGCCTTCCCCTCACCCGTCCCCTAATCCTAACCCGTACACTCACACTAACCCGCGCCCTCACACGTACCCTCCCCCTGAAGCGCTGTCGTACCCTCAACTGGACCCTAAACCGTCCCTGTCACCTAACCCTAAACTTAGCCCGAACCCTAACCCTAACCTTTCCCAGAAGCCTTCCCCTCACCCGTCCCCTAACACTAACCCGTACGCTCACACTAACCCGTGCCCTCACACGTGTGCTCCCCCTAAACCGTTGTCATACCCTCACCTGGACCCTAAACCGTCCCCGTCCCCTAACCCTAACCCTAGCCCGAACCCTAACCCTAACACTTCACCGAAGCCTTCCCCTCAACCGTCCCCTAATACTAACCCGTACGCTCACACTAACCCACGCCCTCACACGTACGCTCCCCCTAAACCGTTGTCATACCGTCACCTGGACCCTAAACCGTCCCCGTCCCCTAACTCTAACCCTAACCTGAACCCTAACCCTAACCCTTCCCCGAAGCCTTCCCGTCACCCACCCCTAATCCTAACCCGTACGCTCACATTAACTCACGCCCTCACACGTACGCTCCCCCTAAAGCGTTGTCGTACACTCACCTGGACCCTAAACAGTCCCCGTCCCCTAAACCAAACCCTAGCCCGAACCCTAACACTAAACCTACCCCGAAGCCTTCCCCTCACCCGTCCCCGAATCCTAACCCGTACGCTCACACTAACCCGGGCCCTCACACGTTCGCTCCCCCTAAACCGCTGACGTACCCTCACCTGGACCCTATACCGTCCCCGTCCCCTAACCCTAACCCTAGCCCGAACCCTAACCCTAACCCTTCCCCGAAGCCTGCCCCTCACCCGTCCCCTAATCCTAACCAGTACGCTCAAACTAACCCGCGCCCTCACACGTGCGCTCCCCCTAAACCATTGTCGTACCCTCACCTGGACCCTAAACCGTCCCCATCCCTAACCCTAACCCTAGCCCGAACCCTAACCCTAACCCTTCCCCGAAGCCTTCCCCTCACCCGTCCGCTAATCCTGACCCGTAAGCTCACACTAACCCGCGCCCTCACATGTACGCTCACCCTAAACCGTGTCGTACCCTCACCTGGACCCTAAACCGTCCCCGTTCCCTAACCCTAACCCTAGCCCGAACCCTAACCCTAACCCTTCCCCGAAGCCTTCCCCTCACCCGTCCCATAATGCTAACCAGTACGCACACACTAACCCACACCCTCACACATACGCTACCCCTAAACCGTTGTCGTACTCTCACCTGGACCCTAAACTGTCCCGGTGCCCTAACCCTAACCCTAGCCCGAACCCTAAACCTAACCCTTCCCCAAAGCCTTCCCCTAACCCCTCACCTAATCGTAACCCGTACGCTCACACTAACCTGCACCCTCACACGTACGCTCCCCCTAAACCGTTGTCGTACCCTCACCTCACCCTAAACCGTCCCCGTCCCCTAACCCTAACCCTAGACCGAACCCTATCCCTAAACCTTCCCCGAAGCCTTCCCCTCACCGTCCCCTAATCCTAAACCATACGCTCACACTAACCCGCGCACTCACACGTACTCTCCCCCTAAACCGCAGTTGTACCCTCAACTGGACCCGAAACCGTCCCCATCCCCTAATCCTAACCCTAGCCCGAACCCTAATCCTAACCCTTCCCCGAAGCCTTCCCCTCACCCGTCCCCTAATCCTAACCCGTACGCTCACACTAACTCGCGCCCTCACACGTACGCTCCCCCTAAAGAGTTGTCATACCCTCACCTGGACCCTAAAGCGTCCCCGTCCCCTAACCCTAACCCTAGCAAAAACCCTAACCCTAACCCTTCCCCGAAGCCTTCCCCTCACCCGTCCCCTAATCATAACGCGTACGCTCACACTAACCCGCGCCCTCACACGTACGCTCTCCCTAAACCGTTGTCGTACCGTCACCTGGACCCTAAACCGTCCAAGTCCCCGAGCCCTAACCCTAGCCCGAACCCTAACCCTAACACTTCCCCGAAGCCTTCCCCTCACCCGTCCCCTAATCCTAACCCGTACGCTCACACTAATCCGCACCCTCCCACGTACGCTCCCCCTAAACCGTTGTCGTACCCTGACCTGGACCCTAAACCGTCCCCGTCCCCTAATCCTAACCCTAGCCCGAACCCTAAACCGAACACTTCCCCGAAGCCTTCCCCTCACCCGCCCCTAATCCTAACCCGTACGCTCACACTAACCCGCGCCCTCACACGTACGCTCCCCGTAAACCGTTCTCGTACCCTCACCTGGACCCTAAACCGTCCCCGTCCCCTAACCCTAACCCTATCCCGAACACTTTCCCTAACCCTTCCCCGAAGGGTTCCCCTCACCCGTCCCCTAATCCTAACCGGTACGCTCACACTAACCCGCGCCCTCACACGTACGCTCCCCCTAAACCGTTGTCGTACCCTCACCTGGACCCTATACCGTCCCCTACCCTAACCCTAACCCTAGCCCGAACCCTAACCCTAACCCTTCCCGGAAGCCTTCCCCTCACCCGTCCCCTAATCCTAGCACGTACGGTCATACTAACCCGCGCCCTCACATGTACGCTCCCACTAAACCGTTGTCGTACCCTCACCTGGACCCTAAACCGTCCCCAAACCCTAACCCTAACCCTAGCCCGAACCCTAACACTAACACTTCCCTGATGCCTTCCCCTCACCCGTCCCCTAATCCTAACCAGTACGCTCACACTAACCCGTGCCCTCACACGTACGCTCCCCCTAAACCGTTGTCGTACCCTCACCTGGACCCTAAACCGCCCCGTCCCCTAACCCTAACCCTAGCCCGAACACTAACACTAACCCTTCACCGAAGCCTTCCCCTCACCCGTCCCCTAATCCTAACCCGTACGCTCACACTAACCCGTGCCCTCACACGTATTCTCCCCCTAAACCGTTCTCGTACCCTCACCTGGACCCTAAACCGTCCCCGTCCCCTGACCCTAACCCTAGCACAAATCTTAAACCTAACACTTCCCCGAAGCCTTCCCCTCACCCGTCCCCTAATCCTAACCCGTACGCTCACACTAACCCGCGCCCTCACATGTACGCTCCCCCTAAACCGCTTTCGTACCCTCAACTGGACCCGAAAGCGTCCCTGTCCCCTAACCCTAACCCTAGCCCGAACCCTAACCCTAACACTTCCCCGAATCCTTCCCCTCACCCGTCCTCTAATCCTAACCCGTACGCTCACACTAACCCACGCCCTCACACGTATGCTCCCCCTAAACCGTTGTCGTACCCTCACCTGGACCCTAAACCGTCCCCGTCCCCTAACCCGAACCCTAGCCCGAAACCTAACACTAACCCTTCCCCGAAGCCTTCCCCTCACCCGTCCCCGAATCCTAACCCGTACGCTCACACTAACCCACGCCCTCACACGTTCGCTCCCCCTAAACAGCTGACGTACCCTCACCTGGACCCTAAACCTTCCCCGTCCCCTAACCCTAACCCTAGCCCGAACCCTAATCCTAACCCTTCCCCGAAGCCTTCCCCTCACCCCTCCCCTAATCCTAACCCGTACGCTCACACTAACCCGCGCCCTCACACATACGCTACCCCTAAACCGTTGTCGTACCCTCACCAGGACCCTAAACCGTCCCCGTCCCTAACCCTAACCCTAGCCCGAACCCTAACCCTAACCCTTCCCCGAAGCCTTCCCCTCACCCGTCCTCTAATCCTAACCCGTAAGCTCACACTAACCCGCGCCCTCACACGTACGCTCACCCTAAACCGTGTCGTACCCTCACCTGGACCCTAAACCGTCCCCGTTCCCTAACCCTAACCCTAGCCCGAACCCTAACCCTAACCCTTCCCCGAAGCCTTCCCCTCACCCGTCCCCTAATCCTAACCAGTACGCTCACACTAACCCGCGCCCTCACACGTACGCTCCCCCTAAACCGTTGTCGTTCTCTCACCTGGACCCTAAACCGTCCCGGTCCCCTAACCCTAACCATTCCCCAAAGCCTTCCCCTCACCCGTCCCCTAATCCTAAACCGTACGCTCACACTAACCCGTGCCCTCACACGTACGCTCCCCCTAAACCGTTGTCGTACCCTCACCTGGACCCTAAATCGTCCCCGTCCCCTAACCCTAACCCTAGCCCGATCCCTAACCCTAACCCTTCACCGAAGCCTTCCCCTCACCCGTCCCCTAATCCTAACCCGTAGGCTCACACTAACCCGCGCCCTCACACTTACGCTCCCCCTAAACCGTTGTCGTACCCTCACCTGGACCCTAAACCGTCCCCGTCCCCTAACCCTAACCCTAGCACAAACCTTAACCCTAAACCTTCCCCGAAGCCTTCCCCTCACCCGTCCCCTAATCCTAACCCTAACGCTCACACTAACCCGCGCCCTCACACGTATTCCCCCCTAAACCGTTGACGTACCCTCACCTGGACCCTAAACCGTCCACGTCCCCTAACCCTAACCCTAGCCCGAACCCTTACCCTAACCCTTCCCTGAAGCCTTCCCCTCACCCGTCCCCTAATCCTAACCCGTACGCTCACACTAACCCGTGCCCTCACACGTACGCTCCCCCTAAACCGTTGTCGTACCCTCACTTGGACCCTAAACCGTCCCCGTCACCTAACCCTAACCCTAGCCCGAACCCTAACCCTAACCCTTCCCGGAAGCCTTCCCCTCACCCGTCCCCTAATCCTAGCACGTACGGTCATACTAACCCGCGCCCTCACATGTACGCTCCCACTAAACCGTTGTCGTTCCCTCACCTGGACCCTAAACCGTCCCCAAACCCTAACCCTAACCCTAGCCCGAAACCTAACACTAACACTTCCCTGATGCCTTCCCCTCACCCGTCCCCTAATCCTAACCAGTTCGCTCACACTAACCCGTGCCCTCACACGTACGCTCCCCCTAAACCGTTGTCGTAACCTCACCTGGACCCTAAACCGCCCCGTCCCCTAACCCTAACCCTAGCCCGAACACTAACACTAACCCTGCACCGAAGCCTTCCCCTCACCCGTCCCCTAATCCTAACCCGTACGCTCACACTAACCCGCGCCCTCACACGTACGCTCCCCCTAAAGCGTTGTCGTACCCTTACCTGCACCCTAACCCGTCCCCGTCCCCTAACCCTAACCCTAGCCCAAACCGTAAACCTAACCCTTCCCCGAAACCTTCCCCTCACCCGTCCCCTAATCCTAACCCGTACGCTCACACTAACCCGCGCCCTCACACGTACGCTCACCCTAAACCACTCTCGTACCCTCAACTGGACCCGAAACCGTCACCGTCCCCTAACCCTAACCCTAGCCTGAACCCTAACCCTAACACTTCCCCGAAGCCTTCGCTCACCCGTCCCCTAATCCTAACCCGTACGCTCACGCTAACCTGCGCCCTCACACGTACGCTCCCCCTAAAGCGCTGTCGTACCCTCACCTGGAACCTAAACCGTCCCCGTCCCCTAAACCTAACCCTAACCCGAACCCTAACCCTAACCCTTCCCCAAAGCCTTCCCTTCACCCGTGCCCTAATCCTAACCCGTACGCTCACACTAAGCCACGCCCTCACACGTACGCTCCACCTAAACCGTTGTCGTACCCTCACCTGGACCATAAACCGTACCCGTACCCTAGCCCTAACCCTAGCCCGAACACTAACCCTAACCCTTCAGCGAACCCTTCCCCTCACCTGTCACCTAATCCTAACCCGTACCCTCACACTAACCCGCGTCCTCACACGTTCGCTCCTCCTAAATCGTTGTCGTACCCTCACCTGGACCCTAAACCGTCCCCGTCCGCTAAACCAAACCCTAGCCCGAACCCTAACACTAACACTTCCCTGAAACCTTCCCCTCACCCGTCCCCGAATCCTAACCCGTACGCTCACACTAACCCATGCCCTCACACGTACGCTCCCCCTAAACCGTTGTCGTACCCTCACCTGGACCCTAAACCGTCCCCGTCCCCTAACCCTAACCCTAACCTGAAACCTAACCCTAACACTTCCCCGAAGCCTTCCCCTCAACCACCCCTAATCCTAACCCGTACGCTCACACTAAGTCACGCCCTCACACGTACGCTCCCCCTAAAGCGTTGTCGTACCCTCACCTGGACCCTAAACAGTCCCCGTCCCCTAAACCAAACCCTAGCCCGAACCCTAACACTAAACCTTCCCCGAAGCCTTCCCCTCACCCGTGCCCGAATCCTAATCCGTACGCTCACACTAATCCGGGCCCTCACACGTTCGCTCCCCCTAAACCGCTGACGTATCCTCACCTGGACCCTAAACCATCCCTGTCCCCTAACCCTAACCCTAGCCCGAACCCTAACCCTAACCCTTCCCCGAAGCCTTCCCCTCACCCGTCCCCTAATCCTAACCAGTACGCTCACAATAACCCGAGCCCTTACACGTACGCTCCCCCTAAACCATTGTCATACCCTCACCTGGACCCTAAACCGTCCCTGTCCCCTAACCCTAACCCTAGCCCGAACCCTAACCCCCTAACCCTAACCCTTCCCCGAAGCCTTCCCCTCACCTGTCCCCTAATCCTAACCCATACGCTCACACCAACCCGCACCCTCACACGTACGCTACCCCTAAACCATTGTCGTACCCTCACCTGGACCCTAAACCGTCCCCGTCCCTAACCCTAACCCTAGCCCGAACCCTAACCCTAACCCTTCCCCGAAGCCTTCCCCTCACCCGTCCGCTAATCCTAACCGGTAAGCTCACACTAACCAGCGCCCTCACATGTACGCTCACCCTAAACCGTGTCGTACCCTCACCTGGACCCTAAACCGTCCCCGTTCCCTAACACTAACCCTAGCCCGAACCCTAAACCTAACCCTTCCCCGAAGCCTTCCCCTCACCCGTCCCCTAATCCTAAACCATACGCTCACACTAACCCGTGCCCTCACACGTACCCTCCCCCTAAACCGCTGTCGTAGCCTCAACTGGACCCAAAACCGTCCCCGTCCCCTAACGCTAACCCTAGCCCGAACCCTAACCCTAACCCTTCCCCGAAGCCTTCCCCTCACCCGTCCCCTAATCCTAACCCGTACGCTCACACTAACCCATGCCCTCACACGTACGCTCCCCCTAAACCGTTGTCGTACCCTCACCTGGACCCTAAACCGTCCCCGTCTCCTAACCCTAACCCTAGCCCGAACCCTAACCCTAACACTTCCCCGAAGCCTTCCCCTCACCCGTCCCCTATTCCTAACCGGTACGCTCACACTAACTCACGCCCTCACACGTACGCTCCCCGTAAAGCGTTGTCGTACCCTCACCTGGACCCTAAACAGTCTCCGTCCCCTAAACCAAACCCTAGCCCGAACCCTAACCCTATCCCTTCCCCGAAGCCTTCCCCTCACCCGTCCCCTAATCCTAACCCATACTCTCACACCAACCCGCACCCTCACACGTACGCTACCCCTAAACCGTTGTCGTACCCTCACCTGGACCCTAAACCGTCCCCGACCCTAACCCTAACCCTAGCCCGAACACTAACCCTAACCCTTCAGCGAACCCTTCCCCTCACCTGTCACCTAATCCTAACCCGTACCCTCACACTAACCCGCGTCCTCACACGTTCGCTCCTCCTAAATCGTTGTCGTACCCTCACCTGGACCCTAAACCGTCCCCGTCCGCTAAACCAAACCCTAGCCCGAACCCTAACACTAACACTTCCCTGAAACCTTCCCCTCACCCGTCCCCGAATCCTAACCCGTACGCTCACACTAACCCATGCCCTCACACGTACGCTCCCCCTAAACCGTTGTCGTACCCTCACCTGGACCCTAAACCGTCCCCGTCCCCTAACCCTAACCCTAACCTGAAACCTAACCCTAACACTTCCCCGAAGCCTTCCCCTCAACCACCCCTAATCCTAACCCGTACGCTCACACTAAGTCACGCCCTCACACGTACGCTCCCCCTAAAGCGTTGTCGTACCCTCACCTGGACCCTAAACAGTCCCCGTCCCCTAAACCAAACCCTAGCCCGAACCCTAACACTAAACCTTCCCCGAAGCCTTCCCCTCACCCGTGCCCGAATCCTAATCCGTACGCTCACACTAATCCGGGCCCTCACACGTTCGCTCCCCCTAAACCGCTGACGTATCCTCACCTGGACCCTAAACCATCCCTGTCCCCTAACCCTAACCCTAGCCCGAACCCTAACCCTAACCCTTCCCCGAAGCCTTCCCCTCACCCGTCCCCTAATCCTAACCAGTACGCTCACAATAACCCGAGCCCTTACACGTACGCTCCCCCTAAACCATTGTCATACCCTCACCTGGACCCTAAACCGTCCCTGTCCCCTAACCCTAACCCTAGCCCGAACCCTAACCCCCTAACCCTAACCCTTCCCCGAAGCCTTCCCCTCACCTGTCCCCTAATCCTAACCCATACGCTCACACCAACCCGCACCCTCACACGTACGCTACCCCTAAACCATTGTCGTACCCTCACCTGGACCCTAAACCGTCCCCGTCCCTAACCCTAACCCTAGCCCGAACCCTAACCCTAACCCTTCCCCGAAGCCTTCCCCTCACCCGTCCGCTAATCCTAACCGGTAAGCTCACACTAACCAGCGCCCTCACATGTACGCTCACCCTAAACCGTGTCGTACCCTCACCTGGACCCTAAACCGTCCCCGTTCCCTAACACTAACCCTAGCCCGAACCCTAAACCTAACCCTTCCCCGAAGCCTTCCCCTCACCCGTCCCCTAATCCTAAACCATACGCTCACACTAACCCGTGCCCTCACACGTACCCTCCCCCTAAACCGCTGTCGTAGCCTCAACTGGACCCAAAACCGTCCCCGTCCCCTAACGCTAACCCTAGCCCGAACCCTAACCCTAACCCTTCCCCGAAGCCTTCCCCTCACCCGTCCCCTAATCCTAACCCGTACGCTCACACTAACCCATGCCCTCACACGTACGCTCCCCCTAAACCGTTGTCGTACCCTCACCTGGACCCTAAACCGTCCCCGTCTCCTAACCCTAACCCTAGCCCGAACCCTAACCCTAACACTTCCCCGAAGCCTTCCCCTCACCCGTCCCCTATTCCTAACCGGTACGCTCACACTAACTCACGCCCTCACACGTACGCTCCCCGTAAAGCGTTGTCGTACCCTCACCTGGACCCTAAACAGTCTCCGTCCCCTAAACCAAACCCTAGCCCGAACCCTAACCCTATCCCTTCCCCGAAGCCTTCCCCTCACCCGTCCCCTAATCCTAACCCATACTCTCACACCAACCCGCACCCTCACACGTACGCTACCCCTAAACCGTTGTCGTACCCTCACCTGGACCCTAAACCGTCCCCGACCCTAACCCTAACCCTAGCCCGAACCCTAACCCTAAACCTTCCCCTAAGCCTTCCCCTCACCCGTCCGCTAATCCTAACCCGTAAGCTCACACTAACCCGCGCCCTGACACGTACGCTCACCCTAAACCGTGTCGTACCCTCACCTGGACCCTAAACCGTCCCCGTTCCCTAACCCTAACCCTAGCCCGAACCCTAACCCTAAACCTTCCCCGAAGCCTTCCCCTCACCCGTCCCCTAATCCTAACCAGTACGCTCACACTAACCCGCACCCTCACACGTACGCTACCCCTAAACCGTTGTCGTACCCTCACCTGGACCCTAAACCGTCCCCGTCCCCTAACCCTAACCCTAGCCCAAACCCTAACCCTAACCCTTCCCCGAAGCCTTCCCCTCACCCGTCCCCTAATCCTAACCCGTACGCTCACACTAACCCCCGCCCTCACAGGTACGCTCCGCCTAAACCGTTGTCGTACCATCACCTGGACCCTAAACCGTCCCCATTCCCTAACCCTAACCCTAGCCCGAACCCTATCCCTAACCCTTCCCCGAAACCTTCCCCTCACTCGTCCCCTAATCCTAACCCGTACGCTCACACTAACCCGCGCCCTCATATGTACGCTCCCCCTCAACCGTTGTCGTACGCTCACCTGGACCCTAAACCGTCCCCGTCCCCTAACCCTAACCGTAGTCCGAAACCTAACCCTAACTCTTCCCCGAAGCCTTCCCCTCACCCGTCCCCCAATCCTAACCCGTACGCTCACACTAACCCGCGCCCTTACACGTACGCTCCCCCTAAACCATTGTCGTACCCTCACCTGGACCCTAAACCGTCCCTGTCCCCTAACCCTAACCCTAGCCCGAACCCTAATCCTAACCCTTCCCCGAAGCCTTCCCCTCACCCGTCCCCTAATCCTAACCCGTACGCTCACACTAACCCGTGCCCTCACACGTACGTTCCCCCTAAAGCATTGTCGTGCCCTCACCTGGACCCTAAACCGTCCCCATTCCCTAACCCTAACCCTAGCACGAACCTTAACCCTAACCATTCCCCGAAGCCTTCCCCTCACCCGTCCCCTAATCATAACCCGTACGCTCAAACTAACCCACGTCTTCACACGTACGCTCCGTCTAAACCGTTGTCGTACCCTCACCTGGACCCTAAACCGTCCCCGTCCCCTAACCCCAACCCTATCCCGAACCCTAACCCTAACCCTTCTCCGAAGCCTTCCCCCACCGGTCCCCCAATCCTAACCCGTACGCTCACACTAACCCACGCCCTCACACGTACGGTCCCCCTAAATCATTGTCATACCCTCACCTGGACCCTAAACCGTCCCTGTCCCCTAACCCTAACCCTAGCCCGAACCCTAACCCTAACCCTTCACCGAAGCCTTCCCCTCACCCGTCCCCTAATCCTAACCCGTACGCTCACACTAACCCGCGCCGTCACACGTACGTTCCCCCTAAACCATTGTCGTGCCCTCACCTGGACCCTAAACCATCCCCATCCCCTAACCCTAACCCTAGCCCGAACCTTAACCCTAACTCTTCCCCGAAGCCTTCCCCTCACCCATCCCCTAATCCTATCCCGTACGCTCACACTAACCCGCGCCCTCATACGAACGGTCCCACTAAACCGTTGTCGTACCCTCATCTAGACCCTAAACCGTCCCCCTCCCCTAACCCTAACCCTAGCCCGAACCCTAACTCTAACCCTTCCCCGAAGCCTTCCCCTCACCCGTCCCCTAATACTAACCCGTACGCTCACATAACCCACGCCCTCACACGTATGCTCCCCTTTAACCGTTGTCGTACCCTCAATTGGACACTGAACCGTCCCCGTCCCCTAACCTTAACTCTAGCCCGAATCCTAACCCTAACCTTTCCCCGAATCCTTCACCTCACCCGTCCCCTAATACTAACCCGTACGCACACAGTAACCTGCGCCCTCACACGTACGCTCCCCCTAAAGCGTTGTCGTACCCTCACCTGGACCCTAAACCGTCCCCGTCCCCTAACCCTAACCCTAGCCCGAACCTTAACCCTAACGCTTCCCCGAAGCCTTCCCCTCACCCGTCCCCTAATCCTAACCCGTACGCTCACACTAACCCACGTCTTCACACGTACACTCCCCCTAAACCGTTGTCGTACCCTCACCTGGACCCTAAATCGTCCCCGTCCCCTAATCCTAACCCTAGCCCGAACCCTAACCCTAACCCTTCCCCGAAGCCTTCCCCTCACCCGTCCCCTAATCCTAAACCGTACGCTCACACTAACCCGCGCCCTCACACGTACGCTCTCCCTAAACCGTTGTCGTACCCTCACCTGGACCCTAAACCGTCCCCGTCCCCTAACCCTAACCCTAGCCCGAACCCTAACCCTAACCCTTCCCCGAAGCCTTCCCCTCACCCGTCCCCCAATCCTAAACCGTACGCTCACACTAACCCGCGCCCTTACACGTACGCTCCCCCTAAACCATTGTCGTACCCTCACCTGGACCCTAAGCCGTCCCTGTCCCCTAACCCTAACCCTAGCCCGAACCCTAATCCTAACCCTTCCCCGAAGCCTTCCCCTCACCCGTCCCCTAATCCTAACCCGTACGCTCACACTAACCCGCGCCCTCACACGTACGTTCCCCCTAAACCATTGTCGTGCCCTCACCTGGACCCTAAACCGTCCCCATTCCCTAACCCTAACCCTAGCACGAACCTTAACCCTAACCATTCCCCGAAGCCTTCCCCTCACCCGTCCCCTAATCATAACCCGTACGCTCAAACTAACCCACGTCTTCACACGTACGCTCCGTCTAAACCGTTGTCGTACCCTCACCTGGACCCTAAATCGTCCCCGTCCCCTAATCCTAACCCTAGCCCGAACCCTCACCCTAACCCTTCCCCGAAGCCTTCCCTACACCCGTCCCCTAATCCTAACCCGTACGCTCATACTAACCCGCGCCCTCACAGGTACACTCCCCCTAAACCGTTGTCGTACCCTCACCTGGACCCTAAACCATCCCCGTCCCCTAACCCTAACCCGAACCCTAACACTAACCCTTCCCCGAAGCCTTCCCCTCACCCGTCCCCTAATCCTAACCCGTACGCTCAAACTATCCAGCCCGCTCACATGTACGCTGAACCTAAATCGTTGTCGTACCCACACCTGGACCCTAAACTTCTCCGTCCCCTAACCCTAACCCTAGCCAGAACCCTAACCCTAAATCTTCCCCGAAGCCTTCCCCTCACCCATCCCCTAATCCTATCCCGTACGCTCACACTAACCCGCGCCCTCATACGAACGGTCCCCCTAAACCGTTGTCGTACCCTCATCTGGACCCTAAACCGTCCCCCTCCCCTAACCCTAACCCTAGCCCGAACCCTAACCCTAACCCTTCCCCGAAGCCTTCCCCTCACCCGTCCCCTAATACTAACCCGTACGCTCACATAACCCACGCCCTCACACGTATGCTCCCCCTTAACCGTTGTCGTACCCTCACGTGGACACTAAACCGTCCCCGTCCCCTAACCTTAACTATAGCCCGAATCCTAACCCTAACCTTTCCCCGAATCCTTCCCCTCACCCGTCCCCTAATACTAACCCGTACGCTCACAGTAACCTGCGCTCTCACACGTACGCTCCCCCTAAAGCGTTGTCGTACCCTCACCTGGACCCTAAACCGTCCCCGTCCCCTAACCCTAACCCTAGCCCGAACTTTAACCCTAACGCTTCCCCGAAGCCTTCCCCTCACCCGTCCCCTAATCCTATCCCGTACGCTCACACTAACCCGTGCCCTCACACGTACGCTCCCCCTAAACCGTTGTCGTACCCTCACCTGGACCCTAAACCGTCCCCGTCCCCTAACCATAACCCTAGCACGAACCCTAACACTAACCCTTCCCCGAAGCCTTCCCCTCACCCGTCCCCTAATCCTAACCCGTACGCTCAAACTATCCAGCCCGCTCACATGTACGCTGAACCTAAATCGTTGTCGTACCCACACCTGGACTCTAAACCGTCTCCATCCCCTAACCCTAACCCTAGCCAGAACCCTAAACCTAACTCTTCCCCGAAGCCTTCCCCTCACCCATCCCCTAATCCTATCCCGTACGCTCACACTAACCCGCGCCCTCACACGAACGGTTCCCCTAAACCGTTGTCGTACCCTCATCTGGACCCTAAACCGTCCCCCTCCCCTAACCCTAACCCTAGCCCGAACCCTAACCCTAACCCTTCCCAGAAGCCTTCCCCTCACACGTCCCCTAATCCTAAGCCGTACGCTCACATAACCCACGCCCTCACACGTATGCTCCCCCTTAACCGTTGTCGTACCCTCACGTGGACACTAAACCGTCCCCGTCCCCTAACCTTAACTCTAGCCCGAATCCTAACCCTAACCCTTCCCCGAATCCTTCCCCTCACCCGTCCCCTAATACTAACCTGTACGCTCACAGTAACCTGCGCCCTCACACGTACGCTCCCCCTAAAGCGTTGTCGTACACTCACCTGGACCCTAAACCGTCCCCGTCCCCTAACCCTAACCCTAGCCCGAACCTTAACCCTAACGCTTCCCCGAAGCCTTCCCCTCACCCGTCCCCTAATCCTAACTCGTACGCTCACACTAACCCACGTCTTCACACGTACACTCCCCCTAAACCGTTGTCGTACCCTCACCTGGACCCTAAATCGTCCCCGTCCCCTAATCCTAACCCTAGCCCGAACCCTCACCCTAACCCTTCCCCGAAGCCTTCCCCTCACCCGTCCCCTAATCCTAACCCGTACGCTCACACTAACCCGCGCCCTCACACGTACGCTCTCCCTAAACCGTTGTCGTACCCTCACCTGGACCCTAAACCGTCCCCGTCCCCTAACCCTAACCCTAGCCCGAACCCTAACCCTAACCCTTCCCCGAAGCCTTCCCCTCACCCGTCCCCTAATCCTAACCCGTACGCTCACACTAACCCCCGCCCTCACAGGTACGCTCCGCCTAAACCGTTGTCGTACCCTCACCTGGACCCTAAACAGTCCCCATCCCCTAACCCTAACCCTAGCCCGAACCCTATCCCTAACCCTTCCCCGAAACCTTCCCCTCACACGTCCCCTAATCCTAACCCGTACGCTCACACTAACCCGCGCCCTCATATGTACGTCCCCCTCAACCGTTGTCGTACGCTCACCTGGACCCTAAACCGTCCCGGTCCCCTAACCCTAACCCTAACCCGAAACCTAACCCTAACCCTTCCCCGAAGCCTTCCCCTCACCCGTCCCGTAATCCTAACCCGTACGCTCACATAACCCATGCCCTCACACGTACGCTCCCCCTAAACCGTTGTCGCAACCTCACCTGGACCCTAAACCGTCCCCGTCCCCTAACCATAACCCTAGCCCGAACCCTAACCCCAACCCTTCCCCGAAGCCTTCTCCTCACCCGTCCCCTAATCCTAACCAGTACGCTCATACTAACCCGCCCCCACACACTTACACTCCACCTAAAGCGTTGTCGAACCCTCACCTGGAACCTAAATCGTCACCGTCCCTTAACCCTAACCCTAGCCCGAACCCTAACCCTAACCCTTCCCCGAAGCCTTCCCCTCACCCGTCCTCTAATCCTCAGCCGTACGCTCACACTAACCCGCGCCCTCACATGTACGCTCCCCCTAAACAGCTGTCGTACTCTCACCAGAACCCGAAACCGTCCCCGTTCCCTAACCCTAACCCTAGCCCGAACCCTAACCCTAACACTTCCCCGAAGCCTTCCCCTCACCCGTCCCCTAATCCTAACCCGTACGCTCACACTAACCCGCGCCCTCACACGTATGCTCCCCGTAAAGCGTTGTCGTACACTCACCTGGACCCTAAACCGTCCCCGTCACCTAACCCTAACCCAAGCCCGAACCCTAACACTAACCCTTCCCCGAAGCCTTCCCCTCACCCGTCCCCTAATCCTAAACCGTAAGATCACACTAACGCGCGCCCTCACACGTACCCTCCCCCTAAAGCGTTGTCATACTCTCACCTGGACCCTAAACCGTCCCCGTCCCCTAACCCTAACCCTAACCCGAACCCTAACCCTACCAATTCCCTGAAGCCTTCCCCTCACCCGTCCCCTAATCCTAACCCGTACGCTCACACTAACCTGCGCCCTCACACGTACGCTACCCTTAATCCGTTGTCGTACCCTTACCTGGACCCTACACCGTCCCCGTCCCCTAACCCTAAACCTAGCCCGAACCCTATCCCTAATCCTTCCCCGAAGCCTTCCACTCACCCGTCCCCTAATCCTAACCCGTACGCTCACACTAACCTGCGCCCTCACACGTACGCTACCCTTAATCCATTGTCGTACCCTTACCTGGACCCTACACCATCCCCGTCCCCTAACCCTAACCCTAGCCCGAACCCTATCCCTAATCCTTCCCCGAAGCCTTCCACTCACCCGTCCCCTAATCCTAACCCGTACGCTCACACTAAACCACGCCCTAACACGTAGGCTCCCCTTAAACCTTTGTCGTACCCTCACCTGGACCCTAAACGGTCCCCGTCCCCTAACGCTAACCCTAGCACGAACACTAACCTTAACCCTTCCCCGAAGCCTTCCCCTCACCCGTCCCCTAATCCTAACCCATACGTTCACACTAACCCTCGCCCTCACACGTACGCTCCCCCTAAACCGTTGTCGTACCCTCACCTGGATCCTAAAACGTCCCCGTCCGCGAACCCTACCCCTAGCCCGAACCCTAACCCTAACCCTTCCCCGAAGCCTTCCCCTCACCCATCCCCTAATCCTAACCCGTACGCTCACACTAACCCACGCCCTCACACGTACGCTCCCCCTAAACCGTTGTTGTACCCTCACCTTGATCCTAAACCGTCCCCGTCCCCTAACCCTAACCGTAGCCCGAACCCTAACCCTAAACCTTCCCCGAAGCCTTCCCCTCACCCGTCCTGTAATCCTAACCCGTACGCTCACACTAACCTGCGCCCTCACACGTACGCTCCCCCTAAACCGTTGTCGTACCCTCACCTGGAACCTAAACGGTCCCCGTCCCCTAACCCAAACCCTAGCACGAACCCTAACCCTAACCCTTCCCCGAAGCCTTCCCCTCACCCGTCCCCTAATCCTAACCCGTACGCTCACACTAACCCGAGCCCTCACACGTACCCTCCCCCTAAAGCGTTGTCATACCCTGACCTGGACCCTAAATCGTCCCCGTCCCCTAACCCTAACCCTAGCCTGAACCCTAACACTTCCCCGAAGCCTTCCCCTCACCCATCCCCTAAATCTAACCCTTACGCTCATACTAACCCGCACCCTCACACGTACACTCCCCCTAAAGCGTTGTCGTACCCTCACCTTGACCCTAAACCGTCCCTGTCCCCTAACCGTAACCCTAGCCCGAACCCTAACCCTAACCCTTCCCCGAAGCCTTCCCCTCACCCGTCCCCTAATCCTAACACGTATGCTCACACTAACCCGCGCCCTCACACGTACGCTCCCCCTAAACCGTTGTCGTACCCTCACCTGGACCCTAAACCTTCCCCGTCCCCTAACCCTAACCCTATCCCGAACCCTAACCCTAACACTTCCCAGAAGCCTTCCCCTCACCCGTCCCCTAATCCTAACCCGTAGGCTCACACTAACCCACGCCCTCACTCGTACGCTCCCCCTAAACCGTTGTCATACCCTCACCTGGACCCTAAACCATCCCCGTCCCCTAACCCTAACACTAGCCCGAACCCTAACCCTATCTCTTCCCCGAAGCCTTCCCAACACCCATCCCCTAATCCTAACCCGTACGCTCACACTAACCCGCGCCCTCAGACGTTCGCTCCCCCTAAACCGTTGTCGTACCCTCACCTGGACCATAAACCGTCCCCGTCCCCTACCGCTAACCCTAGCCCGAACCCTAAACCTAACCCTTCCCCGAAGCCTTCCCCTCACCCGTCCCCTAATCCTAACCCGTACGCTCACACTAACCCGCGCCCTCACACGTACGCTCCCCCTAAACGGTTGTCGTACCCTCACCGGGACCCTAAACCGTCCCCGTCCCCTAACACTAACCCTAGCCCGAACCCTAACCCTAACCCTTCCCCGAAGCCTTCCCCTCACCCGTCCCCTAATCCTAACCGTACGCTCACACTAACCAGAGCCCTCACACGTACGCTCCCCAAAAACCGTTGTCGTACCCTCACCTGGACCCTAAACCGTCCCCGTCCCCTAACCCTAACCCTAGCCCGAACCCTAACCCTAACACTTCCCCGAAGCCTTCCCCTCACCCGTCCCCTAATCATAACCCGTACGCTCACACTAACCCGCGCCCTCACACGTACACTCACCCTAAAGCGTTGTCGTACCCTCACCTGGACTCTAAACCGTCCCCATCCCCTAACTCTAACCCTAGCCCGAACCCTAACCGTAACCCTTCCCCGAAGCCTTCCCCTTACATGTCCCCTAATACCATACCGTACCCTCACACTAACCCGTGCCCTCACACGTACGCTCCCCTTAAACCTTTGTCGTACTCTCACCTGGACCCTAAACCGTCCCCGTCCCCTAACCCTAACCCTAGCCCGAACCCTAATACTAACCCTTCCCCGAAGCCTTCCCCTCACCCGTCCCCTAATCCTAACCAGTACGATCACACTAACCCGCGCCCTCACACGTACCCTCCCCCTAAAGCGTTTTCATACCCTCACCTGGACCCTAAACCGTCCCCGTCCCCTAACCCTAACCCTAAACCGAACCCTAACCCTACCAATTCCCTGAAGCCTTCCCCTCACCCGTCCCCTAATCCTAACACGTACGCTCACACTAACCCGCGCCCTCAAACGTACCCTCCCCCTAAAGCGTTGTCATACCCTCACCTGGACCCTAAACCGTCCCCGTCCCCTAACCGTAACCCTAGCCCGAACCCTAACCCTAACCCTACCCCGAAGCCTTCCCCTCCCCCGTCCCATAATCCTAAACCGTACGGTCACACTAACCCGAGCCCTCACACGTACGCTCCCCCAAAACCGTTTTTGTACCCTCACCTGGACCCTAAACCGTCCCCGTCCCCTAACCCTAACCCTAGCCCGAACCCTAACCCTAACCCTTCTCCGAAGCCTTCCCCTCACCCGTCCCCTAATCCTAACCCGTATGCTCACACTAAACCGCGCCCTCACACGTACGCTCTCCATAAACCGTTATCGTACCCTCACCTGGACCCTAAACCGTCCCCGTCCCCTAACCCTAACCCTATCACGAACCCTAACCCTAACCCTTCCCCGAAGCCTTCCCCTCATCCGTCCCCTAATCCTAACCCGTAGGCTCACACTATCCCACGCCCTCACTCGTACGCTCCCCCTAAACGGTTGTCATAACGTCACCTGGACCCTAAACCATCCCCGTCCCCTAACCCTAACACTAGCCCTAACCCTAACCCTATCTCTTCCCCGAAGCCTTCCCAACACCCA